>NC_141301.1:5157500-5735000 GCF_037954325.1 Fistularia commersonii
TAATAATAATAATAATAATGGCCAAATATGATTTTACTATGCATACCACAACAATAGTTTTAAACAGTTTTTAGAGACAAGATACGTTTTAGCTCTGCCCAGACTTATATCGACCATTCGGGATCGATGCAGCACAAGCTTGGAGATTTATTGATTTGCCTCATGTAAATGTAAAATCAAGGGTGAATGACATAAAGAAAAGTGAGCATTGCTTTTAAGAACCGGAGCTGATTTCTGAACCATAACTTTATGGCAAAACGCACATCCAATCACTGTGATCATAAATATTCAATCACAAGTGTGTTTGATCACTGTTGATCACTCGGGACGGGCCACTAGTAAGCAGGCAGGCCAGCCCATCGACATTGCAGCACTTACTCTGCTGCGTTTTAATTAAAGTCTTTAATGCGGTGCAAAACTTTCTCTCCACGGGTTCTGGTCAGCTCATTTCTCCCTCCTGATCCAGACATTTGGCTGATTTCATTGGTGGGCCGTTCTTAATCAATGTAGTGGTGCTGACTAATGGAGCTCGACTGATTCTATACCTCAGTCATTAAGGGTTGTAGCCACTGAAACGTGGCGGTTTGGGTGTTGTAATTGCTATATGAGAATAATGAGCCAAACAAATCAATACTTCAAGCCACCAGTAAGCTTGAAATTAGGACTTAAACCACATCACCTGACCGCAGTCAAATATTCAAACACATCTAACGTACAGTTTGATGTTTCAGCAACCACAGTTCTGTCACTACAGGTGACGCAGATAGGAAGTCTGTCTTACAGTGATTCTCTCATCCCGGTCGTCGATGTTTACGCCGTCTTTTTTCCACGATATGGTGGGTTCGGGATGCCCACGTGGGGGTTGACACTCCAGGACCGCAGGCTCTCCGGCTGCTACGATCACATCTGCAGGGTTCTGCCTGAAGTCATCACGGAGAACTGCAGACAGATTGAGGAAGCGACGGTTTAGCGGATGACGATGTTTCACACTCGACGAGGAGTGCAGGAAAACAACAGTTGAAATAGGTAGATTTTTGCTCCTATAGCATAACTCTCAAGGCTGTTGCTATTTTTAAAAAAGCTGGAGGCAGCTCGCAAAAACACTGAAGCTGTTTTGATATGCATAATTTGCACTGAGAAGGGTACACTAAATAAATAATGACAGGTAGTTATGCTGAGGGTCTTTTAAGTCATCTTCTTTTTACAACAGTGATGATGAGCACATATCAGCACTCATCATCATCTATACTGATGAATTAGTAATGAGTCCCCCCCACCACACACACACCCACACACACACACACTTACAGACCGACACAATTAAGTACAGATCATTTGCGTCATTATAACTTTTCAGGGTGACACTCCAGACATGCATTTTCTGCCCCCTCTTTCCTTATGCATTCCAACAAAGAGCAAAAAAAAATTGGAAAAGAAAAAGCAAAAACTCTACATAACAACTAATTTACCTTGGCTGCTTCAAGAAAAACTGTAGGATCTGATTCATATTTGCATTGATCCCACTGGAAGTTCTGCCACAGAAGACTCCAAAGCAAATGGATTTCATTATTCCATTAAAAAGCTTCTGGAAAAAACTCTGCAGCTTCTAATGCCTAGAACATTTTTAACCGACACAAGGTTGCAATACTGAGCTGTGTGATTCTGATTTTTATTTGGGAATGAAAGATACCCCGCCACATCTTAAATCGGAGCTCTTTGCACGCCGGCCGTACTAGAGTCGCCGTGTTAGTCTCACTTCGATAGCTGTACAGACTGCGAGCTGTACAGAAAATGCTAAAGGATATATATCTCTGGATTAGATATCTCCCGTGTTAAAAATAAACTGGAGGTTTACCGCGAGGAGGGAAGTAATGAAAAAACAACAAGCAGACAATGCGCCAGTGATAATTTTCCCAGCTACGGTGTATAAAAATCACAGGAGCAGCGCTCGTAAATTTCAGGGCCGAACTTTGGGCCACACACGGAGCCCACAAGGTCATCATCGCGAGCACGTGCGCGGCCTATCCTCTTTGTGCTCACCGTCATACATTGACTAATGCGAATGTCTGATGGCGGGTTATTTTGTCTCTGTTTTGGGGATAAACAGAGATTTGCCTTCCATTGTCTCACGCTCCTCAGCTTGCTCTAAAGTCACCTCAGTTGCAGATCAAAGTGAAGCTCACCCCGGGACCCCTCGCCGACTGACAGCCAACAAATTCCTGACTAAACCCTTTAAGAACCTAATTGGTCATTGCTGAGCCAAAATATTGCTCTCTTGCTCGTGTAACATGGAATGGGAATTCAATCCAGAGGTAAGGACCGCAGTTTCGGGAAGATGGGTGGTTTCACGAGCATATTATCTCAATAAATCACAAATAAAGAATTTATCATCTATATACTGTATATATTCTAACTTGCATGTCGGTGTCAGTAATGCACTTATAGCTCATGTCTTAAATCTCACGTCCACTCAGCCTGATCCAAGTTAAACTCGGCACCGCAGCTGTGTGGTTTGTGAGGTAATTAGCGTAGTTAAAAGCAGATGCAGTCATCCAGGAATGCACATGTAAACACCAAACATCCGATTCGTCCGAGCTCAGGCCCCGACAAAAGGAACTCTATTTGTATCCCCAAGGTCAACCTGTCATCTGGGTCATCGCTATACAGGAGATGCCCTGGTATCGACAGCTGTCTAAAAAGGGTCAACCAATTGAGAAGAAGTATGGGATCAAGTCACTTTTTTTTTTTTTTTTTTAACGCTATTAAAAATATTGACCGAATGTGATACTAACAAGATGTTTTCTCTATGTTGGTTTCTGCTTTCATGCAGATGCATCTGTCTTTCTGGAGGAACGCATGGGGAGGAAATGAGTAAGAGGGGATGCTGGGTTGACTAGGTGGAGGCTCAAGGGAGAGCTGGTATCATCCAGTGTTTATACTAGCCGTGCTGTGACCTCCAACAGCACTCACTCCTCCATCCCTCTGCCCTCTCTCCTCCTCCATACCAACACCTCTTTGTTATAAACACAGCTGAGCGCAGCCCGGCAGACAGGCCCGAACATCTGCGCGGTCGAAAAACAAAATGGGATGGAGGTAAAGTGAGCAAGAGGGAGACGGAGGCAGTCAGACAGTCTGTCAGAGACCAACACAGGGACCCAGATTTGGATACAAAGCTCACACTCCTCTGCCAAAAGCCCTGTCAGATCTGGAGCTGTGGTGGAATCGGTTGCCTCTGGCACTCCCGCTTTAAATAAGGCATCCGTCTTTCCTATATACACTCGGCTCGCCTCCTTCCCTAACAGCTCCTGATCCAGGACCAAGAATTGAGTGAAATAATGGGATAGAAAGTCTCTCACAATGTGTGTGTGTGTGTGTGTGTGTGTGTGTGTGTGTGTGTGTGTTGTGGTCAGTGTCTGTGTTTGGGATAATGAGCCTACTCTGCCATTCTGTCTCTCTGGTGAGCCAGCAGCTGTCCCCTAGCAGATAATATTTCCTGCACTATTAACAGGGAGGCCAAAGTCAATGTGTGTGCGCGTGCATGTGTGTTTGCACTAAGAGACATGCAGGTCATGTCTTAATATGTGGAAATAGGCCAGAGTCACAGGTCACTTTGTCAGTGCTTGAACTACTCAAACAAGCCGGTAATAGGATAAAACTAAAAGGGACGTTTGAAAATAACGAAATACATCCTGGGGTGTCTGAGCTTTTTTATTTTTCGGTTGGTCTGTGAAAAAAATCCAATCTCATCTCACCACTAGTGGAACAGATGACTTGTGACAAAACAGCCATATCTTTCGCAGCGGGAGCAGAACGCTGCTGTTGCAAACATCTGTAAAGTGTGAGCCTGTTCAGTCCAACCGTAACGCCACGACTACGACATCTCAGACTTCAGTTCCGTGGTAGCAAACTGGAACTGCAGAGGCCGATACAATCAGCCACTATCGTTTCTTAAATTTGATCGACTCCTGCAAATATTAGTTGAAATGTGTGCTACAGCTCCCCCAACTTGGAATAAAAAAAAAAAAGGTAATCCCCAACCATCCTGACCATCCTCCAAGACACATGCATGCAACTATGCACACACGCACACGCACACACACACACACACACGTACTGTTCTACAGGAAATTGAAAACAGATGTTTAAATGTCAAATTAAAATGAGATTCCCTCACTGCCCCTCCAACATTAATGAAAATGAAGACTTAATGCCACACACAAGTCTGGGTGGGAAGATCAGATGAGCTTTGTTCTGAGGAAATTAAACCAAGTACAACAAGCTTCCCCAGAAATCTTGGGGAGGATACAAAAACAGGCCCACTAGGGAATTCAAGATTTATCAAAAGGCACTGGGAGTCAATCCCACAGAGACACAGAGCGCGGCATGGGTCTCCTCTTTGTCTTTGGATTTTTCCTTGAAACAGAGTGGACACAGCTTGCCTCAGGGATTGAATAGGAAGCGGGATGAAAGATAGTGGCAAATAAAGGGACTGGAGTCTACGAGGCGATAGAGCGGTTTGGGGGGGAAAAAAAAGAGAGTTTATATTGTGTTTGAGAAAAAATTTCTTCTTTTTGGTCTCTTTTCTCTTCCCCGTTTTCTCGTGAAGGACGTTTTTTGCTTTTAAACTAAACATAGCTTCACCAGCGTCTGTAAAATAACAGCATCACTGAAGAGCAAGGAGAAAACAAAAGAAACAAATGAAATAAACCTTCAGACACAAACGACAATGATCACACCGTAATAAAAATTTTAAAATGTTGGATAAGCAGCGCCAGATGTTTTTAGCTTCGGCAAAATTGCAATGCTTGGTTGCATAAATCCACTTACACTGAGGCTGGCTTTAAATTTCCAACAAAGGACCCGCTAATAAGGACATCCTTAACCCGAGTGGTTATATTCAGCCAGGCGTCTTATTACTTCTTTGTCAAACATTGCCTTCTATATTCTGCAGCAACATGATGAGTAAACATCAAAATGCAAGTGAAAATAAATATACCCAAGTTTCAGCGTTCATAAAATAAATGGTTTAGCTGCCCTCCGGTTCAAATTTACTTTCAATATAATTTCCTGTTTTTCATGAATTTTGTTTACGCCATAAGCAAAAATCCACCTTATTCAAAATGGAGCCATGTTGTGTGCTTAAGCCTTTGCATACTGCAGCCATGTCTCCTTTTTTGCCCCTACACTCTCTTCCTCTATGTAGACTCTGCTCTGTCTCTACATTTCTGTCAGCATTTGATCCCCTTATCTTACCTTTCGCAGCTCTCATTAAAGTGAGACTCAGCGGCGTGTCAACCCATGCTACTCTAATGCAAAGGCTGCAGCAGGTTGATAATTTGCCAGTGGCATGAGTATAGTCTGTGTGTGTGCATATGTGAGTGTGTGTGTGTGTGTGTGTGTGTTTGTGTTACATCAATCTATAGTTTTTGCTTGTGGGTGTGAAGAAACAACATATTCCTGTTGTTCTGAGGAGATCAGAGTGTCACTGCGCTTCATCTTCCCTCTCATTCCCCTCTTCCCCTTTGACCCGTCGCTGAGGAGACAAGATTGGACCAGGCAGATTCCCCTCTCGTTCTCAATCTGACTCCTGTTCCTTGGCTCCGAGACCTCGCCTCCTTGCCAACCCGGCAGACACATGCAGTGCATGAGCAGCGTGGAGCATGACCCTAATACTGCTAGGAAGTGACGATCGTAGATATAAACTCCCGGCTTTGTTTATACATATTCAGATAAATCTAGCAGATTAGGTGACTGTAAATAGCTGAAGCTGTCATAACAAAATTGTCATGCATTTCCAGTTCTGTATGTTTTGTCTGTCAATTATAGAATTTGAATATAAGAATTTTTTTGTTATTTCAGAACGCTGTCAAACAGATAGATCATCCATCGAATAACAGACGGATGTGACTTTCAATCCGAGGTCACATCTGAAGAGTCACATTGGTTTGACGTCCTGAGACAAAGTGCCTGGCTACCTATGGGTCAAACTGCGGACACCCATAAATATGTCAACAATCGCAAAAAGGGTATTACCCAACTGGCCTTAAGGGACTGCACCTGCACAAGAGCCATGAAGCCAGCCTCAAAATGCAATGTCATGTTGGGGTAATAGGTAAACCAATTTCAAAAGGAGACAAATAAACAATTAGACTCAATAAATATGCTGAGTTCATCTCATAGAAAACAGACAGATACGCTCTCGTGAGAGACCGTTGCTATAAACTGACACTGATTACAACATTATGAGTCGATCGTGCTCGGCGAAAAGTAGTTGAGGATATCGTGAGTATATTTAAACAGCTGGAGATCAAATGCAACTTTGCACGTTTCGATCATCATCCAGAGAATGTACGGCGCATATGCTATGGGTAAAGATGCACGGACTTCAATGATGCAGACAGGGTCACAGTATTTACACTGTGCTGTGCCTTGTGATCATACTTGGCTCTGGTAGCCAAGGCATATGGCTCTGCAGACCCTTTTTCAGTAGCGCGGCAGAAGGCACGTCTGTACATGCCATGGCCCAGTGAGGCTTCATTGAGCTAAGTGCGGTGAGTTCAATCTCCGGTCTTTGTTCTTTATGTCGCACCCTTCCACAAACACATGCGGACCACATGTATCAAAATGCAACAGCAATTATGTCTCTTTCAAAAAAAAAAAAAAAAAAATCACAAACATGTGAAAACATACGCAGAGGCACCACATAAAGGGATCGCTGCCCCACAGTCGCACAGACAGAGGGGCCATTGAATGCTTTGTTTGTTTAAATGGTCGTAATTCTTCTCGTCAGGTTTGGGGAGAGAGATGGTGTTTGGTGAACACGGTGAAAGGCACGGAGGGCAGCGGGGAGGTGGGTTTATGTGAGTGACTGACTGAGTGAGTGACTTGGCACCTCATAGTTCAATAAACAGTGCCTGTTTGGTCCGAAGTGCCATAAGAGCAGGAGCCGGGCTAACATAAAGAGTATTTCAAGTGCTTGGTCTGGAATGCTGGAGACTTAAATGAAGCAAAACAGCTACTTTTCCTGTGTCCAAAAATTTGTAAAACAACCAAAAAAAAAAACCCAACCCTCAAATCCAATAAAAGTTTGATTGGAGCAAGTGTAAAAACCATCTGAATACAATGATCCTACAGCTAAACTTAATGTTAAGCTATATAAACTACACTATCAGCATATGGGACTTTCAGGATGTCTTTGAATAGGACCTGTTAGCAAATACACTTATCATGGTTGACCTAAAGAGCTTTATTTAATTTATGCTGTGGATCCACTCCAAATAAACTTCCATCCTGCCATTATAACAAGATATTCACAATGTAGTGAGATAACAAAGAGGGAGCTAAAGGAAGGGTAATCTGGTAAAATAAATACATTTAACGAGTAGAAAATTGCCTTCATTTGGCCCAACTTTACAAAAAAAAGATGACTTAATTGTTTACAAGAGCATATGTGGTTTTTGCTGCTCGGCCGACAATATATTTCGAGGAAATTTCCTCGTCTGGAAATTCAGGTTGGATTTTCGCCTTTGGGTAGAAAAAGTACAAAGTGAATAAAATCTGCCTTCAGTGTTTAAAGCCCTGTTAGTCTGCACAGCTACACCACCTACTCCCCAGAGGAGGAGGGGGAGCTGAAAACTCCAGAAAACCGAGCTATCACCACTCACCGTATGGCCTCGAGCTAAAAGTCGTCGCGACTGAGGTACAAAAGAGCAGATGTAACATTGTCAAGCCCACGACCATGTACACCTGTACAGTATGCTTGGTCATTGTCCGCCTTCTTCTTCCACTTGAACAAAACACACAGACAGTCTGTAGTCCTGTCTGCTGGGATTAGTCTCCAGGCATACATGGAATATATACTGTGCATGTACAAAAAAATAATTTAAAGAGAAAAAAAAGTGCTATCAAGGGAAAAAAAAATCTGAATTTTGTATAAAAAGTGCGTTTTACATGGATTCTAGTCGGAGCTTTCCTGCACACACAAGTGTTTTCATCATCTTTGTTGAAGTCTAATAAGTCTAGAAAAATTCAAATTTTAATCACATAGACTGTATTGGAGTCTTCGGTGTTGGAGAGGAGAATTAAAATATAAACAAACCAAAAAGGAGTGGTTGATGATTCTAGAGAGTGACTGTGACTGATAGGGTTGTTGCTTGGCTTGATATATTTTCACTCAGTTTAAATATTCAAATGCTGTCGTCAATATAGATATTCTGCCAGGTCCTGCCAATCAAATTAGACCCATCCGTCTCTGTCTAGCAGATGAGTATTTAGTATTCCTGAGTCATGCTAAAGTCTGAACTATGCAGTTTTGTCTGAGTCGTCACAGTAAAATGGGATTTTACACAACAGAGAACCGGTAATGCATATGCATTTTTCATATTTGTCCTCATTGAATGCTCATTAGAGTAAATCCCTTTACCTCCTGAAAAGAAGGCGTAAACATGCCAAGAGTCACGGAATATATTTATCCACTTGAGCTTAATTCCCGCACTGCGATTTGCGCTGCTCTGTCAGTGTTGTTTGCTGACAATATTTTACTGTGAGGCTACCCTCCTGTCCATGCAGCCCGTACCCGCTAACCCCCTCCCTGTATCTACAGAAATGAGGGCCTTATTAAAACAATCTTCCCAATTAAAATTCCTGGTTCCTGGAGCCACGTTGGCCCTCCCCCCCAAGCATTACTTCTGTTCAACTCCACAGTGACAAAGAAGCTGTGTCGTAACCTGACCAGCCATGGGGCCAATATGACAGGATTAATGTCGGGGATGTGAAGCAACTTGTTTTTTTTTTCCTGGGAAACCAGAATCGTTGCGGTTTCCTGTTTTCACATGTGTTGTTGTTTGTGTTTTCATCTGCGTATCATGTGTGACTGAAGCATAAGAGGAGACAAAGAAGAACAAACATTGGATAAATTAGTACGGCACTGAGAACGGCATGGTCATCACAAGCAATTGTAATTTGATGTGATATGAAATGTTATGGCCGAGGAAAGAGCATCGTACGAGAAGCCTTTTGGTAACTTACTCACACCATATCAAAGAGACTGCATTATTAAACATGGTGGGCTTTCCTGCAGAGTGCGATATGACATACTGCAAACCCTCATTTTAACATTTCAGAACACAAACATCTGCTCTAGATCCTTCCCCTTCTCACTCAGCCTGAGATTTCAACACCAAAATGTAGGACACTGTCAATCTCCCAAGTTTCATTTATTGAAAACAAAGATGTATCAAGATCTAACAGAGGAGACTAAGATAGTGTTTGCTGTAGCCCGTCTTTACAAATAAAGAACTCAACAGTGATCTGGAACTGAGGATGACACCTTTTAGAGCTATGATCGGGATCACTGACACTTCTTGACTCCAAGTACAATATTTAGATTTTCTCATCTCAACGGAAGTCTCCAAATTTAGTTTAGATATATTACCGCACTATTAGGCGCACCTAAAAGCCTTTAGTCTTCTCAAAAGCCAACAGTACGCCTTATAATGCAGTGCGCCTTATATATGGATCAATATTGAGCCGCAAGAGGTCTCGCAACTACGTGAAGCAGCCACCGATTCCATTTTCTCCCGTTGAAGAAGTAGTGCACGGTGCATGCTGGGATATATGACTGCGAGAAGCGTGCATTTTCATTTCCATTTGTGTGTGTGTGTGTGTGTGTGCGCGCGCATGGCGCCGAAGTAGCAGCGGTAAAAACGATCGAGGGAAATTCCAGTCCCACACCACTTGTGCGTGTATAAAGACCCCAAAATGGCACCTTTCAAGAGACACGTTTACAACGCAGAGTTTAAACTCAAAGAGAACATGGGAATAGAGCAGCAGCGAGAGAATTCAACATTAAGTAATCAATGGTGCCGAGGTGGAGGAAGCAATAAGATGACCGGCGCCAAGTAAAGAAGACTAAATAGAGTTTCCGAGGGAGCAAACATGGCTACAGTTAGAGGACAAACTTAAACAGTGGGTTGTTGAACAGAGAGCAGCAAGCCGAAGCGTCTCTACAATCACTATTCAAATGAAGGCAACAGCGCTAACTAGCCACGCGAACGTCAGTGAATTTAGAGGCGGTCCTTCTTGGTGCTTTTGATTTTATGAAACGCTTTGAGCTGTGACAAATGGAGTTGGAAATACATTGTTTTCAACGTGGGTGGCGCAAATACCGGTAAGAGCTACTGGTACGTACGGTACCATATTGTGAATGCATTAACTTGTTTTGGGAGTCAGAACGTTGGTTTGTATTCTATTAATGAGGTTTGACTTACTTATCTGATTGTTTTGTTGACATTCCCTTTAGCGCAGCTCCATTTAGTGGATGCAACCCCAGCCACTACTGTGGCTTCTATTATATGCGCCTTATAATGCGGTGTGCCTTATATATGATTTTTTTTTTTTTTTAAATAGGCCATTCATTGAAAGTAAGCCTTATATTCCGGTGCGCCTTATGGTGCGGAAAATACGGTAAGTTATATTGTAATCAAGAGATTTCACAGTTATCAGTTAAGACGGTTCCAGGAAAGACGTCTCCCCATATGTGTGCCCTGTGATTGACTGGCCTAGTGGTGAACCCTGTGTCAACCGGGATTCGCTCCATCCCCCAAATGACCCCTCGCACGGGATAAGCAGCATTGAACTTCACAGTGAATGAATCATAGGAAGCTGACATGACACATGAGTCCAATAAACAATTTGTTTAGGAATGATGTGAATCATCTTCATTTCAGATTTTGAGCTTGCTTCTCTTCCTCTAATAGAATGATTCAGTTTGAGATTATAGGTCATGTAATGGTGACATTTACAAGCATGTAAGAAAAAAAACGTGATCGAAGCGAAGATCTCGCCCCATGCTGCAGGACAGTTGCCCAAAACGATCATCAACGTGTACAAGGGAAGGTTTGAAAACGAAAAGACAGGCTGAATTTAAATTAGTCATCGGTTTGTTCGAAGAAACCCAATCGAAAAGTTCGGAGAGCTGAAATCAACTGTTGTTAAAAATGAATTAAAAGCACAGCAGTGGGAGGGTGTCAGATACTTCCAGACTGCTTTAAGACAGAGAAACCTTTTCTGTCTGTAATTATGGCCAAATGTTCTATTAAAAAAAGAATGCCAACAGCTGTTCAGGATAGATTGTATGCTTAGAATATTTCACAACACTCAATGTCCCCTACACCCTTTTTTAGTCAATGTTGGACATATTTATCAATGTGCTCTGCTTGTACAAAATTGTCACATCTGTTTCCAAAAACATTCTCGAAGATGTACTTGAAAATTGGGGATGTCAACAATTTCTAGCGGTGCACTCACCAAGAGTCTGTCTGTTTCAAATCAGACATAACAGATGTCTCAAACATAATAAAGGTTCTCGTCATTCTCCGGCTTCGGTTCCTGTCATAAATGTAAAACTTTAGATCTCAAATTCCTGTATTGCCGAATCTGATATGTTTGTGTTAGAATTGATACACAGAACAATGCTTTTGCTTGTGTTTTAGTTTCTCCTGAATACACTGTTACTCTGTTTGGGTGACAGTGGAGAAGTCCACCAATCTCAAATCTATGTTTAAACCTTAGACTCTTGATAATGATAAAATAAAATAAAATAAAATAAAATAAAATAAAATAAAATAAAATAAAATAAAATAAAATAAAATAAAATAAAATAAAATAAAATAAAATAAAATAAAGCAGCATGCTGATTCACTGGTTAGCGCTTCCACTTCGCAGCAAGATGGTCCCTAGTTCATCTCAAATGGGGGGATTCTGTTAGATGTTCTTCCTGTATCAGCGTGGGTTACATCCAACCTCTCCGGTTTCCTTTCACAGTCCAAAAACATGACCTAATGACAGCTGAGATCCAGCACCCCTGTTAACCCTAGTGCAGGATAGTATAGATAATGAAAGAATGAATAAATAAATTACTCTGAATTTGGCATATACTAGAGAAACAATAAATTAGCTAGCGATCCTTATGGATACCCATGCCTCCTAGGTGAGATGGTATAATAAAAAGGATGACATGAGTGACTCGCAGAAATGACCGGCTAAGAGTAATACGATAGTAGCTCTGTGAAGGAGAAAGGGCAGGCAGGGGGAAAAAAAGAGGAGAGGAAAAAACACAAGGGGATCCAATGTAATGTTACAGCAGATCCCTCAGCCTTTCGTCATGGCCACTTTGATTTCCACTATGCTGAACCTTTTCCAATCACTTTACCAGGCGCTGGGGAGACAGGCGGGGATGGAAAGAGAGGACAGAATAGGGACAGGGAAGAAATGCTTGAAGATGTTTGGTGTGGAGTTAAGGGGTTCCTACTCAGACAGAAGGCATGGGGATGTTAAAGAGGGTGAGACAAAGCAAATAGGGGTACCAAACATTTGCTGCAGCTTGAGAAGGGCACATCTTTCTCTGATCAGTTTGCGTCCCCGTTTCAATGGTTTCCACATGGACCATAAACTTTCCCAGATGGAGCCAGAAAAGATGAAAAGATGCCCATACCCCTATCAAAGAGGGGATCTGTTCTAGTGAGAAGAGATACAGATGAGTGTGTGCTCCGAGCCGATCACTGCCAAAAGCCATGGTCCTATAGATTTTCACTGCACTTGTCAAGTTGTCCAACATGTAATATTAAGTATAGCTGAGTAGAAGGATTTTTTTAAGTGTGACAGAAATTACCGTAATCCCTGTGAAATTGACACTGTATAAGGTTTCAAGAGTGATGTTAAGCCCTGGATTTTCCATCTCTACGTTTTCATTAAATGGAGCAAGGACAAGAGACGTTTTTCGATTTTGCATTGTGGGACACTTTAGCAGCATTACCATGGCCGAAACACCATAGTGGGCTGATTTATGGGCCCGCTCCCCTGGGTGTGAACCGAGCCCAGTAGCAAAAGAAATTTAAGGCCATCTGTACTCTGAAACAATATAATAGATTTATAGAATGAGGAAAAAAAATATTTTTCTACACATGCTTTTTCTGTGTCCTCACAGAATACAAGCTAAGACAACCTTGGACTGGAGTGATGGCTCGAGCGTAGGGATGATGTGTGGTCTGAAATCATTATCTTGATTTAAAAAGGCAACTTAGTTGTTTAGCTTTCAATTAAAATCTGGCCAAGTAAGTATGCATTGGAATTAGGTTCTTGTTGTTTGTGGAGTGTAATATGCAGAGGGTTTACAACATGGTGCATTGACACTGCACGATAGTTGTTGCCAGGTGCACTAGTGATCAGTATTCATAGACCGCATGCACTGACTGTTCGAATTTACACTACTTCTTTCATTCATTGCCCTGTATTGTGCTTTTTTGTTTTTTTAGCATCCTTACTAAACTACCTATGTCTCTTCTGTGTTTCTAGCACTTTATCACACTATCTGCATTGTTGGGAATTTCATTGTCCAGGAACTTGCAAGTGTTTCTTTACCGTACATATGACAATAAACACTTTAAATCCTTATAATTTTCAAATTCAGCAAAGCAATACTAGAAAAGATGAAATGGAGTGTCAAAAAAGAAATTGATTTTTTTCATATGATTCCCATAACTTTTTTATGCAGTTTCCATCTGGAGTCTCCTAACACTTGAACAAATTATCATTTAAAAAGCCTCTTCTGTTACTAATCTGCTATGGGGGACAGGGGTTTACGAAACCTGCCAAATGGAGAACACAACTACCTCATCAAAGATTAATTACTTTTAGAATTTTCTTCAACTAAGTCCAAGTTAGACATCGAATTTTATTCCCTTCTCCCTCATTTTCTTATACATGAAAACTAAAGATATTATTTGTTTTTTAAGAAAGATATGCCTTATGAAATGTTAGAACTGAACTTTTGCAGACTTACTGTTTTATTTTTTCCATGTATTACACCCAATATCATGAGGCAGGTGTTAGTGAGGACATCAATAATAATCAACAACCTCTACTTCACCCCTTTATGAAAAAAAAAATCAACATGGATCATTCTCGACATCCACAGGGATGTGGTCAGCCAAAAGCCACCTGAACATTATGGACTCTGAAAGAAAAGAGAGGCCTATCCAGAGCAGATGATGGGGGGAGGCAGTAAGGGGGAAAGGAAATTAAGAAATGGATGAGAAAGGACCGATGAGATTATTTGAAGGACAATGAAATGCTGGACAGGAAGACAGAAGAACCGGGGCTGAGGGGGGAGGATACGGCAGTAGCCCCGTCAAAGGGGAAGTGGGGGATGAAGGAGATCTGGACTGGAGTGCAGACCTGAGTCAGCCATACAAATGAGTCTAAAAGAGCCAGCTTGGTCAAAACAGGAGATTATTGCAGTTCAATCCTAGGCAGCTTGGATTATTCTACAGTATGAATTTGACAGAGTGCAATCATTGCATTACATGGCAATTGTATTCTAATAGCGACTTAACTGAAATACAAAGCCTAATTTATTGCAGAATTTGATAAATGGATGTATGGCAATATGCAGGTTTGAAGGCTTGACGGCCTGGGTGTGTGTTTGAGGTCGTTGACTGTGTGTAGATACACAGCGGTGCGTTGGTGGCTGCCAGGTCGGATGGTCATTGGCACACGTCATTAACACCTGCTGACCCGGCCAATTCAGCGTGATCTCCGGGGACGTTAAAACAAGTAAGCGCGAAAGCAAATATGAAACACTACTCTGAGCCAGCAAACAAACCATCCCCTGGTAGCGCGGGAGAGGGTGTGTGTTAAGATCAACAAGCAGGAAAAGAAGCGTTGCCAGCCACATACACAAACTCAACATAATCAGCAAAGCGAGGTCAGGACTCAGTGAACAGATAAATTCTCCCTCTATTCATCCTGGCTCTCTGGAGATAAGACATGCCTAACGTGCGTCGCATGGGGAAACAATTTATCACAAAATTCTGCCATCATCTCCCCACTGAGCAAATCATCAAGTAAATCCTTGTTTGGTTTCTGGAAGGCCCAAATATGCCAACAAAGACACGATAAGAGAAAGCGCAGCCAAAAAGCTACATTGTGCTCAACAAAGAGGAAAAGCTAACCACAGCGAGGATGTGACGGGGCTTGTTACCTTTCGGAGGAGATGGGGGTGTTCAGTTTGTTGTTGAAAAGAGATAAAACAAAACATAGAAGTTCATGCAATATGGGTTAGACCTGCCTCGAAGCCATATGGGTGACATCAATAAAACGTGCTCCTTTACTTGCAGTGAACTCCTGTCTCTTCCCTCATAATCGCAGGTAATGGCTATGAGCCTGTATGTCATGAAATCCATCTAAGTCTAAAACTGGAATTAGGTGGTGCATTATCAAAAATAATACCTGTGTTATTCATTTAATTTTTTTTTTTTTTTTTTTTTTTAAAACGGCATGTTTTATCAAAATCAAATCAAGAGCATGGTGAATTGGGCCCTATCTGGAGGAGATGGAACTGTGCCGCATTAAACAGACAAAATGAATTTCATTTCAAGAAAAAAAAAAAAAAGTTAATATTACCAAATGTAGAAACACTGAGATTAAGGTGAAATTATTTTATTTTAGGGAGTCACTGTGCAGGTATGATGACATACAATCCAGGATGTGTATCACACTGAGTTTTTTTTCTCCCACTTTCTTATTACTACTTTACCACTTAGTTTGACAACAGGGACACAAAGCCTTCTCTCACCGAGGAACTGGGATCCATTAATCTGTCTTGCTTCTCTGCCTAGCCAAGCAAGATGTTAGGATTTGCCGATGGTCTAATCTTGCATAGCTACCGCCTCAAGGACCATCTTCCCAATTTTCAGTCTCTATATAACTGAAGATAACAAGAGAAAGTACAATTATGGTCTCGCCGATTTGCATACTTTTGGAATTTGGTATGAAACTGGCACACCTGGGTCACATTACACAGGAAAGGAAAATTTAAACACTGCACATATTTAAATGGAAAAAAAAAATCACTGCAAACTCAAGTGCTGATTGCAAACATTCACCCCTGAAGTCCACATGCCTTCTTTTGTCTGAGTCCCTCCACGCTGTCTGTATCTGTAAGAGATACCATCTCAACAAGCCCTCTGTGGAGCTTTGTGGCTCTCTAAGACCTCCATAGCCTGTGGGAGGCAGCACACCTGCACAGCAGACAATAGAAACGTCTCCTATAGATTCCGCTGATCTTTGAAGTGGCGATGGATCGTCCAGGCCTGGAGTACAGCATCACTTTGTGGTTTCAGTGAGCACCCTTTGTGATTAAATACAGCTTTGAGATGAGTTGAATTGAGCGTTTAAGGACAATCAAGAGTTTGGTTAACCAGGCATTCCAGGCAAAAAGTGATCACATGAGAAGTACACCTTGAAAAACTCCAACAAAGTTAATTTTCGTAGGGCGATTATTGGAATGGTGTCAGGTATCAAAACCAAAAATATACATGTATATTGGAAACAAATCATGGGAAATTACCAAGGAGCTGCAGTTTGTTTGGACAGGGGAGTGAAAGCGCCCCACAAAGAACAACTAAACATGGCAGTGGAGAATCACAGCTCCATCAGTACCGAGAGGAATGTTAACATACTGTCTAGCAACTGTCTCATATGTGAAATATGACATCATAAAATGCAGAGGTTTTCGATTATGAAGAGTTTATGAATTATTCAAGAGCCATCCTGAACTGTAATATATATTCCCTTCATGTTGCTACTTCCATCCCTGTCACACCGTCGTCTTATTTTGCTTGTTTCATTGCTCTTATTGCCTCTCTTTTCATTATGCATATATTTTCCATCTCATCCCCCTATTTTTGCCTTTTTAGTACTTTCATTATTTTTTCCAATTCAGTCCTGCATCAGTCATGTAATTACAAATTACACATTAATACAATTTTTAGTGGGATTGGGTGGCGAAGTGGTAGAAAAAAAAAAAAAAAAAAAAAAAATATATATATATATATATATATATATATATATATATGTACAGGACTGTCTCGGAATATTAGAATATTGTGATAAAGTTCTTTATCTTCTGTAATGCATTTAAAAAAACAAAAATGACTTTTTCATGATATTCTAATATTTTGAGATAGGATTTTTGAGAGTTCTTAAGATGTAAGCCATAATCAGCAATATTAATATAATAAAAGGCTTGCAATATTTCAGTTGATTTGTAATGAATCCAGAATGTATGACATTTTTGTTTTTGTAATTGCATTACAGAAGATAAAGAACTTGATCACAATATTCTAATTTTCTGAGACAGTCCTGTACACACACACACACACACACACACACATATATATATATATATATAAAATAAATAAAGAAATAAAGTTGTGTACGGGATATAAAGTCCGGACACATTGATTGGTAGGAAAGCTTAAATTTCACCGCTAGACAGA
The DNA here is from genome assembly GCF_037954325.1 of Fistularia commersonii. Classification (NCBI taxonomy): domain Eukaryota; kingdom Metazoa; phylum Chordata; class Actinopteri; order Syngnathiformes; family Fistulariidae; genus Fistularia; species Fistularia commersonii. The sequence continues at coordinate 5,174,840 of NC_141301.1, forward strand.
GCAGCAAAAAATAAATAAATGAAAACTAGCAAACCCTTGGGTGGCAGGCGCTTTCATGTCTATCATCATGCAGCTAAAACCCTGGGCGGTGGTGTACTCACAACATGGTCTCTGACCCTCTCTCTGACACATCTATTCTAATATACCTCCTTAACTACACAGCATCAGCACACTGGGTGAGAGTAATATCTCTGTGACTGTACATCGCAGTGGTTTTTACTGTGCTTGCCTAAGCATGATAGCAGCCATCGGGGAATGAAACCACCAAAGAACTGCATCTTTTCCTCTGCGGTGACAGACAAGGCCACTCTTTATGTTTTGATGGTGACTTATGATGTCTCTGCTTTGTTGCATCTCATTCTCATATAATACATATATTTTCACACTTCCTATTCTAGCTGTACATTTTGCAGGAATAACAACAGATAAAAAAAAAAAAAAACAATTCCATTGTGTGAAACACCAAAGGAAATAAGACTATTGTTATATATAGGTACAATTTTATTGATTTAGTGTTTGAGGTTCTAGCAAGAGTATCTGATCTCAGTGGTCGATGATGGATCTAAATGGTGTTTTATACCAAAGGGGTGGTGTGTGTGTGACGCAGTAAGTAGATCGTCTTTAGAACCAAACATTCCTGGTTTGATTCCCATCTCCTTCTAATGTGTTCGAAGTGTTGGTGGATGGCAGCCTACTGCTCATGGTTCATCCATGATGGGTTAATTGCAGAGAACGAATTTCCGCAAGGGGAAAAATGAATTATCATAAATGAAAAAGAAGAGGGGAAAAATCGAGTCAAAATGTTATCACAGAGAAGTATACTTAAAAACGGGGAACAAACAGAACACATTAATTACTGCGTTGACTTTTGACAGCAAATGTATTTGAAGTCTCAATTTTAATTCGTTAATCAAAAAGTAAATAGTTTCTTGGTCCAGCTACAGTTATCTGTTGAAATTTAGGTTATTTTTGCACATTACATGGGTTTCATAAACTCACAACAAAGCGGTAATTTATCATCACACCACATGTTAAATATAATACAAATATCTGCAGAGCCAGGGGTCTTGTACTTCCTGTATCTTCTGGTAGTCAACTACTCAACGCAGTTCTATTGAAAACAATCCATACAAAGTTAATTTACTCATCAGACCATTATTTCTTCTTTGCTGTAGGAAATCTTGTAGTGAGAAATACAATTGGATAGATGAAGCATGACAGAAATTCGCCATTTAAACCACACGCTCTAATTTGTACTCTGTTTCAATCAGACCTTCACATGCATATGCAATAATATGGATGGGGCTGCAACAACACAACTTCAGTGGTAAGTATCGTGCTCATATGATGAAAAGGAGTTGCTGTCATTAACAATAGCAATTGTTTGGAATGGGTGTAGTAAGTATGGGTAGTTGATCAAATTTAATGGTGCAGTGAGAGCAATCCATGGGCTCTCCATATGGGGTACAAGAGCAATGCCAAGGCTGATGAGGTCCTTGTCCGCCTTCTCTATTGTCCACTAAAAGCACCCCTGTTACTACTTTACATATGCATCCCTACCCACCCACACCCTGCACAAGCCTGTAACGAGTCCCAAGCTTATTTCATAGAATAACAGAATTAAAGCCAAAATAGACAAGTCACCACTCCAGTGTGAGCAGAAGCGCTCATAACCGCACTCACTGCATTGTGCGGTTTGTATTTGCACATAATACAGACTTGCTGGAGCTTTTCCTCCAAGAGCAAAAGTTAAGTTGACAGGTACAGCCACTAGACCTTTGACCTGTGGCCCCAAAGGCCTAGTATCAGACAGCAGTGCCCAGTTTGCAGTTGATTCTTCCTTCTGGCTTTAAGTCTTTGGCAGGTCACCATGAAACACAAAGGCTGCAGGCACATGGACGCAATCCAGGAAGCCACGCTTGGTTTGAACTCTCTTCTTACAAAGAGGAAAAAAAAGAGAAAAAAATTATTCCCCTCTAGAAAATCTTGGAAGAAAGGAAACTGCAGAACAGTCCACCAGTGTGTCTTGCACAAGTCAGAGAAAAGTGAATCAAATTTATGTTCACAAGCCAAGCACAGCTCCCAGTAATAGTTTCACCGAGGCAATATTGCTTCCAACTAAACCGTGTGTGAGTTAAATTGCAAACACAATAGAACATGTTGTTGCCCTGATATATTTGTCTTCCTCTGTGACTCTTTTCTCTGGGCCAAAATAGAAAAAAAAAATCTTGGTTTCTCTGCCGCTTTACCTCCTTTTCCCCATTTCTGTCACAGCTATTATTTCATGAAATCTGACTCCCGGTGTTCTGTTTCTTTTCAATTTCCTTTTCAGCAAAGCCCAAGTGTTCCCTCCTCCCATGTCAACATTCTCCCGGTGCACAGCATAATGTGCCAGAAGTATCTCTACATTAAAAAAAACAACCAACATTCCTGAAAATTACGTTCAATAAAGTTTACCATTTCGCCTTGTGCGCCTCGTTGTTTCGGTTTGATTTTCAAGATTCCATGAACATACTCGAGAACAATCATTGCGCCATTCGAGCCGTCCTTTGTTCTCCACCTACGACAAACTGTTTATTTGCTCCTCTGGAGTGTGTTTCTCTTTGAGCACTTGTTGTGAATGTGCAACATGAGCTCAACAGGCTTCCAAGGAGTCCCTTACAGCCCTCCCATGACTTCCTTTCCCCAAAGATAATATACACTTCAATGTGGAAGAAGAAAGCAGTTAATTGACCTGAAATCAAAGATAATTGGCTTCTATTTAGGCTCTTCCTGTCGTACAGCAGACAAGGGGCATTATTGGGCCCATTTCAGTGAATACCACCAAGAAACAGTGGTGGGAAGTGTGAGACAGGACTGTATTGATATCTGCAGGGTAGAATGGGCCCCTGGACCGGCTACCGGGTGCAGATGATGTGGCCTGTGTTTGCCTGCATGCTGCAGACAAAGCTGATAGATATCTTTGTCTCTGGCAGTTCCCACCATAAAAAAGCCATACTTCAACAGAGGAATTACCCTAAGACCTGCCCTGGGACTCCCTGTGGATAATTCTCAGATTTATTCCTGGCGTATATTATTTCTTCAAAGTGACTGCATGGAGTGTAAGGGTGTGTGTGACAATGTTCATAATTATGTGCAAAAATATTATATTATTAGATTTTGCTTTATTGTAGTCTGCATGACTACAACCTCAGCTGACAGAATAATTGGCAGACTCAAAACCTCCAGAGGCGGGCCCTTTGTTCTGGAAAAAACTCAATTTATTTCATGATATTTCCCGAACATAATTTCTATATGTTTGTGCAACACATATTGTGAACTAACTGGTTTGAATAAGACCATATGAACAGGACAAAAGAAAATTGCAGTGCCCTACCTCTTTTAAGAGGAATATTCTATGTGTGTGTATATATATATGTATGTGTGTGTGTATGTGTGTGTACATACATAGATAAAAATACATATACTGAAAACAATATATGTGCAACTTCTATTACCGTCTCACAAAAATGCTTGAAAATAACAAAAAAATAATCCATTTTTTAATTGCTCTCATGTGAAATTTTGTACAGTATGTTAATAACTATTGTTTGGTTGTGCATTAAAAAGTATACAAATTTATTGAGCGAGCTTATTTCAAAAAAATGTTACCTGACCTGTTTAGCGACTACTGTAAGAACAAAGACAAGAGAGTCTGTGTGTGTGTGTGTGTGTGTGTGTGTGTGTGTTTGTGAAAAACAGAGTGAGAGTAGGATTTGCAGGTACAGAGATTGTTAAAAAATACTCCAAATCCAGGACAGAACATACACAGATCAGAGTGATGGGTGGTAAAACAAATGAAGCAAGACTGAAATTTTGCTTGCGTCGATGTGGCTACATGACCTACATCTGCAGAATGGAGGAATGCTGATCTTTATCTAATGTAGGATATTGCCTGCGGACTAGACAAGTCAACTTGGCACCCAGACAGCTGTTATTCACCGTTATCTTCTCATTGACAGTGTTTTCTATATCAAGCGGGGGGAGCTTCGGTGTGTGTGAGTTTCTGTATTTGTACACGCGCTTGTAATTGATATATTGATTGACTTTGATTTATCTTTTATTTATGATACAAACTACAGGGGGGGGTTCAAGAAATATCTGAATTTGGACAGGGTTACATTAAAAGCATTTGCTGTGAGGCCCTGAACTTCATCTTGTAAGACCGTAGTTCTTTGACCCGCTCCCCCAGACAGATGCCAAACTCATTGTTGTCCCAAGCCTGCTTTTCAAAGAGAAAATCCTATCCTACTTGCTGTCAGTGTCACCAGCGACCCCCTGTCTGACAAAAGTCATTCAATCCCACCTCTCCTCCTTTCAGGAATGCTCTTCAGTCATTCTTTCTTAGTCTCCCTTCCACTTTTCTCCGGACCGTGGTGCCCTAGGCAGTCTGGGGGCAAAGTGTGATTGGTTGCCCTAGATCTATTCATGCTCTCCGGTGAAATAGGATACAGTGACCTCCACTGAGTCCGGCGGCCGCTATCCCAGGGTCTTATCGTGTAAGTGTCAGAGATGGAGAACCTGTGAAGTGAGATGGTACCTCAGAGGCTATTTGGGGGACACAAGCATTGGAAAAGCATTTGGGGCATCAAAGAGAGACCAAGCTGCATCTTTGGACAGGAGAGGTATAACTTGTGTTGAATTGATATTTACCATGCCTGAAACAATGCAGTTTATTTAGCATCCAAACCATGACATGGAAAGGATGCAGATTGGTGAATCATATTATGCGGTACTATGGCAGAAGGAATAAACCTAAAAGTCTGAACTTATATTCTATTTTTTTCTATTTCCACACTGGCATATTTTAGCACCACGAGAACCCCCCCTTGCTGTGAATGTACAAAACTGGGGGCAATTATAGAAAAGGTTCCTCTATTATGGAGGGGGGAATATATGACACTCCCTTCACACATGACACGCCAACCTCGGTGAACCTCACATTAGCATAATCTCCGTTGGCCACGTGAGCTGCAATTTGTCTCGAAATTCTGTTCCCCCACAGGTTCATTATGGTGAGGGTGTCCATTAAAAACAACTGAATTACCATCTCAACTGGCTTACCATAAGGTACAGTGTAGGCAGTCTCTGAAAGAGTAATTGGATCCATTAGGGCAGGGAAGAAAAAAAAAAGGATTGGGACTAGGTTGCATTGTCTTTTATGTGATTTCTGTGCATGTGTGTGTGTGTGTGTGTGTGTGTGTGTGTGTGTGTGTGTGTGTGTGAGTGTGTGTGTGTGTGAGTGTGTGTGTGTGTGTGTGTGTGTGTGTGCGTGTGTGTGTGTGTGAGAGAGAGAGAAAGAGAGAGTATTTGTCTAATATGCCACAACATGCCTGCTTCTCGACTTTTTCTTTCTTTTTTTTTTCAGCAAGAGTGACATAACAGTGGTAACTTGAGATCAATTAAGAATGAAATTTGCAATTTAATCTCAAAACATTTACAGGACAATGACAGCTAGACAGCTACTCTCTACTAGAAGCTGTTGGGTGATTGGAATGCGAACAGCATCATCGGCACTTCTCCTAAAGTTGTGCTATTTCGCGTAATTGGCCACTTCTCATGAGACAGTGACACTGGCAAACACACGTATGCTACCGTATTCACGCTGGCTGTCTTATTTTATAAGAATAAATTGAGACATAGGAGCAGAAAGCAGAAGTGGATCCTTGCCCCTGTGATAGGGCTCTCTGTGTGGCGCTGCAGAAGGCCTGGAAGATAAAAAGTCAAACATATTCAAGCATCAAACAAGTTTGGTTGCCCTTTTCAGAATACGCAATTTATATTGAGAATGTGTTGCCCATTGAATTAACATGTAATTAACTGCTCAAGAGAGAAATGATAACAACCTCAACAAGTTTGTGATATATCTGACCACCTTAAGCTCTGACAAACCATCATTCATCCCTTGTGATGAATGAACAGGGCTGCAAAAGTCCTTGAAGTCTGGCTGTTACTAGGAAATGCCACTAACCTATCCATCTCTATTGTGTTCAATGGCCTGTAATTTCTATGGGTCTACCCAGGAATGCGTGTGTGAAAAGAATGAATGCTGTAAAGTCATTACCTGTTGGAAATGGTGGCCCCAATTATGACAGTCTCCCTCAGCATGCAGCTTTGCAAAATCTAACTGCATGAAATTGATTACCCTGCACACCTGGACCTCATTTCTCTCTCTCTTTCTGTCAGTGTCTCCCTAGGCCGAGTTTCAGGTATTTCTCATCAACGGAAAAATAAAAATAAATAAATAAAAAAAAGAAAAGAAATAAAACAAATAAAAAATAGAACAGGCACAGTGAAAATGCAGAGATAAATTTAGAGAAGTGAAGTGAGCAAATTGTTTTAGAGGGGGGTTGAAAATGCAGAGTTAATGTTTGCTGAGATGTGAGAAGATCTCACAATAGCCTGAGAGACGGGAAGAGAGAAAAGATGGATGTCTCTCTACCTCTATCATTAGCAGGCCCAAGTCTTTTATTCCCTTATTGTATTCTGTATCCCCCTTCAGACTGACCTCTTCTATTAGGCTCAAGGTTACTGGGGCGGGTAGGACTACATTCCTTTGGGAGAAACCAGCAATGCATGGCTGCTGCTAAATAAATAGAGATGTTTTATGGGTGGTGGTGACAGTAAAACTGTATGGGATGACAAATATGCCAGTAGGATTATTCTGAATTCACAAAACTTGTTTTATTTATTTATTTATTTATTTATTTATTTATTTATTTATTTGTTTGTTTGTTTTTATTTTTGTATTTTGTATTATCTTTGTGTGTAAGAAAGTCATAATTAATTTTTTGAGGCCTTACAATGATTTACTGTCCATAAAAAAGTAGACTGCCTCTTGATTTTACTCTGAAACAGTTGAACCACACTAGTCTGATGGCATTCATTCAGGATCAAATAAATACAGAGATAAAACAAAGAATAAGAAAAACAACAAAAACCCTACAGTGATGGCATCTCAATGCCATTGCTTATTATCCTGACTAGACCCCTTGCTTTGGTCTTAGCATTTTTACTGTGCTTCTCTGTGGTCTATCACAATAAACTCTCAGTTCTCAGTAGCTTATCACGAAGGGGGGAGATGAAGTACGGAAGTTGTCTCACTACCCAATGCTTCCTGGAAAAAAATCTGATTTGTGACCACCGTCTCTCGACAGGAGATCTCCGGGGACTCCCTCCATTCTCCACTTCTCCTGTCCATCCGCCTGTCGGATCCCCACTTCATTGCAGTCGCCAGTAGTTACGCATAGCTGCTGATAATGTTACAAGTCTGTCCCATCTCAGGGATACTGTACGTAGGCAGCGCAGTCAAATTGCACACAGATGGCTGGTATTATTGGCTGTTTTGAAGCGGGTATAAATGTTGAGCTCCTTTTGTATTGCTTAGATTTTGTTAGAAGCAATCTGGGGAATGTCTGAATGCCTGCTCGGTGAACTCCAATGTGAGTGGATTTGGCCTCGACCGGTAGCCATGCATGGTTATATGGCATTTGTTTGGTGGGCTAAGGAAAAACAAGGTTAACAAATACCCTGGTAACAGAGCAGCAGCTTAGATAAATATAGTGGAATATTAGACTGAATGCTGAATGAAACGGTATTTTACGTTTTCTCAGTGTGTGAGGGAACGAATAATCTTGCCACGGTGTGTCTGAGTGAGCTTTAGGTATGAGTGACTGTGAGGCGACCCTTGTCCGTCTCTTCTGACTTTTGTTTTGCATTCTTCATAATTAGAAGCATGGGAGGCATTCCTAATGGAGATGTTTTACACTAGTGCCTGACACCATCACTCAATCTGAAGCCAATGGTCCTTTCACAAAGGTCAACAGCCCTGGTTTCTCTTCTTTCGAGCTGCCTGCCTCCCAGAGATGGGGGCCTGCTCGTCACTGTGACAAAGCCACATGCGTCTTTCTCTCGTTACCTCCCTCCTTCTTTAACTCTGTAAACCTTGATGATCTGGATGATAGTTAAACCAAGGTTTCTTAGTGACGGATGACTCTTCTGCTCCCCATACCAATGAAGATGAATGCCAAGCATGAATTATTAAAGGCCAGAGTAGAGTGGAATATTTTGATACTGAACCCCTTATAAATAATTCCAGTAGGACCAGCCCCAAAATTAATTACCTTGTTCTCTGTGAACTGCAGAATAAGAGGCTGGTCTTTGTCTCCAGGGGGTTCAGGTGGTGGAAAAAGATGTAACATGCAGTGTACTGGACATATAAATCTATTTCATGCTGATAGTGGGTATTGTGCGTGAGGCAAACAGCGCGGGCAGTGTGTTTGGAGAGAGAAGGATTGTATATTCCCTTTGATTCAATGGTCAAAGACCGGCCCGTAGAGAGACTCACATTGGGATGCGAAGTGTGTGAGATACAGAGGGCTGAGGAGACCGATGATTGGGATGCAAAGGGCTGGGGTTGTGTGTCCAATTATCGAGCTGGCAAGGAGAGAGGAGCTGGCCAATTAGAGAAAAAGAGGCTCGATCTCTGCAACAGAACGTAGATGTAAACCCCCACAGAGAGACAGACAGGCACCAAGACAGGAATATTGCCTATAGAGACGTTGCTACGGAAAGAAACTGAAACGTGGGAGAAATAGGGATGATGTTTCTCTGATGTATTTTCAGTGTTGGATGATCTGTGATTGAAAAAAATACAAAAAAAAAAAAAGGAAAAAAAAAAATTCCAGTGGTATCAACTGTCAGAAAAATCAGATGCGATGCCTGGGTCTAAATCCTGTGTTCTCGTCAAAAATCTTGTGAAATAATGTGAACTGAGCAGAGATGGAACAGGAGAGTCTAATTATGAATATTCCATGTGAGCAAATAAACTATAAAAAAATAAATCAATAACATCAGAAGGGATGAAGGGCTGATTTTGAACAGATCCTTAGCATATTTTCTTAACATTTGCTGCCTGTGTAATTCCTTACAAGAGTACCAAATTGCATTTTGCACGATTTTGATCATGTTGTTCAACACTATCAACACTGTGAAAATAGAATAATAAGTACTTCTACATGCTGGACATGAGAATCCTCTGCAACCAAATGTCCGACTGAGTTATGGCTAATGAGACGTTACTTTATAAGCCCTGTTATGTATCCACCATCCAGGTCGTTCAAAATACAATTGGCTCAACTATTATGATCAATCTCTGCAAAGTGACAGATTTTTTTTTTTTCAGGTATAAACAAAGGGGGGAAACTCTCTATTGTCTCGGTCAAGATTATTTCATTTTCCCCGTAAAGTGGAGTGAAGTGTGAACACTAACCTCAAACATCTGGAGTGGAGATAAACAGGATAATTACAAATAATCCTTTATCACTGTTTAATTACGGAGGTGAATGACTTATTGACTTGCGGAGCATGAAAATCCTGAATGTTAAAGGCGTACCTAAACTGTGAGTTTAGGTTTTAATTTGTTTTTTGTTCTCTGGAGGTCACAGAGTATAAACAACAACTGCAATGCACACCCTGAAAGTAAAGATCTGCCTAGGCAGAATGAGAGATGCTTTTTGCCCTGCGAGGGGGATTTATCGATACCGATAAAAGTATTTGAGATACTCCGAAAATGGGAAAATTCTGACTAAAAACAGATGCAATCTCAAAAGCTCCTCATTCTTAAACTGATTAAATAAATTGTCATAGAGGATTTCAGACAAATTTGCGATCACAAGAAATAAATGAAAAGTGTGATTAAACACCCTTGTTTCTGGGAAATGTTCCACTGCATTGTGGTGAGTCGGAAACGCGCACCTTACCTGAATCACCACTTACTATTTGATTGCATGTCAAATCCTCTATCATCTTTGCAGTTTGACAACAAAGGGTGATTCCTCACTCACTTCAGGAATGTCTGGATGTGGTATAATGTCTCATTTAAGTCTTAGCAAATTGTGGGGTTTTGAGTTAAATACCACTGAACTCTATGACCATGTCAAGTCCAAACAGCGGATTTTGTAGTTTCAGACAAACTGTATAATTTCCGGCACCACAGGAATGGACTATAACTCTAAACTGAGACAATGCTGATTGCTCTCTCACTTTGAAAGAGTAATGCTGCCCAGACGTCTCCCGTTTGACTATCATCCAACGCGATAACTGAAAACGGTCTTCACTGCAATCAAGGGCATGGCATTCTCTCTGTGGGCACCTGCATTGCAGATTATCATCTGCTTCCAAGACTGAAGGACATGCCAAATCATCATCAAAGCGGCAGCCTCCATTTTTGTCCTGCAGGAATGCTGCATGCTGATAGAGTGAGAGACATTTAGGCCTGACAACAGGATTAAAATGGTTCAGTTCCCTTACAGCTATCCTAGTACAATATCTCTTGCAAGCTAGTGCTACGCTATGGGTTCACTTCATAAACTCACCGTGAACCATGACCTTTTTTTATGCAACGCTATAAGCATATTTGGGGCCCTGTTCTAAATGCCCCTTTGATAGGAGAGCTGAACGGGCGCTTAATATATGCAAAGCTATTAGTCTTCCTTTGTGCTTTAATACATCATAATTTGGAGTAAACAGACAGAGGTCGAGGGGGCATTCTGGCTTGACCCTGGGAGACCCGCAGTGCCTGATCAGTGGCGAGTCTTCAAGGGGCCTCTTCAAGGATAGCCGCTGTACTGGTTAGAAGATGCTTGGAAGAAGTGTGAAGCCATGCAATTTACTTTAAATTAGAGCAGGGACAAAAAAAAAATCCGGAGTCATTAGTCATTCGTGCCCCTAGCCCGTCCCACCACTGTGCACTGCTACATTAGTGACTACGCTCCAATGGTTGTTTAATGTTGCAAAATATGAATCATGCAAGAACAAGCATAAATGTAAAAATATTTCAAGAAGTTTACATTATATTCCAAGAATGCGATATTCGAAAAAAAAAAAAAAAAGATAGAATGAACATTTGCTCCCCGCTTTGTGAAAATTGTTGGCTAGTCTTCCTGTGATATGTGGCTCTGTCTGCAAACAGAAACCGAATTGGCCATTTTTTTGCTGCTTCATTGCTCATCATTGGTTCCTGCAGCCAAGAAGGTTTTATACTTGAAGGTCTCTTTTGTTCTAACCTCATTTCTCCCCTCTATTCTGTCATTCTCTATCCCTTTCTCTAGTCCCTGGCATTCTGCCTTAACCACCATTTATCTCTAATGTCTACTGAATGCTGTGGCATACCACATAAAGTATTTTTTCTATACTAAATCCAATAGCATGGGATATATTTCTTTATAATGCAATAAAAAGGCATATAATGGATCCTTTCCATTTTAGGTCATCCAAATAAAGAATTGAATTATTGCAGGCACACGGATTGTAAATCATCAGCGAAGCAGCAGTTGCTGATGTGGATATCAAATGAGGACATGAATAAAACTTACCACGTACAAAGTCCGAAAGCACATTACGTCTTTAATAAATCAATCTGCTTCTATGCTTTGGCAAAACAGCTATTTCTCTGTCGGCAATTATTAAACTGCATGCGGCATTCACTCAGAGTCATTCATCATCAAATACTTTGATTTATGCAGAATCAAATTGCGATAACATTATAGCCTCTTTCCGGCACTTGAAGGACTCCATAAACCTCGAGAGAGATAAAGTACATGAGGTATCAAGAGACAATAAAAGGGAAGGACTTTTGGACAGGTATCTTCAGGCTTAATAAAGACTTCCGAAAATACCTTTTTACAGATGGTCATCTGCGGTGACAGCAATCGATCGATGCTTCGAGTCTCGTCATTCAGGACTAACGGTTTGTGTTTTATTCATGAATGCAGGATACATCTTTGGCAGTGATTATATGTAGCAATAAAAATAAGGTCTTCTTATAAAATCATAAAGCACATCAATAAACTATAAAAGTATGTCTTAAGTTGTGTGATCAGTGCACATGCATTCATATTTCCAAGGCAGGCCTGGAAGGGGAGGAATAGTTGTTTACTAATCCTTAAAAATTACAATGCATATGAGAGATTATCTGAGCTAAATCGGCCACTTCCGGCTAGAACACTGCTTAAACCCGCTTACTTTGACAAATAATACGGGCACACAAAATAAGTCACATGTGCAAATAGTGACATAGAGACAAAGAGGCCCATATATAGCTGAAGGCATTGTGTCTTTCCAGAGTAAAAATCTAGTTCAAATGCTGGAGACGAAAATGCATGGTGACACACAAATGCAAATATGTTTTCTTACACATGTTTTATGCCCACACTGCAATTAAGCTATCAGTCCGTGCAGAGAGAATTGTTACCAGGGGAAAATGAAGCATGTAAAACCTTGGATTCACTGCAATATGCATGAAACCACACAGGTTTACCTGCCTTTAGACATCTGTTTACGTGCAGCGAAACATCCAAATAGCTACTTATATTAACACATAATGTCACTGTCCTTGCTTTCACCCTTGAAATATATCTCATGTTTTGGATACATTCAACATACAGGACTGTCTCAGAAAATTGGAATATTGTGATCTTCTGTAATGCAATTAAAAAAACAAGAATTACTTTTTCATGATATTCTAATATATTGAGATAGGATTTTTGAGTTTTCTTAAGATGTACGCCATAATCAGCAATATTAAAATAATAAAAGGCTTGCAATATTTCAGTTGATTTGTCATGAATCCAGAATGTATGACATTTTTGTTTTTGTGATTACATTACGGAAGATAAAGAGCTTTATCACAAAATTCAAATTTTCTGAGACAGTCCTGTACATGCATCGAGCTTTAAGAAGTATTCTTTGGGGAAAAAAAAAAAAGTTTTTAAAGAGGAGCTAAATTATCCAGGCATGCAAATGAACAACCCGTTCCATCTGGAGAACTCAAAGCAATGAATTCTCACCTCTTGACAAGGTTATATGAGATTTTGAAGAAAACCATTCATGAAATGTTAAAAAGGTGTTTTAACAGCAAAGAAAGGTCAAACCTTTGATCAGACTTTCAATAAACTAGCCATCAATAACATGGTAATTATACCTGAATTACATTACATTACAGTCATTTGGGAGACGCTTTTATCCAAAGCGACTTACAAAAAGTGCAATTCGGTCACTGAAGATCTGAAGCAAATATAAATTTCTTTTTTTTTTTTTTTTTTTTTTCGGGGGGGTTCAGGGGTTAAGTCCGATTAGTGGGGTAGTGCTTGGTGAAGTGGTATGTTTTCAGCATTTGAATAACAAATGAGCAGCCTAAATCCGCCCGTAGTATACGTGGACACTACGAATGAGCGATAGAAAGTCCTTCCAATCTGCAGAGCATCCGCCACTGTAATGAAGTCATACCCTGCATCTGCTCACGGTAAACTGCACACAGATGAGTGTAAATACCATTCACTCTGTAAATACCATTCACTGTTCTATGCCTGCTTGCCTCACTTAAGATGTAATGGAGAGAAAAGAGAACACTAACACACCAGGGAGCAGATAACCTGAAGGAGCGGCATGGTCGTTATTCAAATGATGGAGAGAAAAAAAAAGGAGAAGGAAGGGGAAACTACAGAGTGCAAAAATCGCCCTGTGAACCAACCTCTGGCCCAGGTAATGACAGAGCGGAGTTTGGAAATGAGCAGGTGCGCAGAGACATGTGGAAAGATGAGTTCGCTAAACAGAGAGCTGGGAGGAAGGAAGACATCACAGATATTTAGTTGCCTTTGCCTTTTTTTACTTTCATCTCTACAGGAAAAATTACCTCATGTTCAAAAGAAAGAGGGCGATAAAGAAGAAACTCTAACGTTTATTAGTAATAGAACCGTTAAGACCTCAAAGAGTTTTGAAAAAGGAAAAAAAACGGACAGAAAAAAAAAAAGATGTAAGTGCTAGGAACACAGGAAATATTCATGCTGATGAGAACACATTTACACTCAGAGTTGTATTTTCATGTTTGGTGAGATTTTAAAGTCTTCTGGAATCTCCCAAAATCTCTGTCGGCAGGAAGGCTGCTTTGAAGGCAACCACATGGCAAATGTATGATGGGAATGCTTTTATCCTTCAGAAAAAAAAGACTGTCTGTTAAAGTTTATCATAACGTTGCTGCCTGGAATACACAAAGTTTCTAACCCTGATGAGATGGTATATTTCCGACTGCCAAAATGAAGCGAACATGCTGGAATGTGAAAGGCGATCATTTGCATTTCCAAGGGCTGCGCTTGGAGACAAAAATAAAATCATTCTCCGTGTAAGTCATTACGTGTACTGATACCAAAGTAATTGTAAAAAGCACCATGTGATCATCAGAACAGGCCTCATTCCTCACATTATCCCCCGTCCTTTTCTGAAAGGTTACGAGGAAGGAGATTTAGTATAAAGAGAAGCTTTAATTAAACTGTCTGACCACCACTTTGCTTCGTGGACATAGATAAAAGACTATTAGATTTATCCATTTGACTGAAAAGAGACCGAATCATAGCATATCTGTCCCGGATTTCAAAGGTAAGTTTCAACTGTGTCAGAAATATCAGCAATTAATGGACGATGTACGGCTGCGAAATGTAAACAAATGACACGCTTCTACCAAATGCCGCAGGAAGTTCTGCAAATGCATGTCTCCTCTTGTAGAAACATTTAAGCGTATTTGTATTCATCATTTTAAGTAAATGATCCAGCCAAATTTTTCAATCCAGTCCCATGCCGACAGCAGCCATCTTTGTATGAAGCTTTTTTTTTTTCCCTCAAAAAACTGAAATTGGAATGATTGGGATGGAGGAAAGACACTGCAGAGGAAAATGAAATGTGAGCTTGGAAGACTCATCCGGTGGCAAATTGCAAAGCCAGAACGGTTATAAGCCAAGCTGAGAAAATAAATGTGACTTGTCTTACAATAGGCTTACTTGTATAAAGATGATTTGTGGACAGTCCACTGTGAAAGTGGGGTTCCAGGTGAAGGTCTTGGCTTTCTGCTTTACTTCATTACAGCAGGAGCCAATATCCATGAACACAGCAAAAATAACGCTTGGGTTACCAGTTTAATGTTTTGAGGACAAAATAACCTAAAGGACTGGGAAATGTTGTTTATCTGGAAATTGTAAATAGGCATGCATGCTTTACATTTACACCTGGGAGCTGCTAACGGTCTGTGACAACTGGCCACTGCCCAGCTCCGCTCATATAACTGAAAGTTAAGTGCATCTTACCAGCGGGAAGTGCACAGCATGCAGAAGGCACTAAAAGGCACAAAGTTGGCAATCTCTCAAGAGGAAGGGAAAAAACTAACATGCTTCTTGTTTTAACAAAGAAACAAACTTATTTCATCTGCCTTGATGGGCAATGAAGACGATGATGGGTCAGCGATTGTCCTTAGCTGCTGGTAGCATATCTTGTCAACATGATGTATGTGACTGAAACTGCATAGCAGGTCATCAACTGCAGCAAAAATGAATTGTTACCTATTACAGATAGATGATCTTCATAAAGTGCTCTGGTGGAGATAGGTGAGGTCACGAGGCCATCTTAGTAACATATTTCAAATATAAACGGCAGGTTAGTGATGAAATCGATGATGGGATAAGCAGTTCGGCTTTTCCGCTGACTTCACGGGACTGCAGTTACGAGCATCAATGGAGTTGGCCATCGGTATATTTTTCCCCGTCCCAGAAAGAGGGTAAGTTATTACAGTGGAGTAATGGGACACACACCAAGCCAAGCTCAAGGATCCTCTGCTGATAGATGGAGAGACTGACAATTGATGTGGCATGCCACTGATATGCAGCTAACTACAACCAAGGGGACCAATTAGTTATTGGGTTCACTACAATCATTCACACTTACCTGAAGATAGTGATAAAGTATCTTTCAACACTGTTTTATCTACAAGTGTGTATGTGCAGAGCGGGGTGCATGGGAGCAATATAAAGGGAGGGAAGAGGTTACACACACATCCCATCAGACTTTGAGCGATGGTGATGAAGTGCGGCAAACAGACCTTATTAACACTGAGCAAAGGCTGGAGGCCCTCCTCACCTCGCCTCTACCTAAACACAAAAAACAAACAGGGTGACCCCACTTTAACCCCGTCTCCGTCCATCCATCACACAGCAGCGCACACACACCCCACTGAAGCCCCTATCTTGGCTCTGTCGACATTAGGCCTACCCCATGGAGAGATTCATGCTGCTCCTTTCCATTAGTATTTCAAGCTCACTCACATCGTTTGGACTTTGAGCAATCTAGAAGTCTAAGCGCACTCCAATATTTGAGCAGATTTCTTGGTTATTTCTTCATTTTTAGATGAAGATTTTTTTCCCTTGGAATTATCTTTACTAACAATGGACTATTTCAACATTGGCACGTGTTTTGTGTAAACAGCGGAGAAGAAGCCAAACCAACGATTTATAGAACCTGTCACCTAAGAGCCATTGATAAAGTCAATCCTCCTTATGTGCACTTTGTTTTTCAAGCTCGTGTGAATGACTTTTATGGCAAATGGTTATTATATGAAGCAGGTTGGCTGTAAAGAGACGGAAAAGATAAGATATTAGACGGACGGACGTGGCCGGTAAGGCTGATGAAATCCCTATCATTTGTCTACAGTCGACTGCAGACGTATGTTCAAGCTCAAGTCTCAACTGCTCCCCTCAACCCCCCAATCCCATCCCATTTCTCTCTTCTCTTCTCTAGCACTGGTTTAAAGTTCACTTAGAGGTGAGCATCCCTAAGCCAGCCCACCCTTCATTGACCTCTGCCTCCCTACGTGTCTCAGTGCAACAGAGCCCCAAGGGGATCGACCTTTTCCCCCTACAAACTCAAACACACACACAAAAATACACGTATGCACGTGTTGCTTTTACGTGTGGCGCAGGTGTTGAAGAAAAACACAAAAAATTCCCAGCACATCGATACTAGAACATCAACAAAGAACAAGAGCAAGATCTGGATTATAGTCTATATGAGTCAAAGTGCCACAGTAACTTTAAATTACTGAACATTTCACTGCACCACCTGTCTCCTCACACACGATGAAGGAGCCACCGTGACGTTTACTGAAAAGCATGTTTGCATTTCCATTTATCTCTCATCCATCACCCCTATGAATGCATCTTGCCTTTTCAGAGTTTTGTGAATCTTGCCTGCAGACTACCACAGCCTTCACAAAATCTCTGGATAATGTGACCAACCTGTCTTAAAATCACGTGTATCCTGTTACAGCGAGGTGAAATGAATGTGGTGACACTCCGAAATAATGACTGAGAACCTGAATCAAATTTCTGCATCCACCATCAATAGCAGAGAGATTTGGGGTTGTTCATCCATAAAAAATGTGAACCATTTTAAAAGTGTCATTTCCAGCGTGTTCAGCGACCCAACAGCTTCACCTCTCAGAGCATCGGCAGCATCTCCGGGCCCCTCCTGGTAATGAGAGGGCAAAGGGACACGCAGACCCGGCTCACCTTCGGTGCAAGGAGCAAGGAGCAGGGAGGAGAAGGCTAATAATATGCAGAAATGAGATGAATACTAAAAAAGGTGTCAAATTACAAATTCAATTACCTGCATTCTTTGTCAGTCCCATCACTGCTAATGAAAGTGCCCTGTGATCCACAAACCCTGCTGAGTAAAGGAAATCTAGAGGGAAAGATATGCATATCTGCATCCCTGTGAGAAAGTCAGCACATCTTAATATCAACTGCTCTTGTCACTGTTAGCCAGGAAGGTTTTAATCTATCTTTCTCTTCTTACTTCTTGCGTGTGAGAGCAAGGAGGATATTAAAAGTCGCTTTGGGCTATTTTGGGCAACTGTCTCTCCCAGTTTAGGGTTTTTATATATATGTATATACTGTATACACACCTTTTTAGTTGTTCTTCTGTCTGTATTTTTGTTGTATGAATTGACTTGAATGATTTTAAAAAATAAATAAATAAATAAATAAATAAATAAATAAAAATGAATTTAATTAAAAATTAAATTTAAAAAATTATTAAATGAAACCGTAAAAAATTACAGAAATTCTGCTAGCAATCAGCAAGCTTATGGGACATGGAAACATTACATACTCTACCTGAATGAACAAAGCAGAGGTGGTTTTTCTGAAACGCGAAGCCCATTTCTATCAGCTAATAGCTAAGGGTGTAATCATCAATGATAGTATAGGCGTTGCAATTGATAAGAAAGTTGCTGAAAGCAAAATTAATAAATCTGTCAATCTGACAAATCTGAGCAAACTGGCAAATCCTGACCCTTTGGATATAAAAGAACGGTTATGGTTCAAAAAAAAAAAATTACACTTTTAAGGAAGTCAATGATAGGCAAAACTGCAGAGACACGGAACAAAAATGGTAATGGAAAATCTTGAAAAATGAAATTACGAGAACCTCTTTTGAGTTAAACTTAGTCTTTTAGTCTTTTAGGTTTTCCTTTCAAATATTTCTTGTGTAAACCCAGTGTTTTAAAAAAGGAACTTCTAGAAAACCCAAACTCTTTCTTTCTTTCTTTCTTTCTTTCTTTCTTTCTTTCTCTCTTTCTTTCTTTCTTTCTTTCTTTCTTTCCTTCTTTCTTTCCTTCTCCTTCACAGATAAATGGATAGGTAGGGATCACCAAAAAAAGGTACAAAACCACATGCAATTCAAAAATAATGCAATAAATTCAAAACAGAGTTGTTCTAAAATACAGATGTTTGGGATAAGGAGTGTGTGTTTGTCTCCTTAACTCCTGGAATAGCTGTTCGTTCCCCCACAGGACTGTGAGTTAAGTGACAGCTTGGACCCATCACTAAGATGAATGGCTATGTCCTACACAAGACCTTTTAATTAGCTCCACAAGCTGCCTTTTTATAAAGTGCACACACAAAAACACACACCCGTAAACACCATGGCATTATGCAAATGTCTTTGAAAACATTTTACTCTGCTAAGATATAAAAACACATGTAC
This sequence comes from Fistularia commersonii, assembly GCF_037954325.1. Taxonomy (NCBI): domain Eukaryota; kingdom Metazoa; phylum Chordata; class Actinopteri; order Syngnathiformes; family Fistulariidae; genus Fistularia; species Fistularia commersonii. Next base: position 5,193,743 of record NC_141301.1, read on the forward strand.
CAAAGATTATTTTTGGCCTTTTGGGATGTTTAGTCACATGGCTGTTCAAACACATGTAAATCAACAGCAAGTAGCTTTTACAAAACCCAGCCGCCTAATTTCTAATACCAAAACATTCGAGCCTTTCGGTGTAACTTTCAGCAGGGAAATGGGAGTGGGGGGTTGCTGTGGTGGATCGTGGAAAGGCACTGGAGTGGTGAGGAACCTGGCAGCCAGACGGGTGCCATCAAGATTAAGACAGGAAGTAAGATATCACACCCCAGCCTGTCTGGCTGCCTTATATTCCCTCCTGTTTCCTTTTCCTCTTCCTCTAGTAATAATCCTCTAACCATGCTTGGGAATGGGCAGTCCCTTACACCATTACAGTCTGAGTGGGGTCTGATTGGATGCTAGAGGTCTACAATGTACCACCACGGCCCTTGCAATTCCAAAGAGGCAGATACAAAATGATGAAGGCATCATCATCTGGTAGGCACTTTACATTAATGTCCACCATATCCAGATCATCAGCCCATACAAAGAGCTACAGAGGCGCACTGAGCTCTGCACTCTAATTCAGTATTCTCCAGTTACCGTGGCAGCCTGATATCCATTATCTGGTTTCCTACCTTTGCCGGGTGGGAAAAGTTGTTGAAAGTTGAAGTTTCGCTGAGTGGGGATAAAACTCCCACTTGAAAGTTTCGTTATAGTTCTAAAACAAAAAGTTAAATGTGTATCTTTTGTTTGGCATCCAGGAGTTGAAGGTGGCATCAGTTTCTCAAGAATTAAATAATTGTTTTCCAAATGTTATATTACCATTTATTGCTTTTTGATATTGTTACCAACAGGAGTCTCTATATCAGGGGATTATTTTTTCACACAACTGCCTGTACATGTTGGAAGTAGTCTCTATATATACAGTATTCATTCAGAGTATATACAGGGCTGTCTCAGAAAATTAGAATATTATGATAAAGTTCTTTATCTTCTGTAATGCAATTGCAAAAACAAAAATTTCATACATTGTGGATTCATTACAAATCAAATGAAATATTGCAAGCCTTTTATTATTTGAATATTGCTGATTATGGCTTACATCTTAAGAAAATTTAAAAATCCTATCTCAAAATATTAGAATATCATGAAAAAGTTTTGTTTTTTTTAATTGCATTACAGAAGATAAAGAACTTGACCACAATATTCTAATTTTCTGAGGCACTCCTTTATACCATTCATAATATGGCATAAAAGCTTGGATCCAACAAATTTAAATTGATATAGTCAGCTGCAAATGTAAAATCTTTGCTGGACATTCAATTTCTATTTAGATAATTATAATATAGTATAAGTGAAGAAGACTTAACAGCTTTATCTGCTAAGCTCTTCTTGGGTAGTCCATTTTTGTCCTCACCATGGTTGCCACTTGGGCAAACATAATAACATACAAATACACACACAAGTGCGCGCACAGCCACTAAACACACACACTATAAAAGTAGCAGCAAGGCTCACAGTACATCTGCCACACTGCTGGAACAAACATTGGAGCCTCTCAAGACACCACCAGCTGTTCTGGAGCCCTGACCCAAAGTTTGTTTGCAGCTCATTGTTTTCTCTCCACCATCATTCACTTCTCAATTTCAATTTACTCAGATACGCGCTAACACAAAGGAGGGCAATATGTCAGCGCCCGCAGGTCTTTGAAGTGTCGACTGACTGTTAGTTTAGACACTCGAGAGCAGCTTCGGAGAGAACTAGCACTGCCCTCCGCCACCCATTCCTTGCATACATGTGGAAAGCTATGGGCCAATGTGAAGGAAGGTGAAGTAAATGCCACTTCTTGCTCCGATATTTCATCATCATTTGATTAAGGCAGAGTCATTCCTATAGATGTGGAAGAGGAGAAATAAAGGTTGTATGGAACAAAAAATGCAAAAATTTTAAAAAGTGAAGCAGTAAAATGTGAGCTATGTTTGACACTTATGACTGGTACGTGTCACCTTTATTCGTTTCCAAACTTGCTCCCCAACGAAATAAAATAATTCTTTATCTGATCTACTTAAGATACTGACAAGCCTATAAATCTGTCAGGTATTCTATGAGTAACTGCATTCCATTCACTCAGTCCTCATATCAGTGTGCATGGAAAATGGTCATAGCTGCTGGGCAAGTCAAACAGATTTGATTTCACTCATATCTAGTAACAGTACGTTTTTCTTTCTCTTGCACTGGCTGTAACAGAATATGCCTTGTTGCCCTTGCCCTCAGGAGAAATCTTCTGCATATCATGGCGAGAGATGGACAAAAAAAAAAAAAAGAAACCCTGATTGACTATGGCTGGCGGCAGGTCTGTGGGGAGTGAGCTCATCGCCAGCCTATTCAAGAAAGAGGCATGGATGGAGGGATGGAAGGGTTGGGTGAGAGAGGTAAGGAAAGGGAAAATCAATGAGCTGGCCAAGTGTATCTTTTCTCTGGTGTGAGTTGATCCAAATTTCCTATTTCTTCTTTTTGCATAAAAGAACAGTCCAGAGCCTTCCAATCAATGAAACGTGCAAAAAGATATTTGGATGCATAATCTTCTCAGGACAAAGAATTCGTTGAAACATCAATTTTCTTGAATTTTGCCCCTGAGAAAGATAAATGGAGGTGCATGCGAGAGGGTTGTAGTGCAGCATAAATCTATTGGTGCAAACATACATCAATGCGAATATTAATGTTACACCCGTGTGCTGCTCCTTTAAATGCAACCATGGACAGTATCCTCCAATTTCCTTCCAAAAGAATTTCTTGCCAAGACAAGTCAGTGGGCTTTTTAATCCATCTATCGCCAGTGTCACTATTTAGAATTATTAAGAAAAAAAAAAAATCATCACATCCTTATTTTGGTGAAAACTAGAGAACTTGGACTTACTGGGAATAATGTTAAGACGTAATTCCTAGACAAGTGCTATGCTATCTTTTCTGCGACAACCTGGGAAAACTGCCACGGGAGAAAGGAGACCTTTATAAGATGGTAAAAAAAGCCAGTGTTTGAAGCAGAAGATATATCACAGAGCAGGGCAAGCATGTCTGACACATCCTGAATCATCATGCAGCTTGTTAGTTACAAGTTCAAATGGCATCTATGTTGCCACTGTCATTAGAAGAACATTCATTAGTCAAGTCATCACCAAAACACTTAACCTCTGCTCACACAGTCAGCAAATGACCTAATCAATTCCATTTGATCAGCAAAGAATGCAAACAATGGTCAACATTCACTGTGAGCTCAGAGCGGTAGGGCAGGGATGAAAACCTCTCCCACATGGTCAATATTGGATCATCTCTGCACTGATAAGACACCAGTGAGCAATGAAGCGAGGGCAGAGACGGTAAAGACTTGACACTTTGGGACTTTCCACTCAGGCTGAGTATGACCTCTTTTATGTGTGCTCGTCTAACGGTGATCAGAACTGAATCCTTAAGGATATGTAGGTGGTTCGACCTTTTTGATTATACCATGGAAGTCCCTGATGCTGCCTTATACAAAGAGGAACTTAGAAGTGGCAGCAAAAGCCATTCGCCCTGTCGCTGTTATTCGGGCGTCATCCATCTGAAAGGGCCATGTTTGATGAAAGGACAGCTGTCATAATGGGGGTCCAGGATAAGTATTATGATGACAGAGTGATGCAGAGAGAAAAGGAGGTCATGTAGCTGAGAGGCACTTTGGAGCCACGGACGAAGGGGTCCAGGATATTGTTCATCAACACTACTAACCCCATGGGGCTTACAGAAAATAGTCTGGCTCTCATTTAGTTCACTGTCATGCCAAGTGGAACCGCATTACAACAAACATACGAGTGCTTACAAGTAGATACTCAAAACAGAAATTAATAGATATGATGGTTTCTTTTCATACAGTATCATACACGGTGGTTGGCCTGCAGCAAAATGTTAAAAGATGGATGATTCAGACATTATCAAACCATGAAACTAAACTCAAAAGAATTACAGTAGAGTGATTTGTTTTGTTCAAAACAGACCACTCAATTATATAAATGTGATTGAAGCTACTAGTGGTTAATGCCATGGTATTTTTAAAGCTGTATGGTAAACTCTACTGTGTAAGTCTAGATTTTATCAATCTGTCATGGAGTTTTTCACTCCACCATATGTGTGAACTCTCTTTGATGTCTGAAAGTTACAAAAAGGAACATGAAAAATGTTAACAGAAGCATTACATATTTCATCTGAAGGGAATCTATATGCATATCACACCGCAGTAAATCAGTAGACACGCCACCTTGTTAAATATGAGTATGCTCTCTAAAGTTTTGATGACATTTTCCTGGCAAGATTTCTGGAAATGTTACAATTTCCAGCTTTCACTCAATGTTATTTGATGCCACCTTTCCATAAATTGGCAGGTATGACCAAACAATCTAAATATAAAACAAAACCATCCAAAATTTGGCCTTGACGGTAGCAAGCGACTGTCTTGTTTGTTAAGGATAACATGCAATCAATTTGCTCCTTTATATTTTCATTTTTCTGTTTCCCGAACAAATGCCCAGAAAACAAATCTGCTTCAGTTGAACAATAGAGCCATGATTATTGTGGACATAATGTGACTTATCTCATGTAGGGCCATACCAGTGTGGAACTGTGAAGCCTTCAGAAGGAAAAGCAAAGCCATAATATTTCCCTCTGGTACAAAGGCGGCCTTTGTTAAACTGCAGGCTGATACATTGCAAACAAATTTGTAAAGGTTTGAGCAAGGAAACTGAATCCCTGGTCTTTGCTCAAAGCAAGGCCTAACCTGCTCAGGTAACAGGCAAGGGTCTGTCTGTGTTTCAGAAACAATGGTAGCGGTGGAACAACATTTTGAACACAAAAGTTAGTGGATAGCGAGGTAGTTTGGTATAATTACCGTCCATCTTTTTCTCGCTTCTACTGCATGCATGTTCATTTCCCACGGGTCATTGTCAGTGACATTCATTTTTAAACTTTCTGCCCTATGATGACCAACCTTTGTTTGACTTGTCGGTTGAAGTCTAAATGGATCTGAGCCCTTGATAGCTGAATGCCAACACACACAAATCCATAAGTCACCAAAGCACCAAATGTTTCTTTAGGCCAAGTGAAGAAAAACATTAAAAAAACGATGGAGGCTATATTCAGGTCAGATGATGACTACTTTCTGTGGTTGTTAAATCCATACAGACCTTTCTATTTTTGGAGGAAGGCTCTCCAACTTACTAGGACTTTGATACTGACATGAAAAAAAACAGGACATTCCTTCAATCTCAGGGGAGAATGATTTGGTACCAGTCTTTGACATTCTGGTGCAGATTCAGAGCGGTAGCCACGTTCACTCACTCACTCACTGAGAACATCCAGATATACCCACTTTCACGATATCTGAAGAAAGGCTACAAATTGCATGTGACATCACATTGAACAGAGCTGCGGCATGGAAAAAAAGCATGGACAGGAGGCATGAGAAGATGAAAGAAGTCACCAGGATGTCACAGGGACTATTGTGGATTTTCCTTTTTTTTCGCCCGTCTTTGCCGAGACCCCGTGTGCCCTTTGGTGAAAAGAAATCAACCGTGTCTTTCTGTGCATGTCTGGTATTGAAGGTGTTCAACTAACCTAATGACTTCCACCTAAAAGAGCAACAACCTCAAAACATACACAGACACAGGATAAAGAGCATTGCCAGAACATTTTTTACTACTTAAAACAGCTTTGCTCAGTCTACCTAGTCACAGTCCTGGTCCATAAATAGATCTGGCCAAATGGTATAACATAAACTTCAGACTGAGTTGTGTCCCTCAGCAGCATCTGCCACACACTAAATCTGCCCACAGCCTGCAGCTGTCAACAGGAAGCCTGGAATGACCTCCAAAGGCACATGCAAACACACACTCAGACTTACACACACCACTTTTTCATCTGCTCATGTCTGCCAGTGTCCATCATCTCCAGTCACCAGTAAAATTTTGCTTTTTTTTTCCAGCCCCATTTTGAGGTGTCATTACAGGAAAATTAATTAGGACATTAATTGTGGGTTAAAAAATAAGGTGATTTAAAGGTGTCATTTGATGTTTTGTAAACAGATACCATATTTAATTGCTGTACAAGCTCCCATACCCATAGCAGTGTTTGACAGAGTGACGGGTTTCTGTTTCTTGTTGGTCTAGTAGCTCCATCACAAGTGTTATGTCTTGATTGTCAGTTTCACTGTAGTTTCCCTGGTCCAGTTGGCAGAAAATTTACAAGAATATTTCCAACAGTTTGTTATTTCATGAGCTGGGTGAGTCAGTATTGCTGAGTGCCTTGTAAAGGTCTTTTAGCCCTCTCCGATAATCAGCGAGACTGTAAGCACTTCAGAGTTGAGTACATGAAAGTAGCAGTCTCCAATAACCAATTTTTGATAGCAGTGAATTAATTTGTAAAGTGAACGTGGATGTATGTGAGCATTCATGAATGGCTAAGCTGCTTTTTAGCCTGTATCAGAGAGCATCACACTATGTTTTAATGATTTTCATTTCTCATATCATAAGCATATAAATGGGAGAATGGCATGGTGCAGTATTTACAGTACAGATGGCGTCGTTTATTAAGTGGCAGCTGAAACAACTGTCCTCCATGAAGCACATCTGTCATCAGTCTGCATTAACTCTGTACAGTAAGTGATCTGAACAGAGCCGACAATCTTGATGAAATAACAGGAACAGAAAAGATGCAGGCTCGAGCTGCATTGCAAGTGTAACCATGACAGACCAACAGCGATCCGTTTAAAATAATTAATGTTTACTAGTCTGGAGGGATCTCTGGAACTGACCGTGGCAAAAAGACGTGCGTGAACCCAGTTCCAGTGCCAATCTGCCATGTGCACCCGCACTGACTGAGTTAATGAGAGGATTAGGCCCACATGCACAGCCCTGGGATGGGGCCCCTACTCTTCCGTCAGCAGGAGCTAACCACACTGGCACTTTAATATGGAAAACATGGCAGAGGCAAAGTGGGCAGGGTGCACATGCTGAGCGGAAACCCCGCTTTGAGCCGATGTACAAGGGCATGCAGGTTACCAGTTTGACCATTCCCATCAAAAAATAAAATTAAATTTGAAAGAAGTGAATCCCCCGAGTGCAAGAGAAATTTGTGTGAGTATGAGTTTTCTTTTTTTCAGATGTTCTATTGCGAGTACTAAAAAAATAGCATGAAGCGGGCCGCATCAGAACCATCAGCTCAGGGGTTCGGGTAGATCATACGGGCTCTTTCTTCATCTGGCACAGACAAAAGAAACGCTTGACTAAAGGAAGCCTGGCGGCAGAATAAATCCGTCCACCAAAAGATTAATGCAAAGGGAATGGTGCGATCTGTTGCACAAAGCAGAAATGTGTCAGCATCTCTGTAAGCGAGTGACCCGAGGCGGCACGGTGTTTACACACAACACATCATCGGCTCTACCGGACCACCTCTAGAGGCTGCCTGTCCTGAAGCAGCCAGCTCCATCACAACCGGCTCAGAAGGAGTGTGAGGGCACTGAGGTCATCCTGGCAATGGTGATGCCAAAATGTGTTACTGGCTTGCTCCTTGGGTCATCATCGCTACCTCCAGTGAGGCACTGCTGTGCAGCAGAGGAGGTAACTAGCGTTGGGCTGCGGCCAAAGATTTAAATGTCAAACTGCACTAAAGATAAAATGGCTTAAAAACAGGAGGCTTACTAAACAAATGAACAGATAAATAGACTAATCCAAAGACCTTTGTGCAAATTAGCCCTTACTGCACACTTTTTGTTGGTGTCCTGGGAAATACTATAATTAAAAGAAGATAATGGAGAGCAGCGGGGGAGCCTTTGTACAACAATACCTGCTTGCAGTGAAGCTCCACCAGAATTCTGCATGAGACATTTTGGGGAAAAAAAGGAATATTGGCTAGTGTATGGGAGTATATAGTCAGAGCCATTGAAAAAGGACTGAAAATAAATAAAAACAATAAAATAAAAGAAGCATACCATATACAAAATACAGTTGCTGACATTATAAACCAACAGTCATACCTCATGAATCGTCAAATTTATTATTGGTTTGGGAACTAACGAAAGGGGAAATCACAAGAAACAGCAATGCGCAACCGCAAATAACTACAGTTCGAGGCATTATCCATAAACATCTACTAGCATTCATGTTGAACATTTTAATTAAGACCTTTCAGGCCCAATATCGGTCATGACCACAGCGAGAAAATCTAAACGACTACTTAAATCAGGCCTTGGCAAAGATGTTAATGTCCCTTATTTTTTCCCTGCAACTCGGCTTGTTTTTCGTTCGCAAAAGTCTTGGTTCTTCTCTCGCGACTACGATGGACCTATCTTAATTCTCCATTCCTTTCTGCCAGTGGAAACCATCATTATCCTGCCCACCACCCATATGCGGGTGCCAGAAACCCAAAGATGGATTCCAGTTTGTGTACACATCCAAGGGTCAGAACAAATCACAACACATATCATTTAGATCACACTGTCTTTTTTTTTCTGTTAGGGCTACATGAAACAATAGCAGTCCAAGATGAATGATCAGTCTTCGCCATGAAGCTAAAACCCAATAAGTGGCGGCAATCCTCTTCTTTTCCCCAAGTCCCCTCTGATCTCCTCTCTATCCACACCGACTGATCAAGACTTAAGACTCTATGCTGTTCAGACACTCGTCACCAAAGGCAATTAGAGCTTTTGTCCCCTGCTTCTCCCGACACGTACCCTTTAAAGGGCTGTTGAACAGGTTTATTTGTTTCTACCTGTTTAGTTACCCGACCTTTAAAAGATCACCTCTGCTCCAAAGCACATCCAAATCACCAAGGAGCAGATGTACACATGTTGGGCGAACACGGTGTAAACAGTGACTAAACCAATCCACGGTAAGTACACGCCGTGTCGGTTCGTTTTATAGTGAATGTACCAAAACTGTGGCTGATTGCATGTTCAGTGGAAGTCATTGACCTCTAATCGTAATTCGCAGCTCCCACAAATGACTGAAATCATTTATTCGTGTGTGCATTTGAGAGCGCTAATGGAACCACTGACCGACATTTAAAGGAAACAAACATTTAGAAATCTGGAAAAAGTTATATGTCAATAAGTCTTTCTGTCATCAGATGGAGAGATAATAAAGGGTTGTAACCGTATACCAATTGAATAACAAGTCAGGGAGTGGTGTGGCGGAGGAGGTAGAGCGATCATCTTTGAAACCAAACATTCCTGGTTCGATTCCCGGCTCCTCCTAGTGTGTCGAAGCGTTGTTGAGCAAGACGGTGCTGGTGGACGGCGTGCTGACTGCTCATGGCACATCCATGACGGATAGATTGCAGAGAACAAATTTTCCCAGGGGGATTAATAAAGGATGACTTGTTATTAATAATTCAAGGAAAAGACTTGTAGACAGGCTCAAATCCTATTGTCATCACAGAAGGGAAGCCTGGAAAGAGAAAAAGATGATCGCAAATAATAGCAGTAAAGATAGTTTCTCCTGTTTGTGCATGACACACATCCCCAGCACCTGCTTTAAGGAGAAATTCACAGCGAAACAAAAGAGCTCCCCCACATGTTTTTCATACTTACAACAGAATACATAATCAGTGTCTCCTCGCCCTGTCTTCACTTTTTTTTTTCTGTTCACAAGTCTGTTCCTCTACTCCGTGCAGAATGCGGCCTGAGATACGTGCGGTTTGTTTGTACATTTTTAGGTCTGCAGTGTGACCAAATTATACACAGAAATTGGCTCTAACATGTTTGTGCATCTTCCCCCCAAAGGTCTCCAGAAATTCTGAAACAATTGGCGTCTGTTTTGAACAGAGTCAGTGGTGTAGCAGTGACAAAGCCAGTGACTAATAGCTGAAAACAGTATGTAAAAAATAGATATGAAAGATAGACGTGAAATTAGCTAACGCGGTCTTACAGAGACTGATAAAAGTAACAGACACCGGAGTTGACTGAATTAAAATGAATACCATGGATTTTCTATGGCTCAGACCACTGGCAAAACTAGCAGAACTTTGTCCAGCGGCAGAGTTTTATTGGAAGCTTGTATTTGTTAATTTGTTGGGGTTCCTGCATTAAATATACATATATATATATATATATATATATATATATATAGAGAGAGAGAGAGAGAGAGAGAGAGAGTGAGAGAGCACTAGAGACAGAGAGAGAAAGAAAGAACCTAACAGAGAGGCTGTTGTGCGTGGGACTGGCAGAGCTCCACTGTCCCCTCTGGCCAAACTACCATATTCACACTTTTTTTTATAGAATGCCTTATGAACTGAGGGCACTCTGTGTGGGTGAATACTCACTCTAACTCTCCACATAAAGACTTGTTTTAGAGTTCACAGTGTCAGCTGGGCTGAGAGCTATTGTTCCGATGAGAGTGCTTTTGCTTTATTTTCATCACTTTTTTGGGGGGGGCGAGGGGGTAGGGGGGTTCTTCTGTGTCTTCCTGCAGCTGAATAGCTGTCTACACCCTGTTTTTCATGGTGCCCTCTCTGCGGTTAGAAGAGTGACGCCTAGCCAAGACTTCATGAGTAAGAGTTCGGGGCCCTTGCACATGTGGCCCATGAGTTGACAGCGGCTTTGTGGTGAAGGCAAGAGGGTTGGGAAGTTGGGGGGCCGATGGGGGAACACTCGGGGAGGAGAGACAAGCTGAAGGAGCCCCTTGAGAAACAGCCAGCACCGACAAGCCCCACAACAACACCTCAACAAGGGCAGCAGTCATATAGCAGAAGGAAAGGCGAAAACACTGCTATACGCCAGGAAGAATCAAGCAACTGTGCATCATGTGGAAAAGAGGAACGGGAGGGCAAAAGGAAAACTAAAAAGGCAGGATGAAAAGATGATGGACAGAGTATAGCAGAAAAAGGAAGGCTGAATAGCAGGAAGTGCAAAGTAAGCTGAAATAAAGTCTGAGGAAAACCTTCTTAAAAGCGATGTCGAGACAGGTGAGAAAGAGGAAAGCACCCCTGAAAGACATTTGCGGTGAAAAAAACTGTGGAATAAAAGTAAAGTGGGTATGAGGAACTCAACGAGTGATAAAAAACAAGTGTAAAGGGACATTAGGGTCATGGAGACAACCAAGATAATGTCAAAATAACGATAAAGTGTTTCTTTATCGGATCAGCAAACTGTCCATTAAAAGAATTAACAATTAATAATATCACTAATTGAATTACGGCAGGAGCTCAACAATGCAGAAAGTACTGTTGTGGGAGGGAAAAGAAAAAGCAACCAGGAGGAGTGGGTGATTTTCCAAGACACCAGGCAAAGCGGAATTACAATCACAGACAAGAAATGTATTCAGTGCCCTTTTTTTTTTTTCTGGGAACCGTTCCTGTGATGACTCTGTGAGTCAACGTGCACTCGGCTGGTTCGATCCCAGCCTAATCCTCCACTTTACTTCTATTTCAGTTGATTTCACAGTTGTCACTTAGCGCAGCATTTCCTCTTTCTTCCCACAAATGTTAACCGGGGAGGCTGCCAAAATGGCAACTGAGATAGTGAACTGGCTGGGTTGTGTGTCTCTCAAACTGTGAGTGTTTCCTTCACGGTTTTTAACATTCTCCATAACAGCAAGTTAAAATACTTGACTAATGGTGTCATTTAGCAGGTGAAAACAATCCCAGAATGGTGTACTGCCATATGGCTTGAAAGTGAAGGCTTATATCCTTAACTTCGTATTAGAACCATCAACGTTTCACTAACAAGAGAAGAGCCTCTTTAAGCAGCCGTAGATGAGTGCGGAGGCGCGTTGAAGGACGTGATGACATCCTCACCTGTCGCTAACTGATCAACTACTGTCCGCACGTTGTAATGCCTGGAACTCATGTCCGTGCCTCTCCTTGAAGGGATAAGGTTTAAGCTAAGCCACTGTCTAATTAAAGCCAGAGCCCTTCCAGTTGCTTGTATGGATTTGGTGAATCCAATAGATTGAACGGGAGGAGAAAATGAATAAATGTGTGTGTGTATAGAAATATAAAATATACTGCTCAAAATAATAAAGGGAACACTTGAACAACACAATGTAACTCCAAGTCAATCACACTTCTGTGAAATCATAGTGTCCACTCAGGAAGCAACACAGATTCATTTTGACTTGTTTTAAGGACATTACATCAAAGTTGGATCAGCCTGGAGTTTGTTTTTACACTTTAATTTTGAGTGTGATTCCTAATCAGACCTCCATGGGTTGATACAATTGATTTCCATTGATCGTTTTTGTGTGATTTTGTTGTCAGCACATTCAACTGTGTAAAGAGCAAAGTATTTCATAAGAATATTTCATTCATTTAGATCTAGGATGTGTTTTTTAAGTGCTCCCTTTATTTTTTTGATCAGTGTATATATGCATACATATCTTTGGCATATGGACAGTTTCAGTAATGAGGCAAGAGACAGTAGCTAATGGTTTTAAATGCAACTGAAAATGAAATCCCCTTCTGTCATGTCTGCAGTTGTGCCTACTGAGTCCCTGGTACAGCTGCGGCAGTGTATGGTTTTCCACACTTTCAGATCTCTTGAGCTTTGTGTCATGAACCTATGCCACTGGTATGCAACTACTCGGGGCAGTTGAGTGGATCTGGTTTGAAACGGGGTCAAAATAACCACTCTGGGACATTGTTCTTGGCACAAAATGCTCCTGTGTGTTTCGAGGCTAGTTACCACTACATGCAGAGGTGTGGCAACAATAAACAGTCCCACACAAGAACACACGGAGCAGTAAAACACAACATAGCGGCATTTATGATTGCACCCAAAGCTCAGCAAGGGGACAATCACCAATGCTCCCACACACACCCAGTCTAGAAACAGATTCCGGCATACTTTTCGTCTCCTGGAGTCTATAATCCCTCCCCATGTCCTTTACCGTCTATATACCATAACGGACTGCTTGGCATTCTTGCAGTCTGTCACCGATATGGTTGTCATAGAAGCTATTTATTAATAGCATAATGAGCTAAACCATTTGAAGCCAACCATAATGCCCCGTAGATCATGGTGGTGGATTCCTTAAAGGTCACCTCTGGGACAGAAATTCAGGAAATGGCTGTGAGCCAAGGATGGCGATTTGCACAATTAATAGGAAATTCAGAATACAATGTCCTTAATAGCTGTGCTGTGTTGATGGGCTATAGGAAATACATGAGTCAACATTTGTATGAGCCAACCTGGTTGACTCAATAAAAAGCAAGTGTCTGTGACCAGTAAGAGATGGTGTGGTCCATATACATGGGGTATGGGTGACTTAACCCATCTACAGGAAGCCACAATGAGCATGTGTGTCACAATTGATGTGTGTGTTTGTGTGTGTGTGTGAGACTTTGTTGTGTAATGAAATGTGGGATCCCAGTGTTCAACATCCCTGAAATCTATCAGTGATAAATCCATATGTTTGTATCCAACTTAAACACAGTAAAATCAATCCTTGGGGGCAGTCAGCAACAAATAGTCTACGGGAGATACATGGAATGAAAAGAAGCAGAGACAGTCCATAATATATTATCTGCTTAATATTGTGGACAATCACTGTATATGTATATAAAACTTCGAAGAGCCACCATTTCTTCCAGTTTCCTATACGTCATGCTGCTGCAAAAACCATTCAAGTAAATGGGAGATCCAGGCAAACGTTGCTGCGCATGCTCTGTTCTTTCTACTCTGTCGGAGATTCCCAAGGAAATTTAGCCGGCAAATTATTTAACAAAGAGCTGGGATTAGAGCGGTGCAGAACAAGGTGCTTAAAGCGTAAAACAAAAAAAGAAAACAATGGGCGATAAGGAAGACTGTGCGGGGAAGATAATTAATGAATAGCTGCATCAAATAATACAAGCTGTAACAGTGGGACCTCTTGTCCTACTTCTGCCTGCATTGCACACAAAGCAAGACAAACTGACTCACAAGAAAGGGACGAGAGGAAAGAATTAAGGCGTGAAATGTAGAGGAATTTAATTGCGATTTTACCGACAAATTTTCCCATGGAAAATACCTTTGGCAAATTAAATTACCAAGGACAAATTCGTACAGGTAACTGAGAAAGGCACTGAAAACAGAGATAAGCTGCCAGTCTGGGAATTTCCTTAAATATTGATTGTTAGGCCGCAATGCACCTGAAAAACACATTGGTCAATCCCAGCTCATTTTGCAGAGGAGGTGGGGGTAGGGATCCATGGATTTTGGGCAGCAGAGGGGAATTTGGAGTTCACTTTTCTTTGTGTAAGGGTGTCAGGGCTGAAAGTAAAAAAGACATGCCTGAAAACCTAGAAAGACCTGAATGGGCTGAGAACTATTTTATATGGAAATCCTGCCAAACAATGAGAGTGACATCACAGAAAAAAATATATACAGCAGGCAGAAAAATTGAACCAGGGATAGATATGTATCATACAATATGACTAGTAAATTAATATTCAAATATATTCAGGTTCTGCCTTGAATTATGTGAAGTCATTTCGCCTGTGTCAGGAAAGTGTCTCATTTCTGTGGCGAGTAATTGAGAGAAGTAATGTGAAAAGAGTGCCGGATATGGTGAAGTTGTGACTCTCCTCTCGGCATCAATGTCTCTTCGAGGCCAAGGAAAGAACCATTGTTCCATTACGGGATGCAAAAAAAAGGGATTAATTTGAATTTGGTTTACAATGCCATGCCTTTCAAGTTAATCCATCTGGCCTGTGCCCTGGAGTTGCCAGCGAGTGCCTCTACTCCCCATTCATGCTGCCAGCACTCTTTGTCTGCAGAAGGGGTAAATGTCAACTCCACTGCTGCTTTGACATAGAGATACTGAGACAAGAAAGATATAGCCTACACGCAGAAAAAGAACTATTGCTGTTGCACATATATTTTACAATAATTTAGAAAAGAAAAGATAGCTCTTTTAAATACAAGGGAATTATGCACAGCCACGCTCCATTTCTGTATTAACAGATGGACAGTTGGCAGATTTCGGGAATTGTCCGGAATTCTCTGAGTAGAACAATGAAATACTGGAGTCCTTCATTCCTGTGAAGCCATAAGTGGCCACATCATATGGCATCCCTGCTGAGAAGATAAATTTCCACGCACATCCATCACTGTTTCCTCCCCTCCCACCAGAAATCTGCACTCACATTAATGGGTCACTGAGGGACATTTCAGTCGCTGGATAAGATATTTTATATTTACTGTTGGTTAAACCCGCCATCCGCCCCATTTTCCAAATGTGCTGCATTAAACATTAAATATGAAAAGAGTTGAAACAATGCCTCTAAAATAGCAGAGGAAAAAAATAAACAAAACAGAAGTGCAAAGCTTGACTTTTTCTTTTTTAAAACCCCTATATTATTTTTGTATGAAGATAGGGGTTCAGAATGCTATCTTTTATTCCCCAGTGTTCAGTATTCAGGAAGCTGCAATGGGCCAAAAATCATACAATCTAATTTTGCTGCAGAGTGGGTTGCAAAGCACAGTGAGGGGGTAACTGTGAGGCAACAATGGGAGAGACAACTAGAGGGAAACTAACAGAACCCCAACCCCACAAAATGAGAGATGGCTTGAAAAATCCTTCGACGGCATCACCGCCTTGGATATCAGCCCGACCCCGCTGTTCATGCTTGTGTCGCCCCGTGCATGTGGCATCTTGACTGCGAGACTCCGAACCTTGTATTTTTGCAGCCTAATCCCCAGCGTAACCTTTGAGGACCTATGACCTCCGCTGTTCAACAGAAGACAAAATTGAACAGTTGCGGCAGGGCATCTGCACCGTGAGTGTGATGAGGAGAAACAACTGAGGTTTGCAGCCGAGGGTGGGGGGGGGGTTGATGTTCCTTGGCTATTAGCTTGTTAAAAAGCCTTTCAATTAGCAGGAAACAAATATCACTTAACACAAAAAAAAAGACATTCATTTTCTGCTGGACTCTAATTAATATAAATCCTCTTGCTCCCAAGAGGGCTAAGTAATATACAGATAGTGTATCCAAAGTAGCAAGGAAACACCAATTTTAATTAGAGACGTTTTGTCAAAAAACTGTGTGATCTCAGCTGATGTCCTCCTGGTGCCACTTAAATAATCCTTTGCATAAATGAGGCAGCCTGCAGCCAAGTGAATTATGCACAAAGAATGCAAGTGTAACTCTCTCGAGATTTTAAAACATAGCTCAAACTGTATATTTTTTCCTTCAATTAACTTCAGCTCCAGCAACAATACTTTTCACTTTGTCCTTATTACAAAGATTTTTCAAAACACGCCAACCAAGACAAGGCAGACGTGGAATATAGATGAATAGAACTCTCTGATATTTTATTTATAAATGGCTGTATGTTGCATGCAGACACTTTGAAAGATTTAAAGTTTATTAAGTCAGATGACAGCACCAAAGTTTTTCCGGAGTCACTGTGCTTCAAATCTCATCAGCATTTAACTTTCAATGGAAAACAATCCAATACATTCAAAAGCCATACATTGTTATGCACGTTGTTATGGGCTTATGTGATAGCTTAGGAAACACAAACAAGAAAACAAATAAATTCAACAAATCTAATTCAATATTATAAATGCCATTGTAGTGAAGCCTCAGGGGGAGACTGTGCCCGTGAAACATAAGGCCTTTTCAGGTCAAATCTTAATAGTGTGGGGTTGTTGGAGGAATTAAGTAATATTCAATTACACAGGGGCTTAGTTCTAACATAATCCAGCAGATTTAGCAGTCAGTTTGACAGAAAACACCATGCAAACTGTACTGAATAGACGACGATGTGGCCGTGTCAGATGTGTCTAACCTACAGAAAGATACTGCATCCTCACTTGCACTTCCTGAAGCACAAGAATGCTGTCAACGCTCTACAGGGGGGGCTCACTTTCCCACAGATCTGAAGACTGTATGCTTGTACTCTGGTTCAGGTTCATGTTGCACACTTCTTAGAGGTAGCGATGGTTTTGTAAATGCTGCCAATTTATAATCAGAACTTATGTTGAAACTTTATACTCGTGCCAGATGTAGAAGACATAGGGTTTTTTTTTTTAAGGCAGCATGCATAACTCCCCCCTTGCAGTAAAGAGGTGCATTGGTATAGACAGCTCATACCACCCTCCTCTCATACAACATTAGTCCTAGCAGTGTGTAGTACATTCCAGTCCCCCCAGAGTGTTTCAAGGAAGTGGGGCCTCTCTCAACCATGGATCCATCTATAGAGTCTTAATCCACTGTGGGGCCAATGCAAAGGAGGAGACAACCAAACATAAATAAATACCAATGAGCTGAATATCTGTTAACTTTTACCATTTCAATCAAGTAGAGGGATGGAGAGCAGACAGCACGGTCACATTCAGGGGTCAGTCAAGCTCAATTAAGGAGCCCCTCACTGAAAACAGCAAGTGATTATTTTTTAAGCCCTTAAAGTGTCTCCCCATGGCCGTTGAGAAGTAGGAAAGTAGGGCTCAGGAGAAAACAAAAAAAAAAATGGATGATGAAGAACCGGCTCTGCCCTCAAACCCACCCTTCTTCCCCAAACGGCCTGTCGAAATTTTCAAAGTTTATAAACAGAGACAGGCAGGATTAAAGGTGCAAGAAGGGAGGTCAAAGTTGGGGGGGAGATTGATTACCCCCTCCCCTCGCTCCCAATCTTTCACTGACAGATATCAGTCACGTCTTGCAGCGGCACCCTGAGATGACAGCGCAGCAGAAGAAAAAAAAGAAAAAAAGAAAGAAAAAGTTGGAAAATGTCTCGAACCGAAACCCTCTCTGTTTATTCACATCACTCATTTAGCAATTAGCTCTGTATCAGCGTGCACAGCATAATGACAGGCGCCACACTGAGAGTGCGATACACGGGACGGTGAGTGGTTTATGTTTCCAGAGAGTGTTATCATGTAAATGGCAGAAAGTGAAGAGTAGAAATTCCTGCTTTTCCAAATGACAGAAGATGGGCCTTAGAGAGGGGGAGGTGCATCCTGAGCGAAAAGTGCTCATCGGATAAAGTAGCAGTGCTTGTCTGCAGCATCAAAGATATGCAACTGAAAAGCCTCCATATCAATTAGAGTAGTTTCTATTTTTTCTTTCCTCGAACATTTCGTGTGTATGACATGTATGCTGTGCCTTGATCCATGATACTTAAAGCTCTAAGCTCTTCACAGCATGAATTTGCCTTCCACAACAGGAAGTCTTGTGAAGCAGCACTATCACTCACAGTGTTTAATTAACTTTGATTAACTTGCCACTGTCTAGCAACGTCTGCATGCTAACTAGCTGTTAAGACACCCTCACAGTCTTTATACTCCTCTCCTCACTATATATTTTTTTCTGCGCCTGTGTGATTTTTTTTTTCCAAAATGGGGATGATGTCCTTTTTGAGCAAACACGTAACGCATGTGTGGGTGCTGCATGACTATGGTGTGTAGATAAATATTGATATCAAGCCAGAAACATTGCACAGTTCATGATGACTTTATAGGATGAATGAAAAACAAAACAAAAAAAAAAAACAGGCTGTTGGTTCTGGCTGTAAGAACGCCACAGCGGCAGTGGACACCGCAGGCATGTGAGCAGCAGGAGCTGAGCGAGGTAACCGTCACGCACAGGGCACCGTGGCCTTAGCCTATGGCAAAATCAAAAGCAGTGTGAGTCATGTTTAAATACTGGTTTTGTCTATGTCACAGCCACTATGTTCCGGACCCAAAGGCCACATTGTGGTATTGTGCATATCAGAGTACGTCCTCGGGCTATCCAGCGCAGACACGTTTAACTCTGTCAGCCAATAACAAGCCAACATGTCAGCAGGACAGAGAGATGCTGAAGCTCTCCGATGAATAAAGCCAGGTTGAGGAGATCAATCTTGTCATCTGGAGACTGCCGCCAGAGTGCTCAGACAAGCCCCCCACTCACAGACACACACACACACACACACACACACACACACACACAAATACACACACACACACACACACACACACTCTCTCTCTCTCCCTCTCTCTCGCTCTCTCTCTCACACACACACGCACACATATACATCCAAGCTAAAATGATTTCCCCCTGTGTCTGATCTGTCTCACTTTGTTCCATGAATGCCCTTGTGATGATTTGCAGAAAAAAAAGGCTTCAGTTTAACATAGAGCATCTGTTTAGCAGAGTTGCTCTTGAGTACAAACTAACATAAAAGATCATCCATAGCTGTTTTTACTTTGCAGCAACAGCAACCACTTCCTATAGATGCGGGGAAGCTTAAGGTAGATAATGTGACAATAGGAAAAATGGAAAAAAAAACATCATGTATTTATAACTTAACATTTAGCTTATTCCATTCGTTTTTTGTGTCCTGTCATGACTGCAGACAAACAAGACGACTGCAGAAGCAGTACATTATGGTTAGTTACAATCACAATCACCACTGGGAAAACATGTAATGATATATTTTCCAATTACTCAGCTGGATTACTAAGATGGCCCTGATAATTTAGGTGTTATACAGTCTAACATCTCTATTCATCTCTTACGTCTACGATAGATGTGTGTTCTGCATACCCAAGCTCAAAGGATTAACATACACACACACAAGCTGAGGGAGAGTCTTATCTCACCTTGCAGGGATAAATCAGACAGTGACATCAAGCGCTACTCACACACTACTGAGGAGAATGGTTAACATCACCATCAAGCAGGAAAGCCACACACGCTGTCTTTGCCAGACTGTTTGTTTAAAACACGCTTTAGGGTTTATGCTGTTCTGCCCGCCCGTAGGAACGAGTGGTCAACGGTCACAGGCTTCCAGGTTTTTGGGAACGGGCAGGATGGTCCCCCCCGATCCCTTTTGAGAATTTCCAGATGACAAAAAACTGTCTACTGAGAACTCAGTCTCATGTCTACGTACTCTGACCAGTCACCAATTTGTCATTTCTGAAGCGAGTGTCCTGACACCTCGTGTGCTACGTTTATTTTGTGGTGTAAACAAAATGGGTTGGAATAAAAATAAATTTGAAAAAAGAAGAAACAACAATGGGTTCTTCTGAGTACTACAATTGTAGGTTCACTAAGATAGCAGTAATTTGTGGCAGGGAACAAGAATTCTACTCATTGCCAACACATACTGTTGAAATATTGTGTGCATGAGATATAATGATAAGTTAAACATACAGCACAGTATCACAAAAAAAAAAAAAAAAAGTGTAGGCTGTCATTACACTTTATCCCGCGTGCCAAAGTGAATGCTTTCGGCCTCTTTGAAACTTCATGGTTATGATCAATAATAGTTGATGTTCAAAATGAATATATTTATGGTTATGTGAGGACAGCTATAAAAGTTACGATGCTTTATCTGTCTTCATCTCAAGGGAGCACGAATCTTGTGCGGGATGAAAGAAAAATCATGGTTTTTGAAACCATTCGTGCTTGGGAGTTGTGCAGTTCTTTTTCTGGCAAAGTGAATGTGAAAATGTGACTTAGTCAGAATCACAAGCTGTAGTGTCTTAAAGACTTCCACATTGGATTTTTGGGTTATAATGCTGGGTGAGCATCTTCACCAAGCACCTATGGTGCTGTACAGAGCACAAGAGAAGATTGTTTTTTACTAGGCCTGGATACATTCAGGTTTAACCAAAGGGACACCAAGTGTCTGGTAAGTCTGGAAAAAAAAAGAAAAAAGTTGATGGGGTTGATGGAGAGATGTGAAATGTTTCTAGGGCTTCAGAAAAATGGCTGCAGAATACACTGAAACCCATTGCTGGTCTCCAATATTAATCATACTACCAGTATTGCTCTTTGGTTAACTTGCTCTTTATTTCATCTGGAGGTCCAACCAACAGAAACACAATTCCACAGATGACATTTTACTGCAATGGCTAATCTGCATTAGTCTCCATAATTAAAACTAAATGAAAAAATGAATAAATAAATACATCCGTAAAACAAAACACATTCCAAAGCAACCCTAACAGCTTGTATGTGACTGGTTCATTTGCAAAATAAATAAATTGAAAGGAGACACACAGGCAGGTCAGCAGACCCTCCACCATAATCCTAAATTATCCTTTTATAAAAAGGCTCAATAATATTTAATTAGAAGGGGCTGCATTTTGAATAACTGCATAATAAGATTCACATTTCAAAGAGAGAATAAGCTAACAGGAATCTTGACAGAGTCAATATGCCTAAATGATGAAATATTGTGTGTGCCCAGTGAAGTGGAGGCAAGTGTAATTGGTGTATTGAAAGGACATTAAATGCAATTAGACCTTTAAAACTTGATTAGATTAGATATGCATCCCGTTAATTCATATATTTTGGCTCCCATATGCTTTTAAATAATTGAAAATAAGAATTTATATGCTTAATAGATATTTTGAGAGAATACAAATGGTGCTGGTGAGTTCTTTTATCTGAAAACACTGTAATTAATGGTTGATAATGAAATGTTTGTGTCCCGCTACAAAGAATACGTCCTAATCCTGCTGACCTCTTGAGTGCATGACATCAATGGATCAGGTTTGGGCCAACTGTTCTATTGAAGGTGGGAAGATGGGTGGGATCGTAGCAACTTCAGAGACTCCTTTGACAAAAGCCATGAAAAAAAGAAATGGCTGAACAATTTAAACAGTTAAAATTGATCCATAATATGGCAGGGAATGTACCGCTGTTCTACAAATCGAAGGCGGTGCCAACAAAGATCATTACCTGACGCTCCCGCAAGTTTTCAAGGAATACTGAGAGTTTTCGAGCACGGTGTGCACTTAATAAAATACTTTCAGTGTGGACAGACTCGATAATGTAAAGAGAAAAAAAGTCAGATGTAAGGCCATGGTAGCAACCAAACGCCTCACCACTGAGGATAATATCTATTTGCCAGCAGCAAATAACTGCCTCCGATCCATTTAGTGTCATCTCTTTTTTCTTTTCTGTGAAACAAAAGCAGTGTGCCACAGAGATGACACGAGCGCTTCTCAGCGGCTACCAGCACATGGCTCGATCAAACACAAAGCTGTACGTGGAACAAACCCAAAGCCAACACAGTAAAGAGCTCTGAGCAAACCAGAATACACGAAACACTTTATACTGCCAGATGAGATGAGAAGTTCCTTCTGTTTTGGCTCATTCTTTTAACCCAGTGTTTGATTTGTATGGAGGAAAAAAAAAAGACTTCATTGGTCATAAAATCACATTTATGAGCAAAATAAACGTTACCCAAATCAAGACCCCATTTTTTCAGACTAGACTGAGGTATGTGCAGTATTCTCTTTCAGCTAAAGCAACATGTAAAGTCACAAGTGTCAGAACAGGAATCAACCTGCCAAGCTTCTACAAATATTTCTACACATTACACTACAAAGGAAGAACATTATTCTAGGTGAACCAAAAACAACACACAATGGCCTAATGCTTTAGCGCCATGTGTGAATAGATTACGGAAAATAAAACGATTAAAAGCCCCTTTTCCGGCTGGCGATTTGAGGTCATTGACACACGTACACAAACAATTTTAGCACAAACTGTATGCAAACTTTCCAGGATGCGTAAATATACATGCTCATAGCAAGAGAATTGCCAGCTGTCAAAGCTGTGAGAGAACAGAATACCACCTGTCCCCTTCTCAAGCCAAGAAGAATTCGTCCAACTGCAGTCATCACCATGTATATTCTCATGCTTAACCACAGCCAGTCCATTCTTTTCTCATGGAAAATGTATCTCAATCTGTCTCCTTCCCCACGATTATAATCTTAAAACACCAGATTCAATGCAGTTGTTCAAACTCACAGCAGGGTTTTTCTTATTTAGAGCAAACTATGGGGTGTACCAGGATTTCTGGTGAAGTGATAAGATGCGATGAGGATAGAAAGCGGACAGACTTTCCAGCAGACGTTGTTAATGTTGTCTGTTATCAGGTCAGTGCCAATATCTGTGTGTTTGTGTGTGTGTGTGTGTGTGTGTGTGTGTGTGTGTGTGTGTGTGTGTGTGTGTGTGTGTGTGTGTGTGTGTGTGTGTGTGTGTGTGTGTGTGGGTGGGTGGGTAGGGGGGTGCAAGGTCCACATCTCCGTCATTGTTTACATGATCTCGCTCTTTCACCCCTGTGCCAGTGGTTTGTTCTTGCACTAGTGCTGGGTGCTGATACATTGACATAAGGCAGGCCAACTAGACCTCACCTTAACCTTTTATGCCTATTGTCAAACACAAGCTGATGTGATGCCTTCTCAGAAAGAATTGAGATCCATTCAAATTGCTGACCATAATCACTACAGGCTGCTTATGGGGTTAAAAGCCAGCTCCACTGCAGCCCATATGCTGTCGACTTGACGACCACCAGTCAAACAAAACCAGCATGTGAAATTTCCAGTTAACTAGCAGTAGTGAGAATGCGTATATGACGGCAGTGCTAATGGGCTAGTGCTCCTTTGGGAAACACACAGGCGTTTCTGATCATACTGCACACACATACTCTGAACAGGAGCACTTCTGTATGGGAAACACCAATAGGAGTATGAATCAGAAACAGGAAAACTTTATTTTTTCCCGTGGGGCAATCTGCGGGGCACATGGGGTAGCAGTATCAAAATTGTGAACATCAAGAATAAAATGTAAAAGAAAGAAGAGAATGATATATATATAAATTACTGTACATAATTGCTTGCTCTGCATTCATATAATACATATATCATGAGTGGCATAACAATCAGCAGGGGGATAAATTTAAGTTAACATCTTAGCATGAATTAGGATGGGCCCCTTGGCCAAGAGGATACATCCTACAGAATAGAGGCGGGTACCAGTCAGGGAGTACCAACCATGAGGGGAATAGGTTGCCGTCTGGAGGTTTCATTAAATTAGCAAGGTCTCCTCAAACTCAGGCTCGTCGGTTCAACTCCTCTGAGGTTTCAAGTCATTTTTTTTTTTTTATGGCAGTGGTGAATGTTGGGTAATGTGATTAAATCCTGGCAACACACTGAGTGATGATTAACTTATTCAGTCCCCTCTCTTTGCCCTTCTGTGCAGCTTCTTGTATATCTGTCAGGCAATCAATAAGCTATTATAGCTCCAAACAGCAGGGTAAATTAACTTAAGGCTCTACCTGCAGAGTCAGCATTCCACTAACCCTATTGGCAGGGAATAAATGGGACTGGACGCAAAGCAAGTCACGAGATCATCTCCTATTACACGATGATTATTGACACGTGGCATATATAACAGGTCCTAATGTGGCTGGATATTTACTTTGTTGGGATTTATGAGAGTTTTCAAAAATCAACTCCACATTTAATGGATACGACAGATATACTGTTGGATGAGTATATAAAACTGACCTAACAGTAGTTTCAAATCCTATAAAATGTTATCAGAGAACAAGAGAACTCTGGGAAGAGGACCAGCTGTACTCTTACCGGTCACAGCGGGTCTTTCTCTTTCATTCATCAGATGTGAGCCAATCAACTAAATGGAGTTTAGGCACCCCTGACACATTAGAACCCAATACTAGGGTGGAGAAAGAGAGTAAAAGAAGGAGAAAGAGAGGAATCGGGGGGGCGGGGTAGAAATGTCACATCAGCACAGTGGTCATATAATACTTGGCCTCACCGAGTCAGATGTCAGCTATTACAAACGTAGCCACAGCAACACTGACTCTTGTGTTTTTGAATGGATCCTCTCTATGTTTCACCTTTTACACATGACGTCCCCCTGTCTGTCTTTTATCCAACTCTTAGCAGTATATGGTTACATGGAGTCTCTTTAGTGTCATTACCACACCCTGTTCAGAAAGGTCAAAGGGGGATAAAGGAGAGGTGAGGGTGTATTGCTTCCATTCAGCTATCAGTCAAAATGCTGTTCTCCTTACCATCTTAATTAGACTTCTGTATGTTTACATATACACCATTGAGGATGATCATGTTCTCCAGACTGCCTGAGGTATAAATAACATTCACTATGTTAATTGGGTATGACAGATATTTCAATAAGTGATACAGAGTCTTTTATAGTGCCTGTTTACAGCACGTTGTTTTCCATATACATGGTGTCTTTTTATGGTCTTGGTCTTTCGTGCACCATTACTGCGGTAATGGAGTCAGTCCCAGCATTTGCAACCAAAGCTATGATTTGCTCATATTCTGGGGCACAGAAATTAACTGGTTCTTTTAAAGAAAACTGGGAATTACAGAATGCTTGCATAACAAGAACACTGTGATCATAAGCGACAACTCACACTCTAGTCCTATTTCAAGACACACCCCTGGATCTGTGACATGACAAGGACCAACATATCTTCCCTCAGTTTCTTCTGTAATGATAACTTTGGTTGGTTACCACAACAAACAATGGTAATTAGACGAGATCTGAATCGCATCTGGTATCATTTCATTGACTGATGGTAGCATTGGCAATATCCGTCCAGTAGCAAATAGATTACATTTTATCTGTCTGTAGTGAAATCCACAAGTCCTTTTCATTATCAATGTTCGGTCTATCGCTTACTTCACAAACTCTTCCAAACTGTAACGTTTCGGGCTCACCTACATGCTACAACTCTGATCAGACATCAGATGCCTCTTTTTTTATTCCTCCTTTTTCTTTTACCTTTGACCAGGCTTTGAAAAAAATACACACAATCACATGCCACATTTTTTTCTGTTAATTCACAGGAGACAAAGTGAGCGAGTGCAACATTCTGAGAAAAAGAGGTTAAAAAAGGTAGCCAAGAAGTTCCCCATTGGTACCAGGTGTGTATACAATTTGTCTGGAAGGCTATTGACATACCGGGGCTGTCTGACATCTCTTCAATGTTGCATAGAAATTGGGGCTGTAGTTATGGACAGGCAGGCAGGAGTGGTAGATCCCCTCTATTCAAAATGTAGGGTTTGACTGTAGGGGATCGTACTGCTAAGCTTTGCAGGAAACGCCTGTGCCAGAGTACTGGAGGGGAGGTTTGGGCCCACAGCGGAACCTAACCCTTACCAAAGAGGAACAATGTGGACTTCATCCTGGTTGAGCCCTGCCTTTCGGGCTATTCAGGTTTTTGACTTCGGAGAAAGTGCACCTGTGGAGACCTATGCACGTAACATCTCTTGATCTTTTTCCCTTATATACAACTGCTGTAGCAGCTATGTTATAGTGTTTCTGTGATTGTTGGGTTCTGTCTTGGCTACCCTTTGACAGGGGCGACAGTTCTCCGCCCGGACTCGGAAGAATAAGTTGAAGTTTGTAAGGTTCTTGTTCATAAATGAGGGTATGATGCGGAGGGAGCTAAACAGACAGATCAGTGCTGCATCAGGAAAAATGGCTGCACTATATGAGTTTGTTGTAGTGAGGAAGGAGCTGAGCTGTTAAGCGTCCACTTTACCAGTTAATACCCTCACTTGCGATCACAAGGTCTAGATGGTGACCTAAAGAATCAGACCGCAATTACAAGT
This sequence comes from Fistularia commersonii, assembly GCF_037954325.1. Lineage (NCBI taxonomy): Eukaryota > Metazoa > Chordata > Actinopteri > Syngnathiformes > Fistulariidae > Fistularia > Fistularia commersonii. The sequence continues at coordinate 5,220,106 of NC_141301.1, forward strand.
GTCTGAAATGAGTTTCCTCCACAGGGTGACTTGGCTTAGCCTCACAGATAGGCTGTAGAGCTCCGACATCCACAGGGAGTTGGAGTAAAGCCAATGCAACTTTGTACTTAAACGTTGTTGGTGGTGGTTTAGGTCTCTCATAAAGATGCCTTCAGGACACCTCCAGCAAGAGATTCTTGTCCAGTCATACTGGTGGCAGGCCCTGTTGTTAATCCAGAACATCCTTAGCGGATATATAGCTGATTTGGCATAGAGGGTAGCTTGGGGTCCCTCAAGTAGAGGAAGGAGGTTGTCACTAGGGACAGCGATGCCTGGGTTGACTTCTTCAGTTTAATGCCATCATGATTAAGGTCCAAATAGACAGATAAAATGGATAGAAAGAGAGTTCAAAAAGGAATAAAGAGGAAGTAAAAGATCAGGATAACACCAAGCAAAGGGAAAATGCATTGGAAAAAGCAAGGACTGGGAGACATATCATTTTCCACCATTCTGTGTCATAGTTATAGCTGGCTTTTCTAATATTATGTGAAATTGCATCATTTCACCGTTTGGTTTTCTGTCTTTCAGCAGTGAAGACAATAGAAAAAATGAAATAAATATGAAGTCACATCAAGTGGACTATATGTACCCCTTGTGCAAATTTTTAAAGTTTGCCAAAATGTTGGCTGAAAATCCCAGAAGTTCCAGCCTCCAAACCTCCTAATCCTCCCTAACTCCATCTTCGCGGATCGCGGAGCATGATAGAAGGTTTCAAGTGAGGGCTTAACCCAGGTTTATAAACCAGAGCATGCACACAGATCAGAGGGCCTCATCATATGACCAAACATGAGAATGCAGGCCTGGTCAAATGAATGAGTCCCACAAACACACTTAACACAGAAAACGTAGGGAGACACAGAGTCTCTGGGACGAAGAATTTCAAACAAAGAAGAGATTACACCTCACATCAAGATTAATATGGACTCTTCAAGAGTGAGGAAAGGTTTATATTTAGCACCTCATTTATCTGGATCTATCATGTCTGTATCAAAACATTGCACTGCAAATGGTAATGAAAACAATGTGATTTTAAAAAGTATGTGTGATTCATACACACACACGCATGAGATTTTTCAAGAGGAAAGGGAAAAAGGGCACTCTGTTATCAACCGCCCTCCAGAGTGTTTGTACCGGACCACTGGTTGCCTCAAGAGCACACATGCTATATCTTATCTACCCTAGACCAGTACTTCATAATGTTATTATTATACTTCAATATGCAAGGACCCCCCTCTTACCCCCATCCACTGTCCTGTTCTTTAACAACAGCCAGAGGCAAGGATTAAATAGAAGTAAGGATTCACTGGGGAAAAGGGGGAAAAAGGGAAAAGAAACAAAACAAAGAAAACTCTCACATCAAGGAATTAGAGGAAGTACAGATACCCTGACACACAACTCTGCAGCAGTTTTAGATTGTGAGCAACATACCGGAATATCTGGGTTTCGTCATCATGTGTTAATGCATTTGGCAGAGAAGCTGCTACAGTAACAGAGGAAAATACCGAAAGTGGACCCTCCGCATGAATAGGATGTGAACCCATAGAGTGGAGGAATTTAAGAAGAAAAAAGGGAGGGATGTCAGTTTGATGTAGCTGTGTGTAGATCACAGATCCTATTTAATCTATTTTTATAAAGAGTCATTACTCAGGCAAATATTTAACACACCAAAGGGACTAAATTCATTTTTATATTGCCCTGTTTACACATCATCGGATTCAATTTCCTGCGCTATTGCAATTAAAAATGACAGAAATAGCGGACATGAGATACAGTGAGGCTGGTTACCTTTAGTCATTTATTCATTCATTCAGTATAGGTATCATTTATTCTGCACTCAGGGTCATTGGGGCGATGCGGGGTACACTCTCTAACATTGCCAGTCAATCACAGGGCCACATATAGAAACATACTACCATTTAATCCCTCATTCTGGACGATTCTTGTCTTCTATTATTCTACTGCATGCATTTATATTTGGTGAAAACCAGGTCATTGAATAGGAAGAGTTATTTTAGTTCTTCATTTTCTCAACAACAAAGTATTCATCAGGAGGGTTACAGAAAGTATGGGTACACTTTTGAACACTATCAATTTACTGCTGTCCATAGCAGCTCCTTTGACGATGTGCACTTGCATCTTTAGCTCACGTACCAACTCATTCACAGCCCAATATGCAACCAGTAAAAGGCTGATGAAATCAAACCCACACATATGCAACCTCATCTTCCCACCAAACACAGAAAGTCTCACCTCACCCTGTCTTCAAAATCATTGTTGTGCAGGCCAATCCATTCACACTACAATCCATCAGTCAACAGGATGCCCTGGTTTCCTGCTCTGCTCTTTATCTGGACTTTAATTTCTCTCCTGGGCTGTGCACTTTCCATCCAGCCAGCAGTATTGGTTTTGGGGGTGGGAGGGCTGATACTGATGGGTTTTTGCTTTAAAAGAAATCTAATCAGTTTGACAGCTGACATGTTTCAACACGATTAGAAGAGACTTTCTTACATTTTTTTTCTTTTTTTACTTGAGGCTATCATCAATTTTGATGCCTACTGGATCATTTATGACAGCCATTTGCATGAACAAATATGTACTTGTCAACATTTTCAGCAGTGTAAGATGTGCATCCGGGGCAATGCAGAAGCCATGTAGAGTCACAAAATCGTGTTTGGAATGGCAATTGAGATGTGTATCCAAAAAAAGAATCCACTAAGAGTGCTATTTAGTTATCGACCACACATGGCGAATAGATGCTGCATTTTAACTACATGGAATGTATTGATTTATGCTATCAACCCCCAGTGCTAAATATGCTGGGTTCAATAGACCTCGTTGCACAACACGCATGATAAAAATCACCCTATGTATATATGGATTCATAGGACCTAATTGAAATGCACGTGTTGAACCTACTGCACTCAAATGTCAGCTACATGCCAGGGGAGTGTAATAACACATCAGCAAGTTCATTATCAATGAATAGAATTTGTAAGACTAACCGCAATGGACGGAACAGCCATGTCCAACAGAAATGTATATAAAATCAAAATCAAGGTTCAATTCACCTTTCTTAAATTGAATTCATGTATTTATTTTGTGCCCTAATGAATGCATATTTCAACTTTTGTCATGTACCTTTATCCAGTTTGCATTATTGTAGGAAGTGTTTTAAGATTGCGCCTCTGATGGCTCCAAACTAGCTGCTATGTTGGTCAACATCTCCGACTAGATATGAAGAACTCACAGTAGAACCAATGAACTATGGCGCTATGAAGCAGCGTTCTCTGGCACACAGGGTCCCTTATAGCCCAATAACACAGCTTCAAACAAAATCTAAAAACCCACCTGGTGTGTAAGCGTGTGTTTGTATATTTATATGATCTCACCTCATGGTTGATATAAAGCATTTGGAGATACGCAAATTAAATGAGCTCCAAAATATAATAAATGTAAGAATTAAAATCATTATTTTATAGTTTCTACTACTGAAAGTTTTCTTTGGGAGGCAGACAGGCAGAAATCATCATAACAGCCATACAGTCACACATACCATTAGGCAATGAGAGACCGTGGAAGAGGTTAGAATTCCAACAGTCAACAGATTGGAAGGGAGGCCTAAGCAAGTCTGTGGTGTGGAGCCCATCCCTCAGTTGTGCGTTGAATGATGAAACAGACCCTAGCTGTGCTGTTTGCACCAATTTGCTCAGAACCTCCCTGAGACAAATAACTGCCACTGAGCTGCAACACACTTCACTTCCAGTCTGCTGGCCACTTGCCAGCGCACTCACACTGCTGCTTCGGCTGGGATTTGGCTGCCCTGATTTCTACTTGTTCTGCTCTTGCTCTCTCATTCCCAGCTGTTTCTTTTTCTCTGCCCATCACTCACTTTCTTTTCCTCTCCACCGCACAGGCTCACTTTGTTTGGAAGTCTCCTAATATTTTCCATGCAGAAAAGTGATGTTGAAAGGGCTCAGTTTAATAGCCCCAATAACCAAAAACTCAGGAGAGATTTATGATAAAACTTGATTGCTTACAGTAGAAAAGAGTTGTTACAACAATAAATTAACAAAAGGAAAACCCATGGAAAGGGAGTCTTAGTAAACAGAATCGTTCTGCCCCTAGATATTGATAGCAGCAGTTTCTGCCATTGAGCTATTCATGTCCAAGGCAATGAAAACAAGAAAGAGAATGAAGTGAATTAAAATAAAGGTACACTAATCATATGATCAGACGAAGAGTACAACTTAAAGACACTGGGAACACAGAAATGAAAGCTGAGATTAGTGGGCGACAATCTAGCTGTCTTCAAACAAGCAACCAATTTGACTTCTGCACATCGGCCGACCCAGAGAGATTTCCCAGAATCTCAGTATAAGCTCTGGCACACCCAGCACTTCCAAGTTTCTGACTATCCCCCAACAATTAGTCTCAGGGAAGCCATCTGGCTGTATATGGTGACAGAGCCTTCACCCAAACCTCGAGATCCAAGAGATACTAGGATAAACTTGGCAGAGTGGAGTAATGTGGAATGAACCACTTTCAAGTAAATGTCCCTCTGCTTCTGTTGTTTGTGGTTGTAAAAACTAAGCACTGTCTCTTGAGAGGGAATTCTACGTGTGGATATGGGGCACGCAGCCAGCGCTGCGTGGTCAGCATAGAGCAGTTTGCTGGGGCAACTGGACAGCAGGCCCAGGGGTTATCATCAGCTCAAGTGAAGTAAGGCGCTGTCCATTACTTAACTTTATCTCTGCTCTTAGGACAAAAGACACTAGCTATTCATAGTGCCTCATAGGGCCCAGAGAATCATACAGTAGTATTCCCAGAAAAATACAGTATAAAAGTGATGTCAAATAATAGGGCATTAAACATTAGTCGAATATTGTAAAAAAATAAATATTTCAAAATGCAAAAACAAATATTTGATTTGCAAGCTATCTGATTTGGAGAGGGCTTGTCACTCAACCACACTGAAGACATATGCAGAAGCTGGGGTATCTACGTTTTGAACTTTTGAACATTTCAATGAATCTGTAGGAACAAGTAAACTTTGGAGCTTCAAGATACTCCTAACAGCATACATAACACCAGGCTTGAAAGCTGAGCTGCTCTTTAACAGGGGGGGAGCTTTAGCAGACAGTGTAGGAGGAAGCAGAGGTGAAGGAAACATGGAGGGATCCTGTCTATAGCTAACAGGGCTAATCAGGCATCAAGCCCAAACAGATTAGCTACCCACCCTGCTTAGTATATCCTCGAATAAAAACCTGCACCCCATGCGTCCTGAGGTCTGCCAAGCCTGACATGACAGAATGTGGGAAAACGTGGCTGGATGTAAAATACACTATCGGTTGACATAACTAAAGTGTATTCACATGTGTTTACATCTAAATACATGTTGTGTTCTTGCAGTGAGCCAATAAGATCTTGATTGTGTTCTTAAGATAGAAAAAGAGTAGTGTTTAACTAAAACTACATATTGGATGAATAGAATTATAACCATATAGTCATGGGAAAGAAAGCGAGACAAATCAAGGACAATGACAATCTAATTTAGGAAAAAACATAATGGGTTCTTCCCTTGCCAGAATTACTGCCCTTCAACAAGTTTTGCATAGGTCACACATACTTTTTGATTAATTCTGCTGACAGTCAAATAAATCAGACCAAAATCACAGCCCGTCTGGCAAAGATAACCACACATGCCTTTAAGACAAAATGCAGAACACACATTGAAGCACAATTATTAATTAGTAGGAGTGGTGATCCAGGTATTATTACATACAAATATATACTAATGCTGTAAGCAAGATCCATTTCAAGAGTAAAAGTCCAAGAAACTACTGCTCCACTCCACAAAACAATCTGATCTCAACCTGGTGTTAGCCAGTTAGGCTGCTCATTGTTCGGATGGAGGTTATAAAAACAGAAACCAAAGTGTCACACATACTTTCTGACACCAAATTAGTATGTTTCTCCTCTGAGTTCCTTTATCAGTTTGCAGTTCATTATCTTGCACTGACGTGTCAAATACAAAGACAACAATAACGCAAGAGGAAAAGAATCCCACCTTAAGCTTATTTGAATACACAAGGCAAACAAGATCCACGGTCATTGCATTAACCCGGGCTTGAGGTAAGAGGATGAGATGGAGATTGTGGGCTGTACAGTACATGCGGTTAATGATTAAACAAACAAACTGGATTAGCTTGCCCTGCCTTGCAAAGTAAGACTTGTTGAAACGTGGATTATGTTAACACTCTGATGAATAGGGGAAACTGTAAAAGCCCGGCTTTTCAATAACCTCCAGAACGTGGTGTTTTTAGCTTTAAAAGTGAAAACGTTACAGAGGAAGGCAAAGTAAACAAAATTTAAACCTCAACTTCCTTCTTCAGAGTTTTCTTGGAAAAGAAACTCCTGTGGTTCCCTTACTTTACTCTCAGTCTGAGTGAGACACGTTTTCAATAATGACAACCGTCTCTGAAGACGCCATGCAATCCGAAATGGTTTAGAACTGTCTCACATGCCCTTATGTGTTACTTTTGTGGCCTTTAGTTTCTTAACACTAGAATTCATATTTCATATCTCACTTGGTCTTTGTGTCCTTTCTTCAGAGCAGATATAGCCTGGGTGCTCCAGCAATATAATGATATGTAGTTAAGAATGAACAGCATAACTAGAATAAGAGAAATAAACGACGCAAGAAGAAGAGAGACGACTGGAGCAAAGTGGCTTGTCATTATGGGTTTGTTTGAACCGTATACAGAATGAGCAGGCTGAATTTGAAACTGAGCCAAAAGCACTCTGTACTCTGCTCCTTATGTGTCCTGCCAAGTGTCTTGTTTTTCTACCCACCCCTGATATAAAAACTCCTTATTATTTACGACTGGTAGTACTATTAAAGCCTATATAAATTACACACTTACATTTTTCACCAATACTCCATTAAGTGGAAATGTACAGCTCTGTAAAGTTCTTGTTAAAGAAGTGAATTTAAAGTTTGAGCAGTTCCAAACCTGGTTGGCATGAGATATTACATCATAAACTAGGACAAGACATCTTTTGAACACAACTATTCATCACTTTTCTGCGCCGCGTCTCTTCTCTGATCACTCGATGGGGAGCTCATGAAATACAAAATTGAAACTCCAGTGTAGAGGCCAATAAAAATACATGAAGATGGCAAATATGTAAAACAGGAGATCCTTCTTCAACCGAAAAGCCACGAGCACACACCCACGCAAACATCTTCCGCACTGCACATTCGCATACATTTCTCTCTTTCCCATCTTGATTAGATTACAGTGAGAGCGCTGGTGAAAGCCTCTGGGCACGCTGGAGGAGTGGTTGATATCCGAGCTCTCTAGCTCAGCCTTCACTCTCAGTCAGTCAAGAGAGCGAGAGTGATAATACATCTAAGAACTGACCCACCACCTAATGCAGCCATTAATGAATCATGCCAACAAATTTGTCAACATGTGTCATCGGATACTGAAAGATTGAATGGTTTGGATAGATTATTATATCTCCCTGTGCCGCATCGCCACCGACAGCCGAATGTTCATGAAGCTGAAATGCTTCTTAGCATAGAGATACTTAAAGCCACTTCACATCAAAGCTAATATGCTTAAGAATGAGTGTTTAAGGCGATATAACTGTTGCCTTACACTTAAAAATATTATTACAAGTAAAAAAAGCACACTATCTGCATTTCTAAAATCCCATATTTATCTCTGCCCTTGAAAAAAAGAAAAAAAAAAAAAAAAAACAGATGCAAAGCCAAAACAGAAAGGGCTTTGTTCCCATTGTACCTCACGACCACCTACTAAGGACCCTAAAAAGAAGCACTCACCCTGGAATGATCAGCCTGTGTCTCCCCAAGACTCCCCGGGCCTACGGAGACCAGTGGGCCAAACACATCCTGCCCATCTCCTGAGAGATTATCCAACTCAATGAACACATTGATGATAGACACACTGGAGGAAACTAGAGCCTGCTATTCAACCACATCCAAACCCAGACTCCCTCATTCACAACCACACTACATGCCAAACAAGGGAGAAGGCATGCTGCACTTACTGGCTACTTCCAGTGAGGCATTGTGGCTTACTGCTTCACCCAGGTAGTTACGGGCAACACAGACGTAGGAGCCTTCATCGGGTTTGCTTCGCCGTCCATGGACAATGCGTAGGAAGAACAGGGAGCCACTGGGAAGCAGCATACGCTGGGAACGAGCATTGTCCCTGTCTGTTTCCACTCTCTCTCCATCTTTGTACCACTCCACTGTCGGTGTTGGTCGCCCCTCCGCCTTACAGTTAAGAGTGGCAGGCTCCCCTTTGGAAACAATCAGGTCGGATGGATGCTCCACGATACGTGGCGGTGTGTCCTCTTGGCGCAGGCGGGATCCTAAACGTGACAAAAATGATAATTTAGCCATTTTAATATCATCAGTAGCTTTATTTTACATTTCTGTGAGAAACTTCATTAAACCATGTCTATTTACTCCTACTATACACAGATATATTATGAGATGCCGAAGTTAGTATTCCATCTCAAAGTTCTGTACGTTTCAATATTTATTATAATCACTGTAATCAACTGAAATATTATTTGTTGAGAAAAGGGAAAGGAAAAAAGTTTGATTACTGACAAGCCCATGAATGTACAGTTCATGCTGAAATTAATAGCAAATGGACACCGCAGCCTGAATCCTATCTTTTTTTCAATTCCCAACCTCTAGTAACATGCAGAGGTTATTCTTACCCTGGTGTTAACATCTTGTCTGTGGAAAAAAAACAATGTGCTCCGTGACCTTTGACCTCAATAAGGTTCTACTGCATTGCTTCAGCATAGGAAAAATGTTTCTAAAAGGTGCAAACTGCTGGAGACAGCCCTGATTTGATGAGGGTTTTGCCTTTTTCTATGTCACAGAGAGTTTGGAGAGACACAGAATAACATGACCCCAAAATAAAATGTGACTGTTTGTATTTGGAGGACTTAGTGCATGAATCAAGCACAACATTGCAAGAATAACCAATACAAATCTGTTTAAATAAGAGGACAACAAGAAAATGGCCACATCTCTTTTCTGTCCGAGGTCTGCTTTGGATTTTAGAGAAGGTAATTGTTATTTTCTCTGATAGTGCATCATTTTGCCAAATGCAACTCTTAATGAGAAATGTAATGCAAAAATCAATCTGCTGGTTCTGTCCAAAACTGAGTGGTGTGTTTTTGCAACCTCTGTACCACAACTGTGAATGTTTTATGTCAAAAACAGAGATCAAATAATAATTTACTAATAAATCACTATACAAATAAAATGTCCATAGACTCCATCAAAGTCTAAAACTATGCATCAGAGTAAAAAAATAAACAACTTGTGGCAGAAGAGAAGATCTCCAGAAACAGATCTTTTGATAAAGAATGAGAGGGGAAGTAGTAAACAAGGACAAGCACCTTAATTGTAAATGGAAATTAGCAGATAAAAGATACAGATGCCCCACGTAGCTTGGCAACAAATTGGGCGCAGGAGTTGAGAATACACTATTTACAAAACACAGAGCAACAAAACAGTGCCAGCAGCAGTGCCAAGGGGATTAGCACCCCGGCGCTATCTCTGGTCATTACTATTGCTTCCAAACAAGTAAGATGTGGCAATCGAACCCTCTTTACATGCAAATTAGCTTCCTGTTGTTAATTTGTGGAAGGTGGGACTTGGTGCCATTGAATGCGTTGCGTTTCTAAACACAACAGCGCAAAAGAGAGTTTCCTCTGCCATATCGCTTAGCTCTTCGGAGCCCATTCATCAGTAATTAAAGAGAGTTGGGTTTAATTGGAGGCACAGGCTTGCATATAATTTGCCCAGCGCCCCATGAAGTTGCCACAGTGCCTTGTGTCTGTTCCCTCAGCCCATCCCCCGTCAATAATTAAAAAAAAAATTACTGCTGAGGAGGCATCATTTCTGGGTTCTGCATATTTTAAGTGAAGTCAGCATAAGCAGTGACAGCTCTGTGAGAAGATTAATTACTTCAATGCAAATGTGAATTGTAATAAAATATATTTAATCCAGAAACTCAATGCATGACATCATGATTCTAATCAATTTCTAATAATCCCTGCACAAAACTTAATGACAGCCAGTGACTGAACTGGCTTCTTGACTGCCACTGACAGTCAGAGGTACATTTACTTTTTCCTTCTACTGCAATATTTGAGTCTGGGCAGTTGTCACACTTTTTTTTTTTTTTCTTACATTTTGTCTTCATTCTTCCACCAAGACTTTAAGGTTCCCCCTTCTGTCCAGAGTTTTGATTTAAGACCCACAATAAATTTGCAGAATATCAGTAAAATCTGCAGCTAAAACTGAGCAGAAGAAGCATTGGCTACAATTATGAATGGTTCAACTTGAAACTGAACTCACACACTCAATCAAAAACAAGAAATCATTGCATTATTATTATTATTGTTATTGTTGTTATTAATATTATTATTATTATTGCATTATTATTATTATTATAATTGCTGTTACTGACATTACTATGATGATGATGATGATCATTACTATTATTATTATCATTATTATTATTATCATCATCATCAACGTTATCATTTTTATATGCACAACTTTGTTTAAGCAAACAATCCGTTCATGTATTTGGGTCATGGATAATCAAAAATGGTCACACAGATATTCATGTAACACAGATCGTGTCAGGCTTCATGTAGATAATCTGTTTAAGATTAAAGCGTTTCAAAATACAGACAGAGTATTAAACAGCAAATCGAGCCTGAAGTAAGAATGAATTAGTCTACTATCACCCGGTAAATTAAGTTTGTAAAAATACATATCTATTCTTTCCAGCTTTTGGAGCCGTATGAACCACAACTACTCTAATTAACCCCCATTTGCAAACCTCTCCCACTGCAGGCTATTGAACCCAAAGACCATCTACTAACGAGGCTCAACTGTACTCGGGCAGAATTTTGAGCAAACTGAGCTTCACACTAACAGCAACATCTGCACCACCACCATCCCTTTGCCAGACAAGGCTGACTAATATGTTTTATTAAATAGGACTTTGAAGAGCTCTGCTACTATAAGCTCCCCCGGTTCTCCGCCTGATTTGGATATACACTACAATTTCAAATATTCTGAAGTTTGTGAATTGTGTGTGTGTGTGTGTGTGTGTGGGTGTGTGTGTGTGTCAGGGGAGGGGGAGAACCATTAACTATTTAGGTGTCGCCCACTGAGAGGAGAGCAGTGCAGTCGGCAGCTCTGTTGTTTGATCAGTGTCTGTTTACTGTAAGACTACATCTGGACTGCATGATTAAGACGTAGACTGTGAATAATACAATATGCAGAGAGTTATAACACCGTGCGACAGGGACATTGGTGAAAATGAGCCAGGGATAAATATTCAACAACTAATATTATTTTACGCTAATAAATGTTTTGTGTTGGGATCTGCAAGGGTGGGATTCTTGGAGGCAATGCGTGGGCGTTGGAACGTATCAGTTACACAATGGTATTATGGTCTCTTTGTCCCTTATTGAATCCATTGTGTGCGTGTGTGTGTGCACTTCGCCATGCTAATCACTCAAGATATTTCAAGTGACCTGAGTTACTTCGGCTCGGTCTGACGCCACACGTATCTAGAGGTATCTGGGTTCAGAAGATCGTACGAGCTAACCTTTCTCCCTTCCTCAGATTGAGGACAGAAGACTGAAAATGAGATGGAAGGAGGAGAGGAGTATGAGTGGAGGGCACACTTCACTACTGAACCTAGCTGTTTAGCATCTCCCTTCACTTTGAGTTATCTAACCCTCCCTTTATTTCAAAGCACTGCCCTTCCTTCGTCTCCGCTGCTTTCAACTGATCTCCCTCCTATTTTGTATCCCCCTCATCCCCTCCCTTATTTGCTCTAAGACAGAGAATGTGAGATGAGCTAATGCAATGTGCACCCTATCCAAAGGGAAGATGGGACTTCTACTGCAAGGATCTGATCAATTGACACCAAAGGCAAGATTCTCCTTCTGCCTGTATTTCCGTGCTTCTTTTTTTTTCATTCTTTATCCACACACATACAAAGCCAAATTATGCTTGAGGGAAGCTTTGGGGGTAATTAAATAAACCTACAATGTTCTGTTGCTCTTTTTTTTTCTCTTCCCTCACAGCTGTAAGCAATCCAAGCATTTAAAACCAAACCACCAAAACTAAACAGCAATGCAATGATAACTGAATTCACCAAACCTGGGAAAAACAGACAAACCCATGGGTCCAGACCCAGACACTGACCCAAATACTGCATCTTGGGAAACATGAAGACCCTCGGGTTATTACCCCTACCCCAGTCCCAACTTTGCACATCCTAAACCTGTGGATAGGACGTTGGCTATTGTTATAAAGATTTGCTTCTTTGACCCTCCCTTTTCTAACATTTTATGACAAAATGGCTGACAGCCTCATGTTGATTCATTAGGGGTTTAAGGTTATGCTTCACTTTCACTATGAAACAAGTGTTAATCTAACAACTCAACATACAAGGAAATGATTCTGCTTCACATGAACTGTCTCTCATACCACCATCATAAAATGTCATCAAGACAGCATTATGTCACATTAGATACTCATGTACAGAAAAAATAACTATGCTTGCTGGTCATATTTCTAAACATAATGGCCCACGAGCAACAAACCCTCAGAATTAAAAGACAGTAAAAATGTCACCACAAATTGGAAACTAGAACTGCAATTTGCATGAAATTGGAGAGTGATGCCTTTTTTGAGACTCAACAATAGAACAAGGTGCTCATGATCTATTTGGGTCACAGCACTACCAAAAATATTCCACAGAAATTCTTTAAAGTTTTGCTCTCATTTTATTTCATTTTATGTGTTTATTTATAATGGGCCCAACACGGTCCTTGACAGCTCCTAGGTTTTATTAGCAGGCCATGTGTAGTCCAATCCACAAAGACTTTTCAAACCCTGTAAGGATTGAACTCTCCCATACAGTGAGTGCCGTCATGCTATGGAGAATAATGTTCAGAGAGATCTGCTTTAGACTTAAGGCTACATGTGTGAGGCAGAAACTTAATTCCCCCGATGAAAGAAACCATAGAGGAAGACTCTTACCGTGAACACTGAACAGCCTCGGGAAAAGTGAAACAGGCTCAGCTCTATCAGAGCCAGGGTCATGCCTTAAAGACAGCGTGTTTGCCCAATGCAATTAAAAGCTCATATACCCCCTTGTTAACAACATGAAGACATTTTTTTTTCTTTTTCTTTTGGATAATTACTCTCTGGCGACATAGAGATTGATTGGAGGAAGAAAAAAAAGTCATGAACAAATACCTGCCAGCACTAATAAGTTCAGGCTCAGTCACTTCTCTAATTAAAATAAATCCTCTGTCTCTCACAACTTTTTTAATAATAGTTATTATCTTTGAGAAGAGTGAGGAAGAGGAGGGTAGTCGGGTAACAGCACTCGCACCGTGGTGAAGCCATTTATGTCCATCCCTGTATTTTCCTTTTTCTTTTTAGTTCTGTTTTGTTTTATGTTAAAGTCTAATTCTCTTTACAGAATATCTAATTCCTCCCTCGGAATATGTGTTAAAACATGATGTCCCCATGAAGTTTATTTCCGACAAAGAGATGGTCAAGGTAATCTTTTGTTTTCAATGACGGAGCCACATCATTACAAACTATGTCAGCACCAGCAGAGATGCAGAATATGGATTTGTGATGAGAAAAGCCAAGCACAGTAAAACACTCCCTATCTTCAGCCCCATTAATCTGTGATTAAGTGCCTTAAGAGGGATTTATGGCAGCAATGAGAGCAGTGGGTGTGACCCTTAGGGTAGCTGGGCCGAGACGGCAGCCACGCCTGCAAGAAGTGGCAAACAACTAATTCATTAAATATGTGTATATACATTGAAAAAATAAATACATAAATATATATATATATACATACACACACACACACACACACACACATATATATATATATATGTGTGTGTGTGTGTGTATATGTATATATATATATATGTGTGTGTGTGTGTGTGTATATATATATATAGATAGATAGATAGATAGATAGATAGATAGATAGATAGATAGATAGATAGATAGATAGATAGATAGATTTTTTTTTTTTTTTTTTTTTTTTTCCTCGCAGAAGAAAGTCCGAAAAATGAAAAGATGGACAGAGTAGGAGACAGAAACATTTGGGAGAGTAGTGAATCTTTTACTGTTTAGAACTCTGGATCCCTGCCTGAAATTCACTGCATGAATGACTTTTCCAGCTGCATCAGATCAGACCTGTTTTTAATGTTACACAAGGCTATCACTTACACTCCCCAGAGGCAGGATTAGAGCCCTGCGAGTGTGAGTGTGTATAGAAGTGCAGTGAGGGAGGGAGCTGATAGACCACTGTTTATACCAGATATTAAAATGCATCCTGAGTGATTCAATCACAAGTGGACAGGTTTAAGTAGATGACTTTACACCTTGGATTGTCCTGAGGAGGTTTGTTTAAGTCAAGCCAGAGCCTTAGTATAATGCACTTGCTACATTGCAGAGTGTGGGGAACGCTCAGGATGAATGGTGAACAAGGTATATATGTGTCTATAAATATATCTGTCTTCCTCTTTGTCTCCATTGAAAACATAGACCGGGGTTCTGTTACCTCACTGACATTACCTAAGCATATGTACACTGGTATCTATTTCCCCCCAAAAAATAGCAATACAATCTGATCTCAATAACAGAAAATTTGAAACATAAACCTTTTTTGAGACTGTCAGTCTGCCAAGTAATGACGGCCTGAAAGGTAGAGTGTAAAGATCACTGAGGACCTAAGCTTGGGATTATTCGAAACTAGCAGAATCACAGAGCTTTCATTATCAGTTAATAAAATAGTACATATATGTATATGTATATGTATATGTATATGAATATGTATATGTATATCTTTATCTATATATATGTTTTCTTTTTCTATAGTATAGCAAAAAAGTCACAATCATTGTGAAATAATTAAACAATAATGTAATATAAAATATGAAGAAAAAATTAATAATATAAAAAAACTAAATAAATGTGCTGCACATGCCAGTGCTTCCCTCAACAAGCCTTGGGGGAGCACGGGCCAGTGTCTCCCTGGGCCGGTCCCAAGCCCCCGATAAATGAAGAGGGTTGCGTCAGGAAGGGGATCCAGCGTAAAACTTTTGCCAAAGCCAAACATGAGAATTAAACCTAATAATCTTATACCAGATCGGTCGAGGCCCAGGTTAACAACAACCACCATTGGTACTGATGAGCTACAGGGTACCAATGGAAACTGGGCTACCAATCAAAGAAGGAGAGGAGGAAGGTGTGTTCAGAAGCAGAGAAGAGGAAAGGCAAGAGTCTGGGACTGAGAGTAGGGACTTTGAATATTGGGACTATGACAGGAAAGGTAGAGAGTTGGTTGACATGATTCAGAGAAGTAGAGTGGATACACTATGTGTCCTGGAGACCAGATGGAAAGGTAGTAAGGCTAGAAGCTTAGGAGGAGGCTTTAAGTTGAACTATCATGGTACTGACAAGAAGAGAAATGGAGTAGGACTTATCTTGAAGGAGGATTTTGTTAGGAATGTTCTGGAGGTGAAAAGAATGCCAGATAGACTTGAGTCTGAAACTGGAAATTGAAGGTGTGATGCTCAATGTTGTTAGTGGCTATGCCCCTCAGGTGAGATGTGAGTTTGAGGAGAAGGAGAAGTTCTGGAATGGGTTAGATGAAGTGAAGCAGAATATCCCTCAAGAGAGTGGTAAGTGGTGCAGACTTCAATGGGCATGTTGGTGCAGACAATCGAGGGGATGAAGAAGTGATGGGCAGATTTGGTATAAAGGATAGGAATGCAGAGGGACAGATGTTTGCAGACGTTGAAAAAAGGATGGAACCGGCTGTAGTGAACACTCTTTTCCAGAAAAGAAAGGAACATAGGGTAACTTATAAGAGTGGAGGTAGGAGCACGCAGGTAGACTACATCTTGTATAGATGAGGTAACCTGAAAGAGATCAGTGACTGCAAAGTAGTTATAGGTGAGAGTGTAGCCAGACAGCATAGGATAGTGGTTTGTAGGATGACTCTGGTGACAAGGAAGATCAAGAGGACAAAGGTAGAGCAGAGGACAAAGTGGTGGAAGCTGAAAAGGGAGGAGTGTTGTATGTTTTTTAGGGAGGAGTTGAGAAAGGCTCTGGGTGGTCTCAGGGAGCTTCCAGGTGATTGAACAACTACAGCTAATGTTATCAGGGAGACGGGTAGGAGAGTACTTGGTGTATCATCTGGAAGGAAAGAAGACAAGGAGACTTGCTGGTGGAATGAGGAAGTGCAGGACTATATACAGAGAAAGCAGTTAGCAAAGAAGAAGTGGGACACTGAGGGGACTGAATAGAACAGACAGGAGTACAGGGAGATACAGTAAAGATAGAGGTAGCAAAGTCAAAAACAAAGGGCGTACGATGACTTATATGCTTGGTTGAACAGCGAAGAGGGAGAGTGATCTATACAGGTTGGTGAAACAGAGAGACAGAGATGAAAAGGATGTACAGCAGGTCCGGCTGGATAGAGAGGGAAATGTATTGACAGATGCTAGAAGAGTGATGGGAAGACAGAAGTACTTTGAAGAGCTGATGAATGTGGAAAATGAAAGAGAGGCAAGGGTAGAAGAAGTGACTATTGTAGATCATAAAGTAGCAGAGATTAGTAAAAGTGAGGTAAGGAAGGCATTGAAGAGAGTGAAGCGTGGAAAGGCACTTGGTCCTGATGATATACCCGTGGAGGTGTGGAAGTGTCTAGTAGAGGCAGCAGTAGAGTTTCTGACTAGATTATTCAACAGCATCTTGGAGAGTGAGAAGATACCTGAGGAATGGAGACGAAGTGTGATGGTGCGCATTTTTACGAATAACGGGGATGTGCAGAATTGCGGCAAAATAGAGGGATAAAGTTTATGACCCATACAATGAAGTTACCGGACAGGGTAGTGGAAACTGGACTGAGAGCAGAAGTCAGCATTTGTGAACAGCAGTATGGCTTCATGCTGAGAAAGAGTACTACAGATGCAGTATTTGCTTTGAGAATGCTAATAGAGAAGTACAGAGAAGGTGTTTTTGTAGACCTCAAAAATCATGACAGGGTGCCAAGAGAGGAGCTCTGGTATTGTATGAGGAAGTCTGGAGGGACAGAGAAGTCTTTTAGACTGGTGCAGGACATGTATGCTAGCTGTAAGACAGTGGTGTAGGGATAACAGAGAAGTTCAGGGTGGAGGTGGGACTCTATCAGGATCTGCTCTGAGCCCCTTCTTATTTGCAGTGGTGATGGACGGGCTGACAGATGAGGTTAGACAGGAATCTCCTTGGACCATGATGTTTGCAAATAACATTATGATCTATAGTCAGAGCAGAGAACAGGTTGAGAAAGATCTAGAGGTATGTGCTGGAAAGGAAAGGAATGAAGAGTAGTTGCAGCAAGACAGAGTATATGTGTGTGAATGAGAGGAGCCCAGGTGGAACGATTAGGCTACAGGGAGTGGAGATCAAGAAGTTGGAGGTTTTAAGGTACTTGGGGTCAAGAGTCCAGAGCAGTGGAGAGTGTGGAAAAGAGGTGAAGAGACGGGTTCAAGCAGGCTGGAATGGGTGGAGAAAAGTGTCAGGGTACTATGTGATAGAGGTTGCAGAAAGATGCTAACATTCTCTTTGGGAGTGACCAGGATGGATAGGATCAGGAATGAGTCTTGCAGAGGAACAGGACATGTTAGATGTTTTGGAGAGAAGGTCAGATAAGCCAGACTGAGATGGTTCGAATATGTACAGAGGAGGGATAGTGAACATATTGGTAAATGGATGCTGGAATTGGAGCTGCCAGGCAAGAGGTTAAGATGAAGACCAAAGAGAAGATTTATGGCCGTAGTGAGAGAGGATATGATGGTAGTTGGTGTGAGATATGATATGATATGATATGATATGATATGATATGATATGATATGATATGATATGATATGATTAATCTTTATTTCAGTACGCCTTTTGAGAAGACCCCCCAAGTTATTGTTGTTTAAAATGTTGACAGGATAAAAATGAGAAAATTAAAGGAGAGCAAAACATTTTTTTTCTCATATGGTGCTGTTACACAATTAAAAAGCTATTAAAAAAACAACCTGCATTGATTTGTTGGTCTAAATTTTGCTGTTGTTTCGCCTAATAATTCCCAGAAATCTGGTAAGCCACAGATTAAATCACTTTGATCACCCAGTTCCTTTGTCAAATAATAATAGCTGTTAAATCTGCGGATGAATCCAGATAGAAGTACTACGTCCTGTCATTCAGGACAAAGGTGATCACCTTGCCTAACTTGGCTTGGTCAAATTTATAATTTATCTTGATCTGGCTGTGCATGGTATCACATCATTCCCATGGCAACACATGTCACACTGCAACTGAGGCCACAATAGAGGATTCCTTTCGGAGGCTGGTGCCCATCCTAATGGGGCGCCCATTTAATCAATTTAATTTTAATTTTTATACTTTATTAATCCCTCATCAGGGCGCCACACTGCCCCTAAAGCTAAAACAACTGGAGGGGTATTCATTCATCCTCTCCAGACAGGTCCCTCCCTTGCAACATCAAGTGGACAGTAAGACACATCTTGTAAGTCAACTGATAACAATGAAATATTTTTGTTGAGTTCTTAAAATGATCAGAATTCAGTCTCTACATTAGACCTGTTTATAATCTTTATGACAATGTTTTTGCTTGCAACATTAGCGATACTGCCAGCAGCATAACAGCTAGGAAGAAATCTGAAAAGTCATGACAGAAGGAAAATAAACTATACGATAATAAAGTTTCAGCAGACACCCAGGGGAGTCAATTTTTGAAGCCATGACACTTCCCGATATCAAGCTGCTTCACCGAGTGTCATTAGAGCCAAATAAAAGTTGTCAAACCCTGCAGAAAAACCATGACGGCAGAATTGCTTCCTGAGGAATGAATACGGTTCCAGCTTTGTTATGTCCATTCACTGACTCCAGAAGGATATCTGTTGTGGAAAAGACTGGAAAGCTTGTTAGGCAGTTGTCTGCTGAACTGACTCTGGAGACCGGGCAGATGGACCAAACAGAGCAGGGTGAGCACAAGCAGAGAGTCATTATATCTGTATATCTGTCTGCCGGGTATCTATCTATCTATCTTTTCATAATGTTTATGTCTGTGTGTGTGACTGGAAACTGATGGACTCCACATGTTGACCCCCCTCAAATTCAAACCATTGACCTAAAGAGAAAAAGCTGCTGTCAAGGATGTCATTCCTGCAAGAGGGCAGAGACCACAGGAAAAGAGCTGAAATCAATATGTAGCTCGTGTGCCAAGCAAGGACCCTCTATTATGAAAGTTCAGTATGTGGTGCAAAGATCTGGCATATTGAGAGGATTATAGAACAGAAGCACAAGGGAGCGCCAGTCGGCAATTACTTCTTGTTTTTGTATTGCAACATTAATGAAGTTTGACCAGTGCGATCTCAGTGATACATCAAAGCGGCCTGCAGCAGCGGTGTAAGGGAATCAGTGGTAATTGAATATGCTTCTCTTACGACCCAACAGGGGACAGCAAGGGGCTCACTGCTGACTTTCATGAGATGAAAGACCAGAAACATATAAGGGCGTTAATATAATTATATTCTGGCAAATCACTTTGTGTTAGACTTTGAAAAAGAAATTCATATTTTGACATGGGTGTGTCCAACAGGCTTTGCACATGGGTGTGTGTGTTTTTACGTCGTATTATGCAATGATTGCAGAGAAATTGTGAACGTCCATTAGTCTGCCTGGGCGTCTTTCTATAAAAAAAAAATTGAGTTGAAATCTACTCCTCTCAAGGTCACTCTATCATACAGCCTCAGTAGCTCTGTGCATGTGACTGTTCATGATAGGACTGTGATGGGTGGCATGGAGTTGAGGGAATGGACAGGAGCCTTTGGGGTGCAACGAGGAGGGATAAGGACCGGCGCTCTCAGCTGGCACAGCCCAACCACAGGGCGTATGGCATTTAGGCTTTGTGCCAAGAAAAAGAACACCTCTGAAGGGTTGCCAAAATGAATCAGGGCAGGCACAACGATAAAGCACTTAATTCTTTTTAAATGTTATTAAGTTGATGGCAGTGGCTGATACAGACCTTCTGTTGGGGCAGTGTTGTATTACAGTCACTGAGAGCAGAGCTGATGACCTTAACCGCTTATGTGGGCTATTCGAAATGTTCGGCCAAACACATTCTAAAAGCAAATCTCAAACAGCTGGGTGTTGAAAGGGAATTTCAGTCACAGCATTCAGTTGAGTACAGAAGTAATATCTGAGTGCAAAAAACTTGTCACATTTCCTTCGGGTGTCCTTTAGGTTAAAAGGGTAAGCATCGAGCAAATAGCACTGGAGTGTCAATGTGTGCAGCTGTGTGTACATGAATATGTGTAAGTGTGTGTGTGTGATTGTGCGCATGCAGATATGCAATATTGGCTCATATGTCACAAATGTGGATATGAGGAATTATTAAAGTGGCACCTAAAGGCGCACTGTAAGGTAAGACTCAGTGGAGCCAGTCCCTCATGTGGCAAGAACCCAGAAACACCAGCGTGAGCCTGCTGAGTGGGGCATGGCTCCGGTCCAGCTAAATGGAGCACAAATCGCCCCAAACTGTTCAAAAACCTGGCTTGGAAAAAATGAAAGTGGGTTGTAAGGCATGCCATGTGATGCACAGTAAATATTTGGTCAAAATTAATGAAGGGGCAATGACTGCCAAAAAGCCTTTTTCAAGACAGCCTACAGAGGAGAGTTGGTGGCCAGTATGGCATTAAAAATAAATTTCCTTCTGCAGACAAATGCTCACTACCCTTTCTGCTTTCCAGCACCCACTTACCACTCCCCTCCTAAAAACACACAAACTTTCCAGGTGTATGGTGTATCTATCTAACAATATATGAGTTTCCTTTCCATGCTTTAACTAAAAATGACTTCATCATTAATGGATTTCACTTCCTGTCTTAGATCTGTTTTCCCCCGGAGCAGAAGGCAGGGGCCAATGTATGTAAGCCAGACATAATGATAATCCAAGATGGGAAACCACCATGTGTTCAAAATGTTGTAAAAGTGGAAAAAAGAAAAGCCTTCGAGGATCTGTGCCTCTTCACTGATACCGGGTTCCATGGATTGCCCTACTCTTCTAAGAAAAATACAATTTCCAGATATAACAAAGACCCCCGATGGCCACACTGAGTATTTCAGATATGACTAATACAATTATATTTTCACACAAAGGTAAGTTAATAAAATAAATCACTGTACATCTTATTTTTAAGGAATGGTATGGAATGCCAGAGTAGCTGCTGCTTGGGTAAAAACAAGATGGCAGATAATGGCAGAGTGAATAGTCTGGGACAAACTAACAGAGAACTCTTACAAACTCAAATAAAACCTCATTATAACCACTTGAATTGATGATAATCTCTGCAAGACATGTTTTAAGACCTAGATACAGCTATCTGACTGTATCAACAGAGTGCTGCACTAGGTATGCCACCTCTCAAGAACATGAAACTAAATCTACAGTGGCCTCAGTCAAAATGGGACAATATTGTATTATAAGTATGATGCATGGTCTGATGAGTTTTCATTTCTGAGAGGGATATATATGCCCATTAGCCATAACATTATGGCCACTGGCAGGCTAGTGGGTGGGAAATATAGTGCAGCCAGTGAACATTTTTGTTCACTGGCTCACTTGTTCACTTGAACTTTGAAAATGGGGCAAGCATTAGGATGCCAGTGACTTTGCAGAGCCAAAATGTGGCGGGGGGATGACCGGATTGGAGCCTCTCCAAAAACTGCAGCTCCTTTTGTGGTCTTCTAGTTGTTACTTTCCCTAATGATAATAAAATGGATCTGAAATGGTTTCAGGAACATAATGGGATGTTAAAGTTGTTGGTCTTTGAATTCCCCAGTCCATTTGAGCATTTAGGAACGTGCTGGACCAATAAGTTTGATACACAGAGCCCCCATCTTACTACTTCCATGGCATAAGGGATTGGTTGCCAATGGTGCACTGCTTGCCGTATATTACAGAAGACCATCAGAGTTCCGATGGAGTCCATGCCACAATAGCCCATACATGTTTGATGGCAAAAGAGAAATCCCCACTGTATCAGGCTGTTGGTCATGATGTTATGCTATGGCTGATAGGTGTACTGTTGATGCAATTGGCAGAGTCTGGAATTTAGAAATGAATGAAAATGCACATATCTGTTCATTAACATCAAATTATGCATGTCTGATTTTGATTGTGAGTATCACAGTGTGCGCTTCATTTGATTTCAACAAAATATCACAGCATGCCTAAAATCTAAATCCACCATTGTCCACTCATTGCCATGTTCAAAAACATGGCAATGAGTTCACAGTACCTAAAACAGACCCAAAAATCACCAATAACATAGGTGTGCTTATGACACGGGAAGAAACTAAGGCTTTACATAAGCTGCCATCATGTAATGCAAAGCCATATTACATATATATCCATTTTTAATGGCCTTAACTCACACCACAGTACTTGTGACTCCATAACCTGACCAAATATTTGTAAATAGAAAGCACCTTTTTGAAGAAAATTAGTAAGACAATCCAGACTTTGGATATTGTTGAGTAAAAGACCGCTGACCTAATGATGTGAAATAAATTGTTTCTGTCAAGACTGGAGAAGAAAGTAGGGCAGCATTCAGCAGGGTACTCTTTCATCTGTTTACCAACAAAAGCGTCAGTCAAAAACAAGATTGCTAAACCATGTCTTGGAAGGAGGTAAAGCCCCACAATGCTTTTTTTAATAGTTTTAAAAAGCCTCGTATAAAGTGATGCAGTCAAATGCAAATGCAGTCTCGTGCTTTAAGAATGTGTTTCTCGCCCGGCAACCACAATTGTTATTCAATTACAGCTTTCATTGTACAAGCAAATAGAAAGGATGTGAAAGTTGGTGGGGGGTGGAGGGGTGGTGGAAGAAAGTAGGATCGTATGAGAAATAAAAATTGTGGACTGAAAGGCAGATAAATAGCTCTGCCGGTATCTCAACACCGGAAAGTACCATATAAAAGCTTTTGAAAAGTGTGAAAATCCAAAGACTTTATAAGTCAAAAGTATTTATAAGTATGGCTGCGCTGTATATAAATAGAAATCACACCACACACTGTAGAGTTTGGGATTATTCTGTTAATTTTAAAGGTGACGTCAGTTTAAGGAATGGTACGAATCTGCAGGAAGAAGTTAAACCTGATAATAGGTCAGGATTTGCATTAATCTCCTAACTCTGAGTGACTGTGTATTAACATGTTGGAAAATCACCCGGCTGTTTGAAGCCTCCTCAGCATGGGTACATCTGAACAGTGGGAGTGGCTTGGATAGGAACGCAATAAATGGTGAAATTTCAAGGTCACCTCCATATTAATTATGTTTTCCAGGACTTCTTCTTAAATAGAGCCCAGCCCGGCTACTTTTTGCTGTAATGTTTTGCATGGCGGAATAAAGCTGCTGAGGCGGCTGCGGAGGAGAGTGTGTTTAATAAGTGTGGTTAAAAAATTCAGAGAGTTCAAACTGAGAGGTTTGTTGAGTTTGATGATTCAGGCACAATAGAAGAAAAAGATCCCTGTCACCACAGTCTTAACAATGACAGTATATCTATAGCGGGGGGAGGTGCCAAAGACATTAATCAACTAATTAGCAGTCTCTCTTTTAACTGCTAATTTAATGTATTCCACTCAGTCTCTTTAACTGGATTTTCCGCTGTCACTTATAACTAAAAAGAGGTTTAGCATTTCAACAGTGCAGCCAGGACTTGCAATGAGAGGGTAATAGAATGGTCTCTGGGGCTAGGAGGAGGCCTTAGCTGTGGGATCAAGAGAGAAAAGAAGGATGGTGGGGAAATGCTGCAATCAAATCTATCTTTCGGTTCCCCAATGGAGAAAATGAGGGGGGGAGGTCTGATCTTTTCTTTTTCAAAATGCAAAAGGCAGTTCACCCTGCAGTTGCATAGCTTCACTACCACAACAAGCACCAGGCCCCAGGCAAGACTTGTGGGAGTTCCTGAACATGGAGAACTTAGGTATAAGGGATGTTGGCTGTACCGTGCCAAACTGAACCACAGCTTCACACTGAGCCATTGTCCCTGCATCTCCTATTTACCCAACACTTCTAAAAAGGCAACCTGAGTTTTCCATAGATGTCCACCTTTACAAGAAATAAGACCGGTGTCCTTGTCTCGCAGGGTTTTTTATTTCCCACAGCTATACCCCTTATCAGCACGTTTTGTGCAAAGAGGGACCAGTAGGAATGCAGAATGCGGTCACGAGCTTTTTTTTGGGCCAGTGCATCATGGTATGTTTGACTGCTCTATCATATGCTTCATCCTGCCCCCCGAACCATCACCCTGCTCCCTTCAACACCCCAGGGTAGCCTTTGTGTTACTGAACCCCCCCCCACCCACCTAACCCACCCTTAAGTCCTCAGTGGACCATTGCATTCCCTCCCCCTCCTCTGTGCCTTACAATCGGCGACACAATGCAGTCTCCCCATCCCCGTCCTCACAGGGTTTTCTGCATGCTGGCCTGCTTTACTTAATAATGGCTCTGCACTGGTCAGTCACAGGACAAAAAAAAGAGGAATCTCTTAAAAAATTTGTCGAAAACAAAACACGGGGGTTGGAAAAGAGGACGAAGAGATATAGTGAGCCCCCCTTTACCACTTCTGGTTTTTGTATCTCCCATACATCTTCATCTGTAAACTTGTCAGAAAAATTATTAATACAAACATAGGAAAACTGATACACATTTGTGTGCAACGTGGAATTTGGCAAAGACTGAATGTGTATTTATGGGTGACAGCATTACACAAGTGTAATAAAGGTTTTCATTTATGTTTTTTGACCAGAGGAGGCAAAGCCATGGGAATTTACAATTGCGCTATTTGTGAAGCGAGAGAGAAACCAGACTACACCTTTAATATAGGAAAACTCAATTTGTCACATTCACACCAACTGGCAAAGGGAAATATTTGTCCTCCAAGTCAACTGTCAGAACATGATGCACTAATTCTACTGACTGACCAGTAAGCCTGGCAGGCAGCGTATGACTGATGCTCCAGACTGCAAAAGCTTACAGGAAGTGAAGTTCCAGAGTATTCTCAGAGTAGACAGCTTAACCATGTCTTGCTATAAGTTTCTTGACCTTAGACTCAGAGGCAACACGAAAGACACACTGGCACTTTCTAAAAATGTGTCATAATGACATTTTTGCAAAGAGCGACAATCTCCACAATGTTTTTAACTTGAAGCTTAGTGAGATGTATGAGTTAATCCCTGAGTAATTTCGCGTACTGATAAGGGTTACAAAAAAAAAGCATCAGGGTGTAGATGCTTTTTTTTTGTAAAAAAAAATAAAAAAACACCCGATTCCACATCCAGGCATGCATTGGTCAGGCAGCAGCCCAAGTAAATCACGAACTATTGATGGCAGATGGATTTGTTAATTAATCCAATTAGGTAAATCTTTCGGGTCATTAAAGAAGGAACGTTTGGCGGAGAGGATAATTAAGAGTCGCCGCCTTATTTATCAGCTCTTAAACAAACCACTTTGAAATGTTTATCTTGTCAGTTGCTGTGGATTTCACTGCAGTTCTGATGAACAGGAAGAGGGCCACATTCCTTCGAGTTGTTTCTCTAAGCCGGCAACTGACTCATCCTCAGTTTTAAGGGTGTAGAACCATGTTTGATTTGGATTAGAGCAAGATTAGCGTGCATGGCTCGTAAATTGGGGATACACCTATCTGGATAATGTCCCACAGGTGTGACTGTTTTTTAAGGTGCCTGAGAGGTTAAAGGCCTCTGCTCACAATGAGAGTTTGGGCTTTTACCAGGCGGGGGTCTGACTGCCTCGAGTTTGCAATAGTCTCTCCTTTTTTTCTTTCTATCGCTTTTGCATTCATTCATTCAGTCATTATGTTTACCACTTATCCTCCACTCTTCTGAGTCACAGAAGGTGCCTATTCCATCCATCACTGGTTGAGAAGAGTGCTCCACACTGGACCAGTCACCAGTTAATCACAGGGCAACAAACAGAGACACATATCCAGTCAATCTGTCATTGACGCGTCTGGGCAATTTAGGGTCTCGAACTGACGTATGGCATGTTTTGTTTTTGTTTCTTAATGTGGGAACCACACACCACAGTCCAACCAGAGAACCCAACATGAACAACCTGCAAATTCCACACAGTACGGTACCCTGCTGGAATTGAAATGGGGACCTTCTTGCTGTGAGGTGGAAATGCTAACTACTACACCACCATGCTGCACAATAGACATTAAATGTCCAAAAACATGAAGTTGGTTAATTTGAGGCCCTAAGTACTTCCCAGGTGTGTGAAAATAGATAGCGAGTGATTGTATGTCTCTACATGAGGCCTGCCTCTTGCCCAGTGAGATCTGGGATAGGCTCCAGCGGCCTGGCGACCCTGAGTGCAGAAGAAGCGGTATGGATAATAAATAATTTAATGATTTCATGCATATCTATTATCATTCAAAAATGTCCATAACCCCTTTAGGGTAGTGTTTGCTATCTACCGCACTTTCTTCCATTCTCAACAATAGGCATCCTTTGTTAAAATACCAACATTGTAAAGGAACAAGTACGCAACATAAAAAACTACTCGCCATATCAAACCCAAAAAAGACCAGAATGTTTCTGGCCATTTTTGGATTCAAATGGCCTGTCGCCAACCAGAGAATGAAGCTGCAAAGGGTAATTTCATAAAAACCACCCCTGTTGTACTTGATCATGGTGTCAATATGGCAACACCTTAAATCGGACAAAGAAACCAACAAGTGAACAGCAGGAATAGATCAGAGCAAACAAGGAGAGAGTGAAATTGCGTTAGAGACTAGTGAAAGCTCGAAATAAGAGCTAGAAGGAGGGTGATAGAGGTAGAGAGTGACAGAGAGAGAGAAAGAGCGAGACAGCGAGACAGCGAGACAGAGAGAGAGAGAGAGAGAGAGAGAGAGAGAGAGAGAGAGAGAGAGAGAGAGAGAGAGAGAGAGAGAGAGAGAGAGAGAGAGAGAGAGAGAGACAGCGATGGCTCTCACCTGTGGTCTCTGGTCATTAATTAACTCTGGAGCCTGCTGTATTCTGTCACACTGCCATGATGTAGGAGGTGGAAGGGCTCTGCAATTTATCAGCACTTACAAGTCAATTTGTAGAGACTTTGATGGCTCGGCATTGCCGTGCCTGAGGGCTGATTACAGGGGAACCAATCTCACGCCCGTATTTATTTCAGCTCTATTGTCTATCCGACGCATACAAAAACACCGCCATGCTTGGAAGGCTTGGCTCATTGGATGGTGGGGTAGTAGCATAATAATATTGATAATATTATTCTAATAGCTTACATCAACACATACTTTTCATGTGAGACAAGGGTGATTCTTCTCTTCCAATTACATTTTGCCTGCTTTTATTGTTTCCAGAGTTTCACTCTCAGTGCAAAAACTCGGGTCACCTCTTGCCCTCATCTGAATTTTGTGGTTAAGAAAAAGGTTTATGAGCACTCGCAGAATAGATAGAAGCCATTTAGTTTCGAGCGGAGGACAGATCAGCTGATAGCACTAGCGCATGATGAATGAGGGGATCAATTTACAACCTTCAGACTGAATAAGACGGCAATAAGCAAGTCAACATGAGCTTGCAATAGCAAAGGTCATCTCTTTCCTCCTTCTATCTCACACATAGAAGGAGCATAAAACACTTTTTTTTACAATAGGGTGCGAAAATTATCTTGATGTGAGCCGCTGATAGTTCGAAACAACCTTAAGTGAGAGTTGAAACCTCCTTTGACTGGAATGAACTTGTTACCCCTGACACACACACACATACAATTAGTGGCTAATATGAAATCTTTTTACAGACAAGTGGCATGTAATCCAATTTTCCTGATACTGCCTTCTAATCCAAGACCAATCCTTTGAGTATCCGCTGTCTGGCTCATCTCATCTCTATTAGCAGCCCCTTTTCTTACACCAACCCCGTAAGAATATGACGAGATATCCCAACGGCTTGGCGTAAATGGATACCTTGGTGTCTGATGGTCTTTCTCCCAGGACAGGGGGCCATTACTGCCCCAGCCCAAGTTCAGGATCCTATCGAGGGTGTAGCAGACGAAGCCACCATCCAGTTCTTAATGCTCACCTCTGACCCTGCTTCCTGTTAAGCGGGCTACGCCGTTTCCTGACATGCCAAGATTTTTTCATGTCACCAAATCTGTGTCAGTCTAAACAAAGACCTTATTCAAGAGAGCTATCAGCAATAATACTTGAGGATGGCGGATGGAATTCTGCAGCTAGGGACTGAATCCAAAAGCATTTGATTAATACATAACCAAATATTGATCAGAAAATAAAAACACATGATTATTTTGATTGATTGATAGATTAACCCTGTTCAAGATGCACATCCTGTGATGTCTTTTAACACGGGGTGCCAAGATGTAGCTTTCTCATAACTGCAAGGCAACTGACCCGGAAAAGGCATGCTAGCATGGTCAAAAGGCTCCGTGAAGAGGAGCAAATGTGTGAAATGCAGAGTGCCTGAAAAACAAGCTGCAAGAACTGGGGAAGTGGGGAAAAAACTTGAAGGAGAACATGTAAATGCCAACAAAAATACAAAATAAAAGCCTGTCTTATTGGATTTGCTGCAGAGGGTCTATGCAGAGGCATAGAAATGTTCAACTCAGCAGGAAAATAGCATCCACAGTGTGGACTCCAGAGAATATGGTCTGGGGGGAGGAAGGGGCTCTTGCTGTCTGCATGACTGATGGCAGCAGCTTTGGCCACATGTATTCGGCACTTTATCGGTTCCTGATAGTGAGGACAACTCTGACAGGCTCTTCAGCCCGTCAGCGTTGCCCCACTATCAGTGAGACGATCTCTTTTCTGTATATTTGACATTTATACTTCAAATCCCCATTCATTTAAACAGAAGATACAGTGGATAAACCTCTCGCTTACATCAAAGCAAGTTTAATACTGTTTTAATACTTTAAGTGCCTGAAAGTCTCTTTTCATTGTTTTAAATGGTTGTTCCGACATGTAAACTGCAGCCAGCTACTCTAAATATTTGGATACAGGGAAAAAAAGTTTAAATTTGCTTTAAATTCCTTGGCAATAAAGCTGCACTAATGGAGGGGTGGTGGGGTGAAAAATATAGGGAATTTATAAAAACAACTTCTTCCCCTGCCCCTGTTCAAAGTCTACTTGATAGTTAAAAAAACAGTATGGCAAACATACCTGAGCACACATTGAGAATTCCTATTAAAAATACCAATCCGATAGAAGTAGGAGACATCATTCAACGTCTCGAGAAGAAAAAATGCCTCGAGTAATCCAGATTATTATTCAAAAAAACTGATGATGCCTCCACTCCCTCATGTCAAAATCCAGAGTTTGAAAAAATAAAATGAAAAAAAAAAGAAATAAATAAGTCTTAAGCCCCAGTCTGTGTTAAAGAAAAGGATCTTAAAATCAAGATCTCGGTTTAAGTTTTGTTTTTGTGTTTTGGTTGCTATGAATGAAAAACTAGTGTCCACAACTAAGGAAAAAAGGGGGCTCAACACAGCTGGAAATGACAGATATGGATATATCCGAATGAAGATGAATTAGCGGATGGGATCAAACTATTCAGTATTGGAGGAAAGACGTAGATGAGCCGTTTCGGTGAAGTCATCCTGTCGCTGCTGTGCGCTCCGTGGACAGACAGTCGAACCCACGCAGATCCCCTTTGCTCATTTGAAGCGCAAAAAAATAAAAAAATTAAAAAAAAACACTGAAAAGTAGTAAAATCCTCAAAGTCTTAATTAAAAAGGAACTTTTTCTTTGATTCTCTTATTCTGTTTTGTTCTTAAAGAAAAAGCCCTGCTCTTGCAGTCACATTATTCGAGTCCACGCAGTTCCGAATCGGTCACTTGAGCTCGGAAAACTTTGCCGAGTCCCCCCCAAGTCTCTCCTTCATCCACGGATAGGTCACTGACACTTTGCCATCACTCTACCCCCGCCGTGTCCGGACTCCACGCAGACCCCGCGGACCTCAGGCGACTAGGGGCGGACGCGGATTCATACTCGCGGCGTTTCATTCAAGGAAAAGCGGAGAGGCTCGTCGGTCGGTATGCGCGGCTCCCCCTCCTCCTCCTCCTCCTCCTCCTCCTCGGACCCGACAGTGTTTCCCAGAGAGGAAATTTAACCTCTTACCGCCCGGATCCCACAGATGCTCCGCGCACCGATCCGGGACGCGCACTTTTTTTGAGCAGTCTAATAAGTAAGGGTTACTCTTTAATTTATTTTAAATATATTTGGATGGATAAATACATCCCCCCCCTACCACTCCCATTGCTATTTAAACTTCCCATAAACCTTTGTGCATGTATTTTAAATTTCTACCTTCTTTGTGTTTCCACAGTTTAAACTTAACTCACTTTACCTGCCTTTTCATATTTCAAGCAGCAGTGAAAATAAACTGAAACGATCCAATCAATTCCCAGTTTAACTTCAAATTTGCAATTCTACCGACATTAAATGGTTATTTATATTTTAAAATTTGATGGAGCATCTTTAACATTCTCTTTGATATTTGGACTCAAAACAAATAGTTTGTTCATTTCTTTATCTCCCAATTTAGAGTTCCCGAAACTGGCTTTTCTGCAATGCTTTGACCATTTGAATGTAAGACATCGTTTGCTCTTCTCTGAGGCAAAACTAGTCTTCCACACCGAGGATCACTTTTAAACTTGAATTATTTATAACGACGCGGCTTATCTTGCATTAAAAGATGTAATACGTGCAGGCAATAATAATAACGCCATGAAAAAAAAAATGAAAATTGCTAGAGGGGTTCAGGTTTCCAAAGCTCAGCTCGAAGTTCAGCTGGAACATTCGTTACCAAACAGCGCCCTCCAGTGAGGATAAAGCGGAACAAATCCAACAAAAAGGCCTGAGAAGCTGCATGGTTAAATGCAGAAAGGTGACACGTTTAATGGTTTGAACAGGCCGAGAAGAGAAGAATCTCAATCCCCAAACAAGATCAGAGAGTTTCAAATTCTGAAAAAAGTAAAAAACTCACACTGTTCAGGGATGATGGCTTTGTCCCACAAATCCATTCAATCATTTATTCATGCATCATCTATACTGCTTATCCTGCAGTCACGGCTGAGGCGAGGCTGGAGTCTTAGCCCTCATTTGGGGCGAGAGGCAGAGTACACCCTGGACTGGGCGCCAGTCGATCGCAGGGTCCACATATATAAACAAAAAAAAAACATTCACTCTCTCATTCACCCGGTCTGAGCAGTTTAGGCTCTCCGATCCACCTCCTGCATAGTTTTGAACTGTAGAAGGAAACCTAAGAATCCAGAGGAAAACCCAAGCAGTCATGGTGAGATCATGCAATGAGGTGGACTCACTCACAAATCCAATTATGTGAAAATTTTAAGTGAGCTCTTTTTCTCTGATATAATGCTGGGGGGGTTATAACTTTGGAAGGGCAAATATCAAATTTATTCAAGTTAACATGAAGCTCAACATCATTTTCAACATGTGTCACATGGTTTACTCAGAGCTATTTGTATTGGGGCCAATAACTCACACGTCAGTGCGCTTTTCATCATCACCTGAGCAAATAGATGTGGATAAATAGCCCTCTGAGGCCCATCTTCCCAAGCACTTTATTGAATATTTAAATGTAAACATCAAGAATCAATGCATTGGACGTATGTGGAAAGTGGCGTGTTAATGAGCACCCACAATAACAACAGTAAGCATTGTCCATACCAGCGGGCATCCACAGTTAAAGCTGGTACCACCGAATGCACCAAAGATGTAAACATAATACTTGCACAACATGACTGGAAACAGGTGAAGTAAGTGAGAGAGGGGTGTCAATTCTTAGCCCTTAACACCAGTAGATTTAATGCACAATTGCAAACCAGGACCAAGAACATAATTCTTGTGTAATAAAAGTGTTTTAGCTATCCTGCATTTATCTTTCCCATAGTCTCTCTTCAATTAGTCTGAGCCCCCCCAACTGGAACCCTCTTTGTCATTCAAGCTTTTATGAGTTTCAGTATTATTCACTATTATTATTTTATCATTCCCATTTTCCCACACCGTCTTTATGTGCTCCGTTTTACAGAAACATTTTCACTGGCCCTTGGTTTTTAATGTGGCTGTACACCATAGCACAATTGCTATGCTAAACTAGTCATAACATTTCCTTGAGGTAACGGGAAGCGAGTGTAGCATGTTTATTAGCCAGGACGCATGACCAGGCTGACCTGTGAATGGCAGCATAAAAGTTTTCACATATCAAATAGCGGAAAAGAAAATACAAAATAATGGACATTTAA
Source organism: Fistularia commersonii (assembly GCF_037954325.1). NCBI lineage: Eukaryota > Metazoa > Chordata > Actinopteri > Syngnathiformes > Fistulariidae > Fistularia > Fistularia commersonii. The sequence goes on from NC_141301.1 coordinate 5,252,644, forward strand.
AACAGTTATTTCCAAACAACCCTAGTAGAAGGCATACAATGCATCAATGTCAGCATTTTGGCAAGGGTAACTCTGAAAAAAATCGGAGTACAAACTTTTGGCACGGACACACACTTTATCAGAACAATCTCCTGCTTAATGGAACTCAAACCATTTCATCTTTGAAGAGTCCAAATCATCCAGGTCATGCTACTTGCTGATAAATCTTATCATGGCAACTGGACATGATTAATTTCTTCTTAAGTTATTGAGGAGCTCAAATTCATTCTTTTGCTAAGGCTGTCATAAAAAAATCCAAACGTACAAATTATGGTGAGTGAGTTCCATGAAAAGGGCAGAACTCTCTCCTCCTCCTCTTCCTGCTCCTCCTCCTCGCTCCTCCTGACCTAACCTTGATCAGACCACATCAGGCAAGAAATGACTTTCTGTAGGGGCTTTTATGGCAGCAGCTTCAGGATTTTGTGCACAACATTCAGACCATCATTTTGCTTCTGAGGACACACAATGTTCAAAAGCATAACTAAATCCCCCTGTGCTCGACTGCAAGTCACTGCAAGTCTTTAATGCATTAACAATCACAAATCAAAACCAACATCTGTAGTCTACAAAGAGCCGATGAGGTGTTTTTGGACGGCAGCTACGGAATATAGCACTTATTGCACTTACTGTGGAGGACCTGCTTGCATTTCGCTGGTTTGTTGTGGGGGTGTCTCAAAGTCTGGTGGTTTTGGTAAAGTCCAAAGTTATTAGGGAGCCTTACGCACCAGTTAGATTTGTGTGATCCCGCAAAGTGATGGGGCCTGTGCACACCCTTATGGTCTTTAGGAACTCCCAGCATGACGAGCATGGAAAACAGCACCACTAACAAATGCACAATCTTCATGATGAGCTGCAGAGCCACTGCGGTGTCAGAATACAAGATCTAAAGCAAAGACGCACTCCTCTTGGGATCAAGAAGTCTCATATGAGAACTGGTCCGTCTCAGTGATTGGTGTCAGGTGTATTCCATAAGTCTTTACCGTAAAAATGACGTTGTTATTCTTTCAAAATTGCTAAGTATTCACAGCGCAGAAATAATCCAATCCAAGATCATCCTGAAAATTCCACAAACTGAAAACAGTGCTGTGCTTCCCAGCGAGAGTCCCTCATGTCGCTGCATTTAAAATCTGCCAAAGAAACCCCAGCAGGCTTGGCTGGTCCCCTAAATCCAGTGACAATGTTTCTCCCGGGGGACGATGGGATCTTAATGAGGGCACCTCCGTATACAATGTGCCTAGTGAAGTTCACTCCCCTCACCATCTCACAATTCCATTACTCAATGAAGAGACTGTCTCTCATCTTCCCGTCCTTTTCATCCCTGATACTAGTCCTTTTAAGTTTCAAAAGAAGTTTGTGGACGTTCCATCTTATGATGTTTCTATGCATGCAGCAGAACAGGGGGATCCTGTAGGTTACATGCTGAGTCTCTTTTCAGATGTGTTGGAGCCCTCACAAAACCCTGGCCCCTCAGCACGGAGGTGACGGGGTGAAACACAGGCGGGGTAAGGCGAAGGAACCCGCATTCCCCTTTTCCGCAGCTAAGACGATTTAATGGCTTTCATCCTGATCTGGCTGGCACGCCAAGCATATAGTGTAAAACAAAATCCCTGCCCCTCAAAAAGATGGTCTTGTTGAGAAACAAATGCCATTGGCACAAAAAAGTAGCATTCTTTTTTAGAAGATTTTGACACATCACAGGATAAAATTAAAATACTCAAGGAAGTAGAGATGAACTAGTAAAAGTAGCCGTAAGGGTCACCTTGGACAGGATGCAGTGGCCAGAGCATCTTATTGCCTATGCAGCCCTCAAAAGTGTTTTAGCTGGATTGCTAAACTCCTTGAGGAATTGTCATTTTATTTGTCCATCGTTATGCATTTCTTTTTACCCAACAGCAAATTCAAATGGGTTACGTTCGTGGGTTCGCAGCATGAGGGGATTCTCTTAGGTGATTGGAAAGATAAAGGGAAAAACATGTTTACATGTTAACAAGCAAAAGGACTGTGTCTGACTGAGCTCTCTCCAAGAAAATAAAGCGTTTGCATCCTGTTTCAGTTTTTGGGGTGGTGATACATTTTGCAGTCGTACAAGTGCTCCATCATAAATCTGAGGGGGACGTGAGTCATGTGGGTGGAGCAGCTGGGGGTGGCGGGGGGATTGTCCTCTAACAGGAAAAGGATGACATTCTCACAACTGTTTCTGCTCTAAAAAAACTCAGAAGAGTAGATTAAACAATCTTTTAAAAAGCACTGCACTCTGGACCCAAAGAAGGAACAATATTAAATATCATATGCACTCCTACTTAGGATACATTCATCCAATGTTTTCAATCCCATCCTTGTCATCTTTACAAAATCCTCTAGGGAGTAGCTTTACTCCATTGTTTTTTAAATAGTTTGTCACAGCATGACAGGCGGCTGTCATCACAGATATGGACAATAATTAGAGGAGGGAAGAAAGGGGAGATGACCTAAGATAGGATGGGCAGAGTTAAATCATACCCCTCTTGCAAAAAGAGGCGACTTGACATCACTGACATAATTTCCAACCTCACAGTGCTGGAATGGCGAAGCCCCTTGAAGACAAGTCATGACACAACAAACTGCATAAGCTCCTATCAAGATTAGAAAGACGATGCGGCTCTCTATGTTTCAGATTATAGTACAACAAAATATACAGCAAAGTGAGGGTTAACAATGTGGGCAAACATGGGTATATGAGTTATTCTAACATTTCTATTCAGACCAAGCTGCATTCCTTGCACAGCTGACCACTGAGCAAAATCAACCAACTTATTGCCAGATTTTGAACTGAGTTGCAGACTACAACTTACATTCTTGAGGTAATTTCTTTTTCGTTTATTTTTGATCTCTAATTTCACAAATAAAACCGAGAGAATTCAAGTTTCTCCTACCTATAACCAAAGTCTGATTTACTTTAATGCTGATGTGGTCCAAATAAATGGTTGTCAAATAGTGTGATTCAACAACACAACAGATAACCAAAGATTTCACAGAGCAAGAAACATGAACATGCTGTATGTTGCGGAGAGAGGAGGAAATGAATTTATGCTACTGCCTTACAGAGCAATGTATCCAGTGCACCCTACTCATTTATTTCCCAATTGTTCATTCACTTATCTAGTTATTAAACTTGAAACAGTGATAGAATTATGAATCCCATATTGTTGTACTCGCTTTCATCTGACGGAAATTAAATACGAAATCCAGAACTTGGAAAACTACAATTAAACTAGTATTTGCAAGTCTAGTGTTTTTTATTAGAGTTGATTTTCCATTGATTTTTATTTGTTTATTTTCTTTGTGAGAAACACATGGAGGGTTGGAGCAAAATTGACATTTGAAGCCACATCAGGAGTCCAATCTGCTCTCTGGGTCTTAGGGACAATTCTCTTAAGTTCAATATTTTTCTACAGATGGGTGTTACTGTGTTACATCATTTAATGGAAGAGCATTTTTCAGTCCCCACCATTCCTAATGACATGTTTTTGGCCCAGCGTCATTAGGCCCTAAGGATTTTATGTAAGCTAATATGAAACAAAGTTTTACCCCACTGCTATTTAAACCTTGTTTATTGGCATTTCATCAATGAAGTATTGGGACCTTCGGTACATTTAACAGTGTGAGTTTGACATTTCAATGGCACCGCACTGATGTTTCGTGGCTGCATTCATTGTCCTTGAACATGAATAGTTTTGAGTTATAGCAACGATAAAGTAAGATCTGTCAGAGGTACAGAACAACCCACATTTTCAGCCCATCTTTGAAAGACTGCAGTTCTTTTTCTTCTTATACTTTTGGCTTTTCCCTTCGATGACTGCCACAGTGAATCAACCCTCTCCATTTAATCCTATTCGCTGTATCCTCTTTTCTCATACCAACTAACTTCATGTCCTCTTTCACTATATCTATAAGTATTCCCTCTGGTCTTCTTCTAGATCTCCTACCTAGCAGTTTCAACCCGAGCATCCTTTTACCAATATATTCACTGTCGCTCGTCTGTACATGACCGAAACATCTGAGTCTGGCTTCTCCGACTTTATTTCCAAAACATCTAACATGTCTTTCAGATCGATGCATTCCTGATCCTATCAATTCTTGTCGCTCCCAAAGAGCAGCTCAACATCTTTATCTCTGCTATCTCCAGCTCTATTTCCTGTCTTCTCTCCAGTGCCACTGTCACAAAACCACACGGCTTTGCCGTATGTCAGTTGACTTGTGCGCCTTTCTTTTCATATTCTTCAACAGCATAGTATCCCTGACACCTTTCTCCACCCATTGCAACCTGGTTGAACCCACTTCTTCACCTCTTTTCCACATTCTCCCTTACTCTGGACCTGTACTTGAACCTAAGAACTCAAAATCTTCCACCTTCTTTATCTCAACTCCCTGTAGGCTCATCTTTTCACTTCGGTCCCTCTCATACACAGACATATAGTCTTTCTTGCTGCAAATTACCTCTCCTTTTCTGAGCATACTTCCTCCCCTTTACATTTTCTTCCACCTGTTCTCTGATCTCACACCAGAAAGCGCAATGTTGTCTGCAAACATCATAGTCCATGGAGATTCCTGTCTCACCTCATCTGTCAGCCTGTCCATCACTACAGCAAACAAGAAGGGGCACAGAGCTGATCCCTAATGTAGTTCCACCTACACCTTGAATTTCTCCGTCACACCTACAGCACACTCTGCCACTCCAGACTTCCTCATACAATACCAAAGTTCAGCTCTCAGCACCCTGTCATATACTTTTCTAGGTCAGCAAAGGCATAATGCAGCTCTCTGTGATGTTCTCTACTTCTCTACAAGCATTCTTAAAGCACATACTGCATCTGTAGTACAGGCATGAAACCATACTGCTGCTCCCAAATTCTGACTTTTGCTCTCAGTCTAGTTTCCACTATGCTTTCCCATAACTTCATTATGCATTTTGCATCAAGCAATTTCCCCCTTGGGAACCAATAAAGTAGTCTGATTCTGATTCCGATCGTACGGCTCCTCAGCAATATCCCTCTATAGTTTAATCCTGCACACCCCTCTTATTCTTAAAAATAGGCACCATCATATTTCTTCTCAATTCCCCAGGTATCCTCTCACTCCTCTAAGATTCTGCTGAATAATCTAACCAGAAACTCCACTGCTGCCTCTTCTAGACACGCCCACAGTTGTATCATCAGGATCAACTGCCTTTCCGCTCTTCATCCCCTTTAATGCCCTCCTCACCTTTACTTATCTCTGCTACTTTGTGGTCTACAATAGTCACCTCTTCTTCCCTTGCCTCGCTTTCATTTTCCACATTCATCAGCTCTTCAAAGTACACTTTCAATCTTCCCATCACTGTTCTTGCATTCATCAATACATTTCCCTCTATCCTTAATCACCCAAATTCGCTGTACATCCTGTAACCCTAATGAATATAGGGCTACTAAATTGTAGTCATATAGCGATTACATAAAGATGGTGCACTATGCTACTAGGTTCTTTTTTTCCCCCCTCTTAAGCCCCTGATTACAAAACAGATAAATGATACTTTTAAACTTATTATTTTCCATCCACTTAATCTTTTAAGTTACCTTTATACCCGAAAAGAAGGTTGATGCAAGAAAGCAAGACTCTGACATCAAGTTTATCATATTGACAACTGCAAAATCCTCTGCTAACTCAGCCCTTGCAAGCCACCAAGGGAAATTAACATTTATCTAACTGACAAGAAGGAGTCCTATAGAACCAGTAGGGGTAGATGTTGAGAATTGTTTTATGAGTTATCACAGTTACAAATGCACCTAGCATTAAGGTTAATGTTTAATCCACCTTGGTATATCCTATAGCATTGTGTTTGTCAGCAAATGGTATACAGTATAATAGCGTGACCAGCAGAGTATCCTACTGATCGAAGCTGGAACACTGAAAGGAATGTGGTGCTTATTTTGCTTACTTTACTCCACTCAGTTTAATCCAGTTAGCAAGTGGTAATAGTTTTCACTTAGCACTTTGTTTCTTAAGTTATAAAAGAAATTTTATTGTGTGACTTATACAATATATTTTCTTTACACTGAGGAATAAGTTTATAAGTAATGCAAATGCTTATATCATAATATTATGGGTTGATGTGATGAGTATTTCATCTCACTGTTAAAAAAGGGTGTATCCTTTGTTATTGGTTACACAAATGTATCAGAATATAATCAGAATAGAAACATTCATTAGTCTGCACTCTGTGTCAATTGGTTTTACGGTGAGCGACAGATTCCGCCCAGTGAAGACTGAGGACAGTCAAGAAAGCGGTGTGGCCAACTGTGTGATTTCCTCAGAGGAACATTATATTGGATCACATTGACAGATAGGACACCAAATAAGACTACTCCCACTGACTCAACTCAGTCATTGGATAATAGCATTTTTTTTTAGATGCTGTTTGGAATTAATTTTTGGACCAAGGACTGAATTATTTTTGTCTATTACTTTGAAGAGTTCTTCTTTTTCCTGTTCATTTAGTGAATACATTTGTTAATTTGTTAAGCCACACCTCTCTCCCAAGCCTTGGTAGATGTTTAGTGCTTACAGGTCCAAGTCTACAAGCGCTACACTAGTTTTACCTTGTGCATCATCTCCGTATACAACTCTCTGTTCTTTGCAGTCCCCTCAATGTCCCACTTTTCTTTGCTAACCTCTCTCTCTGTATATGCTCCTGAACGTCTTCATTCTTCAACTAAGTCTCCTTATCTACTTCCTTCAAGATGACACATCAAATACTCTCCTACCTGTCTCCCTGATCAAATTCGCTTTAGTTGCTCAGTCATCTGGAAGCTCTCAATGACCACAGAGCCTTTCTCAACACCTCCCTGAAACCCATTCAACACTCTTCACTTTTCAGTTTCTGCCACTTCTACCTCTGCTCTGCTTTGTCCTCTTTATCCTTCTTGTTACCAGTCATCCTTCAAACTACCATCCTATGTTGTATGGCTACACTGTCACCTACTATTGCTGTACTTTGCAGTCACTACCTGTGTGTTCCTACACCTGCTCTGAAAAGTTGTCCTATGTTTTTGGCTTTTCTGGAAAAAAAATTCACTACAGCCATTTTAACTTTTTTGCAAAGTCCGTCACCATCTGCGCACCTGCGTTCCTATCCTGGATACCACACCTGCAAATCCCTTCCTCATTACCTCTACCAAACCTTCCCATCACTCTGGTATCACCTAGGTAAAGACAAACTGTACCTAACAATCTTCAGCTTTGTCTGTAGAGTGCTTTATATTTCAATGCATAAGTCTACTCCCCGTAGCACTTAGTCATAAGTACCGTATGTGTCTAATTTCTGTCAAAGTTTAAATTGTTCAGAATTGTAGGATCCCTTTAGTGTCCTTGAATACCCATCTCACAGGAATGTTATTATCCATCCATCCATCGTCTGCTGATTATCCTGCATTCAGGGTCGCGGGGGATGCTGGAACCTATCCCAGCTGTCATCGGGCGACAGGCGGGGTATACCCTGGACTGGTCGCCACATATTCAGACAAACAACCATTCAATCACTCATTTGGGGTATTTTTTCCCATTTCTCTTTTCCAATTAACCTGCTGCATGTTTTTGGACCGTGGGAGGAAACCGGAGAAACCAGAGGAAACCCTTGCAGACACAGGGAGAACATGCAAACTCCACACAGAAAGGTCCCCTTGTCGGAATCAAACCAGGGTCCTTTGTGCTGTGCGGACGAAAAAAAATGCTTCAGTTGTTCAACATTAGTTTTAAAGTCAGAGTTCTTCGTTTTTGGTGTTTGCTTTGTGGATTAAGTATGGACTCCATGCTTGTACCCACGCCGGCTGAAGGTTCTTGGTTTGTCAAACAAGGTAGATCCTTGATTGTGCCTTTAGCTGAGTGTGCGTGTCCAACTAAGGTACCAATAACCTCTTGTATTTAGAAGGTTGAGCTCTTTCGTCTGCATGCAATCTTCTGTAGATGGAGTAGAGGCTGATAAAATTAACCAACTTATGTATTTCTCCACTGCTTGTAACTGGGAGTGACCATACAATCAAAAGTCTGGGCTAGACTCTTCATTGACTACACTTGCAGCTATTAGGAAGTGGGAGGAAATTTGATATTATGATGCCAGCCATTGTATATTAAGTCTTTAGCAAGTAGACACACGGACATCCAGTGAGTATAGTCAGGTATATTACAATAAAGCCTGCTGCATAAACTGCCAATTTGATAAGCAAAAATACATCTGCATTTATTTCATGAAACTACGAATCGCTGTTCAAGAACAATATCACCTGGAAAAACTGGTTTTCTTTGTCTTTTTCACAAATGTAAGAAGGATTTTGCTTGGGAAAGAAAGGTGAGTGAAGCGTGTGAAAAATGTGAAAATGGATCATCCTTATGTTTTTTTCTTTTTCTCTTTTGCCTTACAGGGTTTCTGAAGAATGAAGCCCAAGAAAAAAGCAAAAAAGTCTCATCAACTTTTTTCAGCGAAAAATGTTTCCATTGCACTGAGAGTGCGGGGAGGAAGAAGCCACACAAAGCAAGTAAGATGCAAATTGAGTGCAGCAAAACATAAACAATGGAGCTAGAACATTCTTTCTTTCTCTATGGCTTCTTTGTTGGGCTTGCAGACATGACAAAAAAGATTGGGGGTCTAGTGAAAGAAAATGATGGCGGACTAAACAAATCTGCCTCTGTTCGGGGAATGCCCCCATTCATGAGGCTGTGGCTAGAAATGTGAGGGGAGCAAGCGAGGGGGGGGGACTTAAGAAAAGGGGGTAGTTTCACAGGATGCTGCAAGAAAAAGTTCGGAGCACATAGCTGGATGCTGCGATAAACAGGCTGTCGTTTTTCCACTTGCCTGCACACACTGAATCCCTCTTTCCCTGTTTCTTTGAACGGGCCTCACATTAGCATCTGTTTAGCGTAAGCCTTGCTATGGCCTGTGGAGGCTGATTAAAACAGCCCAGCTATCACATTACATCCTGGAGCAAACATGAAAATACAGTCAGACAGAGGACTATTTATGGAAACATCACTGAAGACGTTAGTATGGACCATTCATTCACCATTTTTGCCCATATTCTTCTGCAGAATACTCTTTGAACAGATTGCCTTGTGTCTATTTGTGAGTATAACATGAAAATAGCTATACCATATTTTTGTCTCTGGCTGTCCTCGGACCTCTTTCCTCTTCATCAAAAGATACTCATTCAATAAGAACCCCCCCACACACACACACACATCTATACATCTAAGTTTTTGTGAGCTGAAGACCATACAAATACAAAGAACCCTCTAGATGTATCACTGTTTAATTTGAGGCCCCCATCCAATTGAGTCAAAAAGAGATCTTAATTTTTTCAACTGAGATTTTTCAGTGAAAGCCCTTTAGTGAGTGAATATCATCACTAACGTGAGCTTGAGTGATCATTGGTCAATTTTAAGAGAATCTTTCAATCAGTCAGTCATTTCACGTCATTGTGCAGATTAGTTTGACAAGACCTGCTGTTCAATTGAAGAGGCCCAGTTACAGACTCAGAACAATGTCCGCTCAGTGTCAGACTATAACATTGACTCAGGTGCAGGGAAATCAGTAAAAACATTCATAGACAAGAGGCTAATGGCATGAAGGTGGAGAAACATGGCCTTATTGAATCAAATATCAGATAGCTGGAGGGAGGGAGAGAATGTGTGTGAGTGTGTGTGTGTGTGTGTGTGTGTGTGTGTGTGTGTGTGTGTGTGTGTGTGTGTGTGTGTGTGTGTGTTTGTGTGTGTGTATGTGAGTCACTACAGGTCCACTGCTTACAGCTTTCGGCCACATGCATCCATTTCCGCTTTCATCAAAAACACATTTCACCCACCCAGAGCACAGAGTGAAACTGTTCAACAGTTTTTTACCAGGTTAAAAAAAACATTGTTTTTATATCCATGAGAAGAAATCAAAGACTTAAAATCACAAAATTGTCTCTCAATGGTCTAGAAAATATTTAACTCACATCCCAAGTTACCAATGGACTGAGAAAAAATTGGAACACTAAAACTTTCTGAAGAAACTTTCCAAAAGTGTACTCAGAATATCGCTCTGATGTTTATGGTTTCAATTGGCCCTTGGAGCCAACGTCAGTGACTGATCTGTCTCTGAAGACACAGAGCGGAGAAAAATGCAAAGGCGTCAGGCTCGTGCTAAAAGCATTCTCTATCCTTCAAATAAAAAGCCTCTTCTTTCTTGCTTGCTCCCCGTTGCGATCAGCTGCCAAAACAAACTGGCACTGTGATGGATGTAATAAATATGATCGATGGGATATCTGGTGCCGCTGACCTCACACCACACGACGGCGTCCGGGGAGCAGGTGCTGCTTAGATTTACGGCCTGATTCCCTCTTGCTCATGATATTCTTCTTTCTTACACAAAGACGCCGCCTAGACCCAGCCACACTGATGACATGCCCCCGGCCGACACCGCCCCCACAACTCACACTGAGTCCCAGTGACCAACGGCTGATATTGGCTGATGTTCAGACGCAATATGACTATGCATGATTTATATCACAACTAATAAAAGCAACTATAATGTTACCAATCAGTAAAGCTATCTGTCATGAATGACTGTTATTAGAGTAATCTTTTCTGTCAGGGTAAGAGGGTTCCACAGAGCAGTTAGGGAGATAGAAAGGCCATCTTAATGTGTTTCAGTGTGAACATGGCTGCCTGACCTACAGCAAATGGAAGGTCTAGAAATTAAGATTTAACCACAATCACATCCCAGTAAAGACTGTGCGACAGGATAAAATCAAAACCTCATTAAGTACAACCCTGTCTAATATAATATATAAATGTATGAATGAATGTATGAATCACAGTATGTCCTTTCAGAAATTTTAAAAGGTACCACTTTAGGTGGATAATTTAATACAGTTTTAGGCTATAAGGGATGTGCTTTAAATGTAGTTCCACTAGAACGACACACATGTGGTTTATAGTACTGTGACATGATGAGTCAACAACTGATTATCAGAAAAGTAATAAATGTAGATAATGTGAAATACTCAGTCTACTAATTCAAAGACTGCCAACGCGTTGCTGATTAAGTTGTCTGACAGCAGTTTCGATCTTATTTCTTGACTTGCGTGAATCTTCTCACTGGCAGCTACAGCTGTTAGTGAGTCATTCATTTGGTGCTGGTTTGAACAAGTTCTTCCCAGACCTGGGTGTTGCAGAATAATTAGTATAATTACTTTAAACAAGCCCAAAATAATATTGATATCCACAGTGAATTACATATAAAAAAAATACTATTTTTACAGGGAACAGTGGTGTGATGTTTTAATCCAGCCAAGTTGACACTTTTATAGCTGGATTTTGTTGTCTCTAAATGGTGGGTAGAGTGGGGTGCTTTGTATTTATTGTAAATTGCCATTAATCAGTTGTTATTTTTACTAAGAGTATTTGACAGCGTAGGAGCAGAGGATTACCATTTTTTTATTGGTAATCTTTACCAAGTAGTCCCCCCCTCCCCAAACTATCAGGAGGGCACTTGAAATATGAATCTGAATATTCCAATTTAATTTTCACTGCACAGCCTTCGCACACTATCTCATATCTCCAGTTTAAGCTCCACTCCAGTGCCTCTTGACCATGACTCCACTTGCTGTCGACAGTAGTGTGGCTAATGGGCTAATTTTTGGGGGCATGCTAAGATTGAAGAAATTGGATGGGGGCTGAAAGAAACAGTTCTCAAGAAGTTTGTGGAAAGCCTTCTGTATTTCTGCTTCGGTAGAAAATGAGAAATACATTAGTGGGAATGCATGAGGCAGGACATGTACTACATATGCTTCCTGTTCCGTAATTTCCATGGTAGACGGATGGAGCATAGGTGAGTGTCATGGAAATGTGACACCCTCATTCCAGGGTGACTTTGGTAATATATGTGGGGGTGGGGGTGACACTGTCAAGGAAATTGGATTGCAGGATAGGTTTACAAGGCCAGCATACCATACTGGAAAGGAAGGATTGAGGATACAGCTGTCTATCTCTCTCATGACAAAGCTGTCATGGCTACGCTTTTGGACACAGACCCGCCTCTATATGAGGTAGCATGGGGCATTTAAGTGTAGAGTTTGCATGCTCTCGTTGGGATTGTGCCGGGTTCCTCTGAGGGCATTCGGTTTTCCCCACCACCGAAAACAAATGCATTAGGTAAATTGTCCTGTCACTGTCGCTGACCAAGGCACTGGAGTAGAAGTAGAGTTGGTCCCTGGTCGGTGCAGAGTGGCTGCACATGGCTCCTAGGGGACAGGTAAAATGCAGAGACCCAATTCCACTACTCTTGGAAATTTATATGCCTTATTGTGGGTAAAATAAAACAGGTATACTTGCTCAGGGCAGTCTCAAAAAATACTGCAAATAGATATGACCTCTCAACATTTTACTGCATGGAAAAAGCATTCACATAATACTAGTGTGAATCGTATCTATTCATTTTGGGCCGACAGCAGTAGCACTAGATGATGCCGTACAGAAGTGACCAAACTGCCTTGGTTTCCCTGCCTCAAGGTCCTGCCTCAGTTTAATTGAGGGTGCCTTTGCACCTCCTCTCCCTATGCACAATAAAAATTCCACGCACAGGTGCTCTCCTAAAGAATCTTGCCCCACCACAGAAAGTGCTATGACAGTCAAATGACAAAATTGAGATGGGAGTGGGACTGTGAAATCTGAATACTCCTTTTGCCTTGAACTGCCACACAGAAGATGGCTGTGTTTGATTCAATCATGGTATCTTGGCAGGATAGTTTGAGAATGACAGAGCAATTCTTTCAAACACACCATCCTAAAATAAATTAGAAAAATGCTTGAGCGGAGTATAAAAATAGTTTCTGTCTTTGCAGCAAAATCGCCCGTGGGACCTCATTGCATGACAATAAATCTTTAGCTGTTTTTATTGAGTGACTCTTATCAGCAACAATAACAAGGCCTGCGTGACATTAAAATATGAGTGTTTCTTACTGCACAAAGATGAAGGAATAAATTTGTTCACGAAAGGCTTTTATGACAGATGCACTTAAAACAAAATTAATTAATAAAGCTAGTAAAAAAAAAAATAGATAAACATTTCCAAATGATTAAAAAAATAAATAAATTGGCATTTTTTAAAAAATTAAAATTGCATTGCACATCTCACTTTAGAATCAAAGAAAACTGAAATAAAACAATATTGTTAAAACAATTACGGAAACCTAACTGCTTGAGTCAAGAAAACAGATAACAATGAATGAATAAAGTAATTTGTTGTATGCTTATCAATTTCTGTGGTGCTGACTGTTTCTGTTTAGCTCTGCAACTCATGTGTTGGATCCTATTGGTCCGTTTTATCCCCCTAAGATTCTTATTAAACATCTCACTAATCTACATTTCTACACATGTTAGATGATTTGGAGAGAAGGTCAGAAAAGCCAGACTGAGATAGTTGGGTCATGTACAGAGGAGGGATAGTGAATATATTGATAGACGGATGTTGGAATTGGAGCTGCCAGGCAGGAGGTCCCAAGGAGGACCTAAGAGAAGATTTATGGACGTAGTGAGAGAGAATATGAAGGTAGTTGGTGTGAGAGATGAGGATACAGCGAATAGGGTTAGATGGAGGAGGTTGATTCGCTGTGGCGACTCCTGAAGGGAAAATCCGAAAGGAGAAGAAAAAGACTTATCTACATTTTTCTGTAATATAAATAGATTGCGGTTGTTTTAGTATCAGGAAGATTATATTTTGATTTCAGTGACATTCTCCTTTGTCAAAGTTCACCTTTCAGTAAAGCTGTCTCTCATTACTGAAATGAGGAGTTTGCACTGGACTGCAAGTACAGATGAACTCTTTCTATGTTATTTCTCCAATCTCTGTGGAGGCTCAACAGTAAAAGCTCATTGGCTTTAAGCTCTGTCTAAGGATCTACTTTGTTCTGACATCAGCTGTCAGTCCAGAACACTGAAACGGTTGCTCCAGACCTTCAGGAGTGATGTCACTGAGAGTAGATAAATACACCAATACAGCACTCCAGGCCCCTAATTCTCCACCCAGTCAGTGATGGTAGCATGGCAACCTTCAGTACCCTAATTTTCTTTCCTATCTTTATTTCCATAACCTGACAAATAGATCAGTTCTCCGAATTTTCATCTTTTGTGATCTGCGGCAAATGCAATGGTAGCTGTCAGTGGAGAGGGGGATAGAAGAGCTGATGTGCTCTCTGAAGTCGTGCTCTGCGTTTTATGTCAAAGTAGAGGAACCAAAGACCTGTCTCCTCTGTGTGTCTGCCCATCAAGCTGTGGCAAGTGTAAGTGCAAGAGTTTTAGCATGCCTCTCTTATCCATTCCCTTCACACAGGTCAGCCTCATTTATTATCAATGTAAAGCTCTGTGCAAAGCCTTTTCATATCAGGAAACACTTAAGAGTTGGCTAAGAGTCCAGGGGGACCAATAAAAACACTTTTAATGTATTGTAAAGTTCAGTCCGGCATGTGGTTTCTCATAAAGGTCACAATGGAGTGTATTAGTCCCAAGCGACTACCATATAGGACATTACCATATCACTGTCTTCAACCATCCCTGCTGTTTTTAATTTTACATAAAGCAAAGAGTGGACTCCAATTAATGGCTAACTTATTTTTTTAAATTATTGAATTATATGTCATACTATGTCATGGAGGAGAATGGATGGCAATCATTCAATCTTTCTTACTCAAACTTATGGTTAGCCATAATCTAAAGGGTCACAAGAGTTTACTCATATTTTCCAGTCTTCATTACAAAAAGTGCCATTGAGGTCAAAAAGGAATGACAATTAAGCTCAGGAGACCTGGTCAGGTGCCCTGCAGCTTCACCTGAGACAACATCAGCAAGATTATCCTCATGTTCTATTCGGCAAGTCAAACTGCCTGAAAATGGACTCTTTGGCAGCTGCCCACTTTGTTCTGCAGACTAAGGTATTAGGCCACATTAGTCTCATTTCCGATTCACTGGCTGGGCCAGGTCAATTTCCTCCATTTTCATGCACAGATGGGAGTAAATGGCCAGATTAAAAATGAACTCCTGGCACTGTCCGCTGGGCATATTATTCATTATGTACTATCATTTAAAGCCAAATGCAGTGAGGCAGATATTTTTTAATCCCCCCCTCCCATTTAAAACAGGCTTAAGATGTTACAAACCAACGTTCAAAATAGGTTGACACCGAGTTTCATAGTGATTTATACTGTTTTGGTAAAACAGTGTGTGGCGGGGCTGATAAATGTAAGATATATGGGATGTTATATGCATGCCAAGCTAATGTGTGTGTGTGTGTGTGTGTGTGTGTGTGTGTGTGTGTGTGTGTGTGTGTGTGTGTTTGTGTGTTTGACTCCATGTCCATATACCACCTTGTAGTCTAAACAAAATGAGAGCCAAGTATTGTGGATAAGTCCAGCCCCCACCAGAGTGGAAATAATCTACAGCACTGAATTGTTGTGATGTTATTTTTGCAACAATTAAACTTTATAAAGCTTCTCAAGTGAAAACAAAGCAATTATAAATGGCATATGCCGCAGCAGCATGTTGGCAGCTAGATGAACAAATCTGGAGGATGTAGATATCAGTAATGGCATACTTTGTAACCAATATACAGCAAATTTCAATTAAATACATTCATTTCTGTACGATGCAACATATGCTGTGCAGATATGAGGATTGTACATTCATAGAGTGTCAGTGTTAGCAGCAGTGTTAGAATCCAGCCAGGTGTACAGCTAACATCAGGGGTGACATTACATAGTGTGTGAGATATGTGTAAATAACACATGGTGCTTTAAGTAATTTGAGCACCATTAAATCTGGAGAAGCCAGATTTCATCTCATTTCATTTATCATAATAATAATCAACTTGGTGAAGTACGATGCATGCAGTTTGTTATTTACATCTCGTATTATTCAGCATGTCAGCACTTATTTACATTTTGCTTACATATTAGCTCTTGCCGTTAGATGATTTTCAAAGTGAGATTAAAACATATGAATTAATAATTTAAAAAAAAAGGTTTGGGGGCTGCCGAATGAGGGTGGGTCATTCAGATGATTCAGATGAAAGATGAAGCCAAAGTGTGGATTTCATCAACTATTTTAAACTGATTGGTATGTTGGAGTTGGAGATAAATATTATAACTAAGTTCCAAACAGAATTACAAAATATAAGCAGACTTTTTTTGTTGCAGTCGCTGACTTATCCATCTTCTCTACCACAAGTCGAGGTTTAAGGCACTTTTACATGAGCTTGTTTTAAGATCCAGATATTCTGCGTAGCAAACACAACATCGTTTTTAGGATTTTATGATGATTTGGAATTTATGCACATGGTTTCTTCAAGTTGTTTAGGCCCAGCATATCCTTGGGGTAAGAGGGACCCCAATCACACGCCTTGTGGGGTGAAAGAGCTCGAAAACAGGTCCAAATGAAGTGTATACTGTAATTTTCTTCTGGAACTATTCCTGTGTGAGTTTGTGATCTTTTTTCTTTCTTTTTTTCACTGCATGCAGGTTATTCACTTGGGTAACAACCCAATTTCTGTACCATAATTTCCCTAAAGAGTTGTCTGGTCCAGGGAGATACTGGCCGCATAACATAATGTAATTGGAGTGTTGCTCCACAGCTTAGTTTACTGACTCTCAGTCCTCCAAAGCTAAAAACTCTGCAGAGCAGCTATAATGATCCACACAAATGAGGAATGTGGTATTCAAAATAAATGCATATTAAAAACATTAAAATTCAGTTACTTTGAGTATGTGCCAGACATAAATAATTGTTTCCCTAAAGTAAATGTAAATGCTCAAATACTAAATGTTATCCAAAGTGCAAAGGTACAAATGTTTTTCCCCCTTCTGTAATAAAAAGCCTCCATCACAGTAAATCCTTTTTCATTATCAGATATTCTCCTAAAATATCTTTAAGTCAGTACTTCAGTAAATTTCAAATTAACATCTCCCACTGCATCTCTACAGCAAACGACACATTTGAGTATCATGGGGAAGCATCAGCAGTAGTACCTGTGTAGCCCAAAGAGTTGTCATCCTCATGTTCAGTGGTGGGAGCTGGTGTTGGCCCCTGGCTGGCCCTGTCCGGAGCAACGTCCATCTCTGTCAACAATAACATCACAGGGACTGAGAATCCAGCATCATTCAGCCCTCTTTCCCCTCCCGAGGCCCAAACGTCCTGCCCTCTGCATCCCTGATAAGGGCAGAGTGCGAACAGACAAAGAAGTACCGATCTCCATCTTTGTATACTCTGGCTGCAGAAATGTAGCCCCAACATCACAGTAGATAATCACACAATCTGGACAGATGTGTACAATCCAGTTTTTGTATTTGAGAGAAAAAAATAGAAACTTTCAAGCATTTGTTGATCAGTAGTTTGTATAGATCCGCAAGAGTGATTTGGTTGATGTGGTCTTCCAGCTTGGCAGGAGGTCACCCTGTTGTCCTGTGTCAGTTCTTGATAAGTGCGCAAGTGTAACAGTGTACCATATCAATTGCTATAAGTAGCTGCACCCCAATGGGTGCTGAAGGGAAAGGGAGGGCCAGGGCAGTGGCAGCACAACTGACAACACGCCTCCGCACACACACACACACACACACACACACACACACACACACACACACACACACACACACACACACACACACACACACACACTCACACACACACACAGCCCTGATGCTAATACAATGATGGGCCATTAATTGCTAATCAGTTTCTTTTGATTTGGGCTTTCCTTTGTGTGTCCCCTTCAGAATGACAGGCTGAGTGTCTGTGACAGGCGGCGTGAGGGCGGGACAGCGTGGAGCAAGGGGGCTGGGTTGGGGGCTAACTGCTGGTAAATGTGGCTCGTGGGGGAAATGGGGGGCCCACTGTGCCCTTATGGTGGCTCTGTGTGAAATAAATCTGACTCAGCCATGCCCCTTCTCTTTGCAAACCAATGACAGGGGTTAATTTGGGTGAAGAGAAAAGGATGGAGTGGTAAGAGAATCTTAATCCAAGCAACCCCTTCACCTAAGTCAATGAGATCTGGGCTCTACTTGTGATAAATACCAGATGGGTAGATTGAACCCATCATTCAGAGTACAACACATCAGCAGTTTGTCCCTGCCTGCCCTTTCAAACACAGCGAACTCATGATATCAGGCATAATAGCTGCAATGGACACATTAATTGCATTAAACATTACAACAAATTTATAATACAGTGATGGTGCAGCTCATAATACTTGTGAAGTGTTTTGCGACTCAAATCCAATGTCTGGCACTTTTCTTTCACTCTTTTTATCCAAACAATAGTGTCTGACTGACAGAGAGGAGGGTGTTTGAGTCACACAAAAATAGCCACCTAGGTTAGTTAGACAAGAGCAGATGAATATGTGATGATACACAAACATGAAGACAGGAGAAAAGGAATCTTTCACACAGTCTGACATTTACTGCACAACACCAAAGGGATCTTTTTTTTTTGCATTCCAAAATAGATCAATTAAATACCACAAGAACATCTGCCTCTAATAAAAAAGAAGATAAATAATGTGGCGCTCAGAGCAATCAAGGCTGGTGAACATATTAAAGCATAAATCTCCCCCAAAAACAAGAACTTTGACTTTTTCTCGCATGCAGCCTTGAACTAAACAAATCACACAAAAAAGATCTTAGTGTCTCCCAGTGACTAAAAGTATTCCCATGAAGGGGTCAAAATTTTTTGTGCTATTTACGGTGGGTATGAAATTAATTATGCTTGTTGTGTTGTTAAGTGTTTTGCAAGAGACTGTGTTTTCTTATGGTTAAAAGAAACACAACAATTACAAGAAACAATAGTCTGATTCCAGCTAACAAAACAGGAGTAAGTAATAGGGTTTTGTCTTGGCTTACAATCATATTTAGGCAATACGATGTGAATAACTGTTCCTTAATTGTTGTTTTTATCTCATGGAAATGCTCATCATTTGTTTTTATAACAATGTGGTTTCAACAAAGAAAAAGATCTTCAGATAAAGCACTATATGTGGATTTCCAAGAGAATAAATAATGTATCACCTTTTAAGTCAAAACACCAATAAACTGTCATTGATAACGCCATATGAATGTAGGTTATGTTAAAAATAATAACTTGTACATAGGCTTATGATAAGGATTATAGATAAAGGATACAACTGCAGTCACAGAATGACTGCCCATGGTTATGCATCATGTGTTCCCCTCTTGTTGTTTGATGCTTCTATTTCATTGGTGGTCCTTGCAGTCCAATTAGCAACCACTTCAGAGCTCATTTACAAGTGATGTACTCAGATGCCCCCGGGACGTCAGTGGTGAAAGTCAAGACCTCACCAACAGGGTTTGCAATCATCTCTGAGACCCAGCCCTCCTATAATGGGGCCACATGTGCGGATAACTGACTGCTTACCAAAAGATACAAAGGAAAGACACGCCCCCTCTCCAGGCATTCCTCCTGGGCCCCAGACTGTAAGTTCTGACCCTGTAACACCCGCTCAAACATGAGAGAATGTACTCCTTTATGAGTTGTAGAATGAATCCACAGGGTGCAGTGTATGCTTTTAAACTCCTTGGTCTTCCCCAACTCAGATTGACCTAAGTGGTTGTTAGTAACGATATGGGCATGTTGACACTATCAGTGCTTGGCCCTTGTACAAACTGACAATATAATAAATCTGGTCCCTAGGTTATTGTCCAAGCAGTCAAGATAGTTTATGATGATAAACACAGACTAGATTGGAGATGCTAGAGGTTGCCTCTGTCATTATCCTCATTTATTGGCAGTAGTACTAAGCTTGTGTGAATTACAAATGGGCCTGACATGGCGAGTGTGCAGAGTTTAACAGGACTGACTAAGAGCTTGGTTCAAAATAAAAATCTAGCCAAGTCAGATCGGTGACATAGTTTTGCAATATGACCTCAGTTTCCTTGGGAAAAAAAGTTCCTGCCAGACAGTTTACTTTTTGTCTGATGACAGAGAGAAATTATTAATAATGACCACCAAGTATGCTAATTGTGAAGTTCTGCCAATAAGATTTTTGTCTGTAGCCAACCTGAAAGCTGAATATTTATATCCTCGCTCCTTGATTGCAAATCCAGAACATAAATGTGAGACTACTCATTATTTACAGGCTTTGTTTAATAGCCGTAATCTGCACTAAATAAAGGAGCGCAATAAGTCTTTGAAAGGAGAAGCCAGTTTGTACATATGTTTTCACTGCATCGGCAACTCACTAGAATGAAATAAACAAGTGTTTATAGCTGCCCTCTAAAAGTTAACTGTCAGTTTGTTGTTGTTTTTCATAATAAGTATGCGAGTTGATGCGATTTCCAGGCAAGTAGGCGAATCCTGGACCAGGAGGTTAAAAAACAAGTCATAAAAGTCGTTCAGCAGCTGCTGTGAGAAAGTGGAGCAAATGACTCACACTTGACATCAGCCCCGATCTTTGATAGGGTCCTACTCCCACTGAGAATGAAACTCCTCAAAAGAACTGCATAGTTATACCATGTGGATAATAAATGCAACTTTTAGGTTATTAGTTTACCAGCCATAACATATAATTAAAATCATGTTCTAGTGTCATACATCGTTAATTTGTGTGTGTGTGTGTGTGTTCTCCGAACACAAGGTGTTGCGACACGTCTAGCACAATAGATAGATCAGGGGTGGGCAAACTACGCCCCTCGGGCCACATCTGGCCCGTTGGTCTTTTTGACCCAGCCCTCCAAAGATTGGTACAGAATTTACACTTGACATGGATGATTGAATGATTGGATCAATAAATGTGGGAGCTCAAACAGGAGATTATTTAATTTTGGGAGCTACTTGAGAACACTTGAGAATTTCCCTAAACTGAATGACATACAATGGCTTTGTGATTTAGCCATTACTGTGGACATACTGACACACATGAATGAGCTGGACGTGAAGCTACTCGGGAAAAAATGGTTTATGCATGAAACGCAAGCAAACGTCAGAGCCTTCAAAACCAAGGTGGTTTCATTTTCAAAGCAAATGTCAGACAATGTTCAGACAATTGTCAGATGAGTCTGATATGCGGCGTTAACAAATGCGTTTTTTTTATATGTATCGTATCTTGTGCTGACTCAGCCCGTCTGTCAAATTCTGAAAGTCAATGCGGCCCCTGAGCCAAAAAGTTGGTCCACCCTTAAATAGAGGTAAGGTACCAGCCTACATCCCGTCTGCTTGCTGCCTCTCGACCTGCCTTTCAGAGCTGCCGCTGGCTAGCCGCTGTCATGAATGAAGAAGCATCTCATACATCAGTCTTCTTCTGCCAGTACAAAGCCTCTCTATCATCAAGACTCCTGCCAGACCTCCTCGTGGTACACATAGTAACTGGGGCCCTGAGGCCCCATGCTAACTTGGCAGGGGATCTGGTAGTGGCTGTGGGCCTCATAGATATACTGCACAGGCCCACTCAAGTGGATACGCCCTGCCACTTATCAACCTCTGTCTAACGTCCATATTGGGTGAGTCTGGGAGGACAAAAGGCTAAGGGAACACACCCTGACAGAAAAGCATTGTGCTGGAGGCACATGATAGGTCGTACTCCTGAAAACTGGAGCTCCGGCAGCCCCCTGCAACTGCTAGAGAGTGCCTGTTGTCTTGGGCCGTCATTGCCACCGCATTGCGCCCTCCTGCAGTGAAGATGTGCTGCTGGGACATGCACACCCCCAGCGGCACTCTAAATAATCTCCCTGGGCAGTTATCCACCTCTGCCTTGGTGAGACCAGCAACTGGAAATGGTAGAAGTCTGGTGGTGTTGGGCTTTCGGTTGACAGGAGCACATCTGAATGCACTGGAAGCTCCCAGTCAGTCACCCCTGTGCGTCTATGCAGTCCCTTTTAGAAGCTGCACTGCTTACCCCAATTAGGGAGGGGCCAAGAAAAGGTGGCCTAAAAATTGTTCACTCAGAACATCCTGCATTTGGAACCGCACCTACTGGGACCTTCCACCCAGTGGTCGAAATAAACAGAATCATTAATTTGTGCGCCCTTTATATATTAGCTTTTGTAAAAGCATGGCACATCATCTGCAACACATTAATAAACAATTCATCAGCAGCTAAACTGGGATTAGTGATAACTGTGAATATCAACAATCATATGGTTGTATATGTTTAAGTGGAAAGAATAAGCCACAAATCTGGTTTAAATATAACTGGTAATGAATCTTGGTGTTAGGGCTTACATTCTAGCTTATTGTTAAATACTGATAAGTTAGCATGAATTTCAGACAATGTTGAAAATTAAAAGATAAGACATGTCAGTTTTCCAATTATTGGGTACACATATTTTTGATCACTTGCATTTAAAACATAACTGTGCGAATCTATCTCTTCCCAGAGGCTGCTTCACACTGCTTCAAAGGATAACGTGAGTGCATGCATTTAAGTCCTCAAAGCAAGGAATGTGTCTCAGCTATGATTGCATAATTTGACTGAGGTTAAATAAAAGCACAAATGTCAACTGAGAAAAAAAATGTGCCTGTTCTCTAACTGATAGATTTGCTTGGCAGGCATCTGCAACCAACACAAAGAGTGAAACTGACAGTTACAGGACAAATAGTGTTGATTGGCTTTGTGAGGATGCTAAATATTGCATGGTCACTTGAATGAACTACTGCTACCACTCCAGAGGGCTGGAACACTCATCGTCAGTTTGCACTTCATACTCTGACTGCCGCAGCTGCTGTCAGGACAGTTCCATCTCAGTAGGCGAGTGAAGGATGAGTTTTTGTGGAACACTTTTCATTGACTCACAAGTCATTTGACCATGTGCTACTTTATATGAAACAAGAGCATGTTTTTAAGCTTTTGTTCTATTCGGTGACGAAGAGCCTGAGGAGTGTAACATCCCATAGAATAAAACCTCCAAACAGCAAGAAGCCCAGATGCCAATTGTTATGTAACTGTGCATTTTTTTTTCCTAAGATTAAAGGGAAGAGCAGTAGGGACATTTCTTTGTGAGAAAAAAGAAACAAATGAGGAGCTCTAGGCAAGATGGATGGCTTCTGAATGCGTGTTTTGCCTCAATTCTGCTGTCTGGACGCCATGACCATGTCTCCCAAGCACCTTGTCAGCATCTTGAATGCCAAGGCCGACAGACTACTGACCTTCCATGACTCCTCGCTATAAAACACGCAGCCCACACAGATCCACGCATTCCACTCCAATACCACAGGAATTTTCTTTTCTTTTCTTTATTCTCTCAGTTTCCTTTCTCTAAATCAAAAAGATTTGATTCTCTTGTTGAAGAAAATGGGAGGTCATGCACCACAAAAAAGTAAAAACAGAGTATCACGTCGTCATGTCGTCCAGTCAGTTTAGTACTTATGGTCATAGGAAGGGAGGAAATTGAGAAAATTGCCCTCATGTGTGAACGAGAGAATGAATGGTTGTTTCTCTATAAATGTGGACCTGCAATTTCCAGGCGACCAGTCCAGGTTGTACCCCGCCTCCCGCCCAGTGACAGCTGGGACAGTGTCCAACATCCCTTGCGACCCCAAGAGTAGGATAAGCTGTAAATAATAGATGGATGGATGGATGGATGGATGGATGGATGGATGGATGGATGGAAAGGAGGAAAACAAAAGACATTACAAAAACAGAAAATATAGCTAAAAATAATATAAAAAAAATAAAATAACTCTAAAGAGGCCAGGAAGGGGATGGAACTTAGATGTTAGATTTATGCAGGGAGTGTGACTCTTTGTATCCTATTTCCATCTGCTCGTCCCGACTGATTTAAGGGATGTTCGGATTGGAGGTTGCAGCAGTTCCAGCCAACAGCTAAGTGTCTGGAAAACCGCTACTGGCCAGTAATCTTAGAAACAATGCATATTTTAACCCAAACAGTGATTTCTCCAACTACTTTCAAATGACAAAAATCGTGCTAGTTTCCATTATTATTACTGTTGTAAAATGACTCCAAACAGGAACAAACAGGAAACATGCTTAGGTTTCTTACAGATTCACCAAAGGTTGGAAGATTTGGAGAAGCATTCGGAGGCAGCCGATCCCATTTCAAGGCTGTGGCACATTAATGACAAACTACAGAAATGGTACTGTTCCTTGCTCTTTCATTTGCTTAATAAGGTACATGTGTATAGACACAAAAACACACAGTTAGACATGAAGAAACACACATGCACACAGTGAAAGGCAAAAGATGGAATTTACATGTTATTCAAAATCTTATTGGAACGTCAAACTACATCTTTGTGATGATTTTTCCAGACATCCAGACAAATCCAACACTTTACACTTAACCCCTCCCATTACCTTCCTTTTCTTTTATTGAAATGTCTACCATTCAACAAACAAACAAAAATTGGTGTAAAACACTGACAACGAAACTGAGAGTTCACAAATTCCCTCCTGGGTCACTACAAAGGCAGTAAAAAAAGTTGTTTTTTTTTTATTTGGTTAGGTTCGTTAATGTTACAGTGATAGTTTTGAGTAATAGAGATACACAGATTTGATTGTAGCTTTCGGTATGTGGCAGCTTCCTTGGGATTTTTTCCACCATGACTGCCAGCGAAATTGCATCCTTAAGCATCCTTTTAATTTAAGAAGAGAAGAAAAGGCCAGGGGAAAAAAAATCAATAAAGCATCGCCACAGTAGCTTTTGATGTGATGACAACAGACGTTCTGTTTACACTCGCTACACCTGTGTTTTGCTTTTTTTCCTGCAATCTGTGCAAAATGTGCTGTTTTAAATTTAAAAAAAAATCTTGGCATGTCTATGTTTCTGCAATAGGTCTACTGACAGGCAATTATTACTTCATAACATGGCTTTTTCTTGACCTCCTTTCCCTGAACAATAGAACATTTGTTGCAGATTATTTCCATTAATATACTGTATGTATTACCATGTTACTTCATTTTGATTCTATCCAACAGTTTCCAAAAATATGCCTCAGTACAAAACGTCATTATTTCCACACCATATTTAATAATTTATCTTTTATTGATTAACCCATCATGGATGAACCATGAGCAGTAGGCTGCCATCAGCCAGCACCAGGGGCGCAGTTAAAGGTTCAGTGTCTTGCTCAACAACACTTTGAGACACTAGCAGAGATGGGGAATCGAGCCAGGATTTTTTTTTTTCTTTTTCAGTTCCAAAGACATAATTGCTCTACCTCCAGCACCACGCCCCACCAAGGTGCATTGCAGGAGGATCAGGATAGTTTAAGTTGCAGGAGGATATACATGCATAAAGTATGTCTAAAGCATGTTGTTTACTTGCGTAGTTATGGAACATTGGCAATATACAGGTCTCTAGTTACTACATTTATACTTATAGTAAGTTAAATAAGTTCACAAAGACCAAAGCCCAGAGTCAGGATGTGAAATACTATGCAGAATTGACTCCAACACAGCTGCACGATGGCTGTCGCGTTAAATACACACACACACACGCACACATTTCACACCTGCATTTTTCAGTTCCTGCTCATGTCACAGTTCAGTCGTCATCTGATCAGAAAGTCAAGCAAATGTAATAAACAGCAGGGCATAATCTGCTTTCCCTCCAGCCTACACAATCTGGTTCCTGCATGCACTGGCGCTTGACAGAGAGAACACGTATATGTTAATTTTCTGGAGTACACACAGCCCAATGAGAGAGTGCAGATAAACCAACTTCAGCTCTCAGTGTGTCTCCTCCTGATTAGAGGAGATGGAAATGAGGCCCTGAGAAGAAGTGTGGTGAGAACACTGCAGGCCTGCAGTCACTCCAGTGAAAAGAAAAAAGGGAAAGAAAAACCGCTGCAGCCAATCTCAGTAGACAACCAGATCAATTCTGGCAGCTTAGGTAGAAAAAGCTGTGCCAAGGTCTATGTACTGTACATGCACAGATGTAGTGGGGGAGACCACTAGAGAAGCTGTCCTGTCAGGTAAAGAACATGCCCCTGCTCTGCTTTTGCTGGTTACAGTAGTTTACTGCTGACAATGAGGATGAAATGTCTGAAAGCCCAAGGCGCTGCTTTGACTTTAGTCTACGTGACACCATGTAAGATAATTACGTATCAAGATCGTCAAATAGTTAGGCAAGTTTGTGATATCTTTCTTGGTCTAGCAGACCGCTGTGTTCCAAACACCCACTAAATAATTGTAAGGGAATGTTGGTGACGTTATTTATTACCCAGAGGAGATAAATCGGTTTCTCCTCGGTTGTCGAAACACACGCCTTTGTGTATTGTAAGGATACTTATGTTGTGGTAAATGCAAGACAAGTGATGTGTTCAAATACGTAAAGATAAAATTCATTAGGATGTCAAGTGCAAAAATGTCTCAAAAGATGACGGAAATGTAGTCTCCATCACCTGAGGGAAATTCTCAGAGAAAATTCTTGAGGATGAAGGCGGGGGATCGAGATTTACGGTGCAAGAACTCCCTGTCTGCCTGCCTCTGCTGACAGATTCAGCCATACGTGGTTTCTACAGAGAGCAATTTGTTCACCATTTCAAAGGATTATCAAATCATGCCATTGCTCAAATGCAATAAAATGACCCTTGTTGCTAATATAAGACTGCTGATGAAATGACCTCAAATGTACCTTTTAATAACATCCCACCATTAAATCTTATTGTCATTTTATCAGAACAAACCTTGTTTTGATCTGGGTTCCTGCCAGGGGTGGCTCAGGTGACGACATTATAATTATAGGTTATAAATCCGTTCATAATATTTCATTACACTTTTACCATAACTCATATCACTATGCACTGTTGTCAGCAAGGGTTTACATAATTAACTCTCAAAGATTATATATCTTTCATTGTGCTGTACAAGTGTCAAGGATACACCATCAACTGTTGGCAGGGAATGTCTCCACGCTGCATGGACTTCAGACTGATGCACAAAATGGAGGATATTTGAAAATGGGCACATAATGGGATACCTAAACATTGACTTACAGGTGAATTCAGGATCCTATTTCACATGTATTAGCAGCTTCCTTTGTCATCACGACTGTCTTATGTTTCATTGCTTTCTGGATAATAATCTTAATAACACTGAATAAAAACTGTATTATTAAGGCAAAACTGTAATTTACACATGGATAATAGATATGCAATAACAGTCAATATTTGATGAAAGCATGATATTTAAGAGGTACAGAAAACTCTGGTGTTTAATAAACCCCACAACAGGCTCCTCGGTCATGAATGTTTTTTTCTCTCCACAAAGCAGAGGGATCACATGACAGGCTCAGGCACTTGAGGGCCAGAGGCTGTGAGAAGCAGCTCGTAAATCCAAGGAGAGGCGAGAAATGCAACAAATGTCAAAGTGCAATCTGCACACCTCCTCTCAAGGCCTGAGACCTTCCTCCAGCTCAGTCCCAACACCACACGGAACTGGCCACATTTATTAGTGGCAGGTGACTCTCTGGTGTGCTGCTAGATGTTGCACACAATGCATTGAATTGCATTGCCATCTGGTCCTGTTCAGTTCCAACACATTAAGAAAAATATATTAAGAATAAAAAAATCAATTGCATTTTGTTATTATTTAAAAGAATGTGGCATTATGTCATTCAAATATGAAAAAGTAGATAGCAGTGGCACACAATCTGGAGCATAATGCAGCCATTGACTTTTTATTGTGGTAAAGCCACTGCGTTGCAAAGTATGCAAGTCATCAATGGTGTTTGTTACAGTTTGTTTTTGTTCCAGAGGCCTATAAACGGGTGAATGAATGCCATACTGTCTGACATCTGCTGGTAATATGTCCAATACTGCCTTCATGTGGTATTGGATTCATTTTGTGTTCCCTGACATTTATCCTGCTGCTTTGTTCAAATAACGCATGTCTATTTCCATCATCACATTGTAGATAAATGTGTGAAATTAATTGAGGATAAAAATATTTGATAATACAAATACATCAAGTCAATGAATGACACAAAGTAGAGGTAATAATTGTCACTTTCAATTATCACCGGATCGTCTTTTTACCCATGTCATGGAAATTTTGATAAAATGCAAATACCGAAATACTGCCCACTTTCTGACAATGAGAAGAAAGTGCTCTTCATAAATAATTCGAACATGACATACATGCTCTCCTTCCAGAATTGCAATTAGCAAATTCATTAGAGTTTCATTTAAGGTTTTATGGTGTGAGGCCCCATTGCCAGTGCCCATCAGAGCTGATAAGGGCTGGCTGGGCTGAAAATGCACAAATCATGGATTCCCTTGTGATCCCTTATTCAATTTGCACTCACAAAGGCCACTATAAGATTGAATCTTGTCAAGTCAATGGCAAGACAATACTATTTAATTTTACCCAGTTGCTATGATTAACTCAATAATTAAAATGTTTTATTATTATTTAAATGTGAAAAATGCAAGCTGAAACCTGTTAAAAGTAAAATGAATTCATATTCATTTATTTTCATGACAAAAAAAAAAAAACACCAAAAAAACAAAGCAAAATCTCTTCTCACTGCATAGTGGAAACAGATTTACAACACAAGCTAACACTTAACCAGCTTTTTGTGAGGAATGTATTTCCTCCGTTACAATTGATGCTGGTAGACAGATTAGGGGGAAACTGTTGCGAGGAAATGATGTGTGAAACGGCTGTGTCTGCACCACAGGGATGCTGATTCTCAGACCATCTTGCTTCCCACCACGAACACCCAACCACTGACACAGCTGGATCATGCCTACACGGATGTGGAAATGCCAGCATGGCAGAAATGCAGTGTCGAGACTGCTGACTAATTTCTAAAAACATTTCATGGAAATAACCATAATATCTCAGAGATTGGCACAACATTGTCATGTCCTGATCATAAGGATGTTCTGCTTACTGGAGGTGTGCAGCATTTCCTATATCCAACACTTCATCATTGAAGGAAAGGGAAAAGGAGCTCCAACAGGGATGGTTAACAGCTTACCCGGGCTTTGCTATGTTTGGATGGCAGGCCTTGCTGCCGTCTACCAGTTAGACCTCCTGCCCTGCATGCATGCAACTAAAATGGTAAGGAAAAAAACAACAAAGTGTAATTTAAATTGAACTAATTCCATCAAATGTGACTAATATTATGTGAGTTGGAAAATGCACCGACATAATTTCCAGCACATGTTTTAAACAATGGCATTAGTTTGAATACTTTTACAACCAGAAGACTCAGCTGCGAGTATACACCCCATTTGTCTTTTATCAACCTACATACCATCCAACCTTCTTTTCTTTCTTACTCATACACTTCTTACTAAATGTTAGTGGTGTCCTTTTTTCTCTATATGACAAATAGTATTAGCAGCTTAACCAGAATATGACCTGTGCTACAGTCCGTGGATATCCAGCTTCATTTTTCTTTTGAGCAGATGATGAAATTGAGCTGATGGACACAGAGAGGCTGTAAAGAATAGATACTGACATACAGAGATTGGACCCTCTTACACTTGCCATGCAGAATCTCCTGCTGTCTATCTTGATTCTGAGACATTCATTGCAAAAACGCTTTTAATAAACACCTGAAAACCTGTTCAGAGCATCCCACATCATTTTTTGTCTGCAACAAGCGATTTCCCACCAGGAAGAGGCCATGTATTTCGCCTGACTGCAGCTGCTGTTTGGGGATTCTAGCAGGTGTATCACAGCAAATATCACTGTGGTCCCAAAGGCACGTCTCCTTTTTTTTTTCTTCTTGCTGTACTAAAAATATGTACCATCCTGACAGAGGCCATGCCACGGTGCAGAGTACAGTGAATCAGTCAGGAACTCAGGCATAAATGCCATAATTTTTTTCAAAACAAAAGTCTTTGCAGATTGAGAATCATTAACCACATGGTCACGTCACTTCATGGCATCAATATGTTGACAAAAGTAAACAACTATTCTGGAGGTCAGTTTTTTGCAATTTTTTTCCGGACATTACAATCAGCCCAGATATCAAGGTTAATGTCCCTTAGCAGGCTTCCAATGCATTTCCATAAACATGTAATAATATTATTACTGTCACTGTTATTTATACATTGTCATTTTGTTATAAACGTAATCAGGTAATTAAGCAAAACTCAATCTCCTCTTTTCGTTCCTGAGCATCAAACAAGAAAGACCAAACAAAAAAACGCTCTTATGATTTTATGTGTGTCAATATCAGATGGTGAAACATTTGGAAATGCTGAAATAAAAGCAAAACTGGCGTGAAAGAGGATTATAAAACATCAAGGAGTGGTGCCATTTGATTTTTAACCTCAGCAGCCTCAGTACTTAATGACCCATGACCCTGTATATCCTTGGAATCCCAGATCTGTGTGCTGTTATTCTGGTCCACGCTTGCCAGAGCCATATTTATGTACCATGTCATGATCACATTGTCCACCTGTTTTGCCACGAGTCCCTGTTAAAATGTTTCCTTTTATTCAAAATATTTGATATTGAGTGTTATTTTTTAATCTCTGTGAAAGCAGCAAACACACATTTATTTATTGTTTGTCTTTGTATGAAAGTTGTACAAGCATGATGTGCATTTAATTTTGATGATATTACACGTTGTATAGTCTATATGTCAATACTGGATGATTGTGCAGACTACTTGAATTTACTGAGTCATAAATAGTTATATAATTTCCATTGATTTATTGTGCAGACAAAAGTTGTATATTTGTGAAATTAAGCCTGTTCAATTTCCCAAACAATAAACAACCGATAAAAATGCAGACAGATGGAATGATGAAGTGTAATTCCAGATCTTCAGAAAGGTCTGTGTTTGCAGCCGTGATTGAATAGTACAACTTTAAAGAAGATGCTCAAGTCAAGAACATGGGTTTTGGTCAAATAATAAAAAAATAAAGAAGATAATAAAATATGTAAAGATGAAAACAAATCATCAACAACATTGCTGAAGTTCAATGGTTCAGATCAAAATCACTGTTTGAAAATTATTTAAAGCATTACAAGGAATTTCTTTCTCATTTAAATTATTTATCAAAGTTTGAAAACATGGCTGACTTTCCCTTTTAGATAACAGTAAAAGAAAAAAGAAAAAAAGAAACTTCAAACATATACGACCTCTGAAGGTTCCCTCACAGTCAGGTGACTTTAGTGGTTTGGTTGCTTGGACATACATATTTGGATATTTGACATAGACTTGATCAGTTCTTCATTTATTTTCCTTGATTATGTCTGGGACCCTGTAGGGGGTGGTAAATTGGAAACCTAATTTATGCTGGATTGTAAATGTGAGAAAATAATCAAAAGTAATATACACTGCTCAAAAAATAAAGGTAGCGCTAAAATAACACATCCCAGATCTGAACGAATGAAATATCCTTATCAAATATTTTGTTCTTTACATAGTTGAATGTGCCGACAACAAAATCACACAACAAAATCATTTGCAATATGGCTTTGCAAATCACACAACAACCATCATTAATGGAAAACTCCTTGATTAACCCATGGAGGTATGATTTGGAGTCACACTCGAAATTAGAGTGGAAAAACACACTACAGGCTGATCCAACCTTGATGTAATGTCCTTAAAACAAGTCAAAATGAGTCAGTGTTGCTTCATAAGTGGACAGTTTGATTTCATAGAATTGTGACTGACTTGGAGTTACATTGTGTTGTTTAAGTGTTTCCTTTATTTTTTCTGAGTAGTATAGTATACTTGCATGTTGAGGTGCAACATATGTAATTTATTCAAATATGAATGACAGACTCAGGTGTGTTAATTTATAACCACTGTGGGTAGATGAATAGTTGTGACCCTGAGGCTAACCCTTATCACATCCCTGCCTTATTCCCTTTCACATGCCACCCAACCTCCAACCAGCCTTCCACAGCCTTGTTTCTGACCTTGTGTGTGAAAAACGGTAATTGAGACTTTCAACTCATTGTCATTTCACACAAAGAGAGGATTTATAAAGAAAATTATTCAGAAGAGACAAAAAAAGATAACAAATCTATGAGTCATTATTTGGAACTTGGTTATCGTGGACTTTGCAGTTAAAAATAAGTGTAATGGGTACAAGAAGACAAATATCATATATTTGGTTTTAAATATTAGAGTGGAAGAGGGAGTGATGGACCATATATTCTGCACTGACACTCATGGGATCCATTCTGGATAGGTTTTTCTTGTAATCATGCATTCCTTATTCACATGAAGCGTGCGCCTGGAGGATCCAATGGTTTTGGCCATGTATCTAATGACAGTGTGTCTGTGGGTAAGACTGTCTGGACTCTATTTGGTCTCTGACCCAAGCCGCAGGATTCACTCCATGGCTTATTAGCTCTCATTTATTCCATCCAGCACCACCAAGGTGCATGTTACTGTTGCCGTCTAATGGATACACTAATTCAGGCGCGTATAATTCAGCCTGGAAAATGTAACTGTGCCAGCTATAAGGGAAAGCAATAGGTGAAGTGGGAGTGTTGGTTACGGTTAGTTTTACAAATTTGCTAAAAAGTAGGTTTCATCCAAGCAAGTGAAACCGCAGGAGTGCCCACGGTGGAACATGGTTCTTAGAGAAAGTTTTATTTTTGTTGCACGAACGATATATGTAGCTTGAAGCCTTATGGCAAAGAATCTATATTGGTCTGCACCTTATTTTTCTTATTTTGCAGTCACGAACAGAAACACATGTATCCATGGAGAAAAATTATTTGAAAAGATGGATTTGTTGAAATGAGTTTGGGAAGGGGGACAGGCAGAGAGTCTTTTTATGGCTTTTATTAGCATCCAGAGCAGAATAAATCAGCCATAAATCCTATAATCTGCCTCATCCATCCCAAGAGGGGGGTATGTCAGGGTTGTAACCAAAACCTCATCAAATCACTGGTGGCTTGAAGTCAGCCCATCTGTATGCAGCAACGGACCTGAGCAACTTCTGAGTAATCCTTTGACTTGTTCAACAAATAAGATTATGAAACATCATGCATCATGTATAGCCATGAAAAGATTCCACAGAGGGATATATGTGGACTAAAAATAGAAAATATAGTGCAATATTTATCCATGGCTTGTTCACAAAAACACAAACATTTATGAGCGAACACATGACAGATAGACACAAATCCTGTTTGGCCGATCAGTTGCATCATATATTCGTGTCAAGGCCGGAGGACTTTGTGTACATTTGAGTCCAGGGTGGCAGGTTGTGGGCACAAAGAGATTGTGCGCCCACTATGCTGATAAAAGCTCAGTGTCTCGCTCTCCCAACCAGAGAAGCTTTGGGACACACATTTAAGAGAGATTTACTTGCAGGTGGCAAATAATGGCTGGTGACACTATCACTTAGAAAAGCAGGCTGCACTCATGCATATCACTATGTTCTTTGTGGGAGACCAAATGGAACTTCTTGTGCAGACCGCAGACTGCCACCTCCAGTATCCGACAGATGATATATCTACAATTTATGATCTCCTTTTTTTATTTTAGATATATAATTTACTTTACTTCCGGGCGCGGTTAAAACGAGACACCAGAGAGGAACTATAATGTTACTGTTATAATGTGATGCAGGTGGACCAACATACGGCATATCTAAATTGATATAGATAGAATGTCCCATACTCAGTCCCACGTTTTATTCGTGTCTTAACGGAGTAGCATTTTTGAAATGAAAATGGGTCTATTTTAATCCAAAAATGTGGTTCATGTGAAAAAATTTTGACATATATCCGTCTTTTTCAACTGCAGCAGTAATAGTTGAGGTGTGTTCTACTAAAAGGGATTAATAGCGTTGCTTTTATGATCTTGTATTGGAAAAAATAAATTAGATATCCTTGCAGAGGACTACATTACTGTGATATTATTGTGATATTGTCATGTTTATAGGTCAGTGATTGTGATATATATAGTGTAGTTTATCCAATTTTACTGTTTTTCTTATCAATTTTTTTAATGATAATTTGAACCACACACTTGTCAGACCTGCTCTGATTATATTTGTAAGACAATGAAACTTAAATATTGTGCTACTAAATGTATTGTGGTAGCATTTAATTCATACAATTGAGTCGTAAACTCTTCATTTGTGCAATAAAAGTCATATCCCATGTACCAGTGGATCCAGCTGTGCACTTTTCACTGTTAAAGCGCTATTTAATGCAACACAGCATGACACAAAATTGTTTTTAGTCATAGTTCACAGGCAGTGTGAGGAATCTAGAGACATCTAGCGGAGAAGCTGCAAACTGCAGCATCTAGCTTTAACTCACCCTTAAGGGATCCTATGGTGGCTTGCATGTCTGATCACAATCACTGTATGCTCAAAATTCTCTCAATTGTTAGCTGATTTCAGTAACTAATTATCCTCACAGAAAATTACATCAACCCAAACAATTGCCTTCAACACACGAAATCCAAACAAAAAGATGTATCGATAACATGATTTATTATCCTGGTATCCCGAAAAAGGAATTTACAATGCATAATCTGTTTTTCTGCATCAGTGAAACGTGCAAACAAATAAAACTCACTAGTTATGTGGTGAAAATGGACCCATGGGTAAAAAAAATAATTATTATATCCATGTGAAGCTGAATTTTCCTTGAGACCAGAATAGAGCCATCTGTTACATCTCTTACATTAGCAGCAAGGTCATGTCTCATCTTACGTTCTTCTATTCTGTCCATCTATTCAATCCTGTCTGCACAATCCTTCTGAATGCTATCACTAGTATCTGCGGATTCTTCCTTTGTCCATCTATCTGTGAAACGTATAACTGTACTTAGATTCCTCACATAGCCACCTTGTGGTACCAGACAATAGACTGACAATGTGGCTGCAGAGAAGCCATGTGAATCAGTTAATTCAGTATGAAACATAGCTGAATGAAAAGAATTACAAGATAAAAATCCCAGAATTTCAGCTCAGATGACTGTCAACCAATAAAAAAAATAATACATTCTGACAACTGGTGTCAAATCGGCATGTACAACTTGGATTATCTAAGACCTTTTGCTGATTGAAGTTGAACATTTGACAAATAATCCATATTTTTTTAACTGACCAAGTTCAGTGTATGCACCTTTAAATAATCTAAGTCTTTACCTGCAAATTAATTGAGACATAAATACCTGCTGGAAGTTCACTAAGAGGTTTTAGCATGGAACAGACACAATTGCACTGTTGTCCGCTAAAATCTGTATGTTATCAATAAAAATGAAAGATTAGCGAAATGCACGCCAGATTCAGTTTTGAAGTATTGTGCAGTGCCTTCTGTTGCAAACAGAAAGCGAACAGGATGGAAACCCAGGGTCACAGTATGGAATAACTTTGAAAGAAATTTCAAGTGGCGAGTTATAAATTTGAACAAAAGTTATTTAAAACGCCTCTGAAACACCTGCAGTCTAAGTGTTGCGCCCCTTTGCAAATGGTGTGAGTTATCTCTAGTTGAAGGCAGCACATACAGCTACTTGTTGCTGATAAGCATGAAACTGGGCATTATAGACAAGGAAGTTAGATTAGCCAAGGTTCACTTAAAATGTAGGGCTTTGGCTTTTACTATCCCCCCAAACTAGAAAAGAAATGCTTTTTCCTGCCAGCCTTGGAGTGACCCATGTCTCCTTGGGAAAGAAACTGCAACAACTTGACTTAGTACCTCTTCCATCCAATTCCAGTCATTTAATCTTGGAACAGTATCAAGAAAGCGATCTCCCTTTAACCTCCACAAAGGGGACGGGCACAAAGGGACAGACTCTCCACTTCATCACTCAGCGTCAAACAGTGGTGGCATGCCAAACAATCTCATTAGCCGGCAGCCTTAAACTGGGGTCGGCAGCGACGCCCTGAATCAACCGAAGCTCCAGGCTCGTATGAGCATCCTCTCTCCTCCTAGCATGCATGCACTTGTGTGTCAGCATATATAATGACCTCACTCAGAGCTACATGGAGCCTTTACTTGAAGGAAATAGGTAGTGCCATCACTCTGAGTAGCTTTTTACAACTCCGCACTGATCAATTAATGACTACGAACGAGAACCTGAGACATACACAGGAATATTAGAGTGATGCTGTGAGAGAAAAGAAGAGCGCAGGGAATGGGATAATAAACTATGAATTGCAGCCCACAGCAGATCCAAGGTTGTTGGCCTCATTGAAAAAATTTATTTCGGTATCACACATACATGACAGCGACTCTGAAGTGTGCTGAGACTCAGACAGCAAAAAGAGTAATAAAAGTGGCAATATTTAGCATTTCACAAGTCCAGGAAACAGACAGTAAACATACAGAACAAGAAACTGCTTGACACTGCTTTCATTGATATGACAGCAAGAAAAAAAGATCATATTTTACAGAAAAGAAGCAAAGAGGGATATAAGTAAAAACAAAAGAGATTACAGCAGAGGAATGAGGAGTTACTCACGGCTCCGTTCACCTTTCCACCTCCAGCTTCCCTTGTACTTCCCGGGGACATCCCCAGGGACACATACTCCACTCAGCACCTGCACCAGCAGCAGCAGCAGCAGGGGCATCCGCCCACCAGCCATGCCTACCTCTGAAGCTCGCATCGGGGGCTATAGCGTACAGTTACAGGCCATGAAGAGTGATGTCCCACACTCAGTCATATCTCACACAGCTCCAAGGAAAAGAACTAAAACAACAACATGTCCTCCTCTGTATCCCTCTGTGTGTTAGCCCCAGGCCAACTCAGCAAAGCTCCAGAAGGGTCACACACTCACCACACACACATCCCTCTTCCTCTTGGAAGATTCGATTCATCCCTCCGACGGATATGGCTTTGCAAACTGATTGTAATTCCAGCATTCAGAAGCAGGTGAAGCAAAAGCACTGTTTTGGCATTCACTCTGAAATGGAGATGCTTTCTTTTGTCTCTTTTCCTATTTTCTGTGGCTCTCTGGGTTAGGCAGATGTTTACAGCATTCCTGTATGCTGGGCTTGGTTGATGCAACTCCCTGGAGTAGAGATAACAGGACGAGGAAGGCTGTTTTCCTTCTTAAAGAGTAGAAGTTGTTCAGGTCACAGAGAGGAATGGTGACACATCACTGATCCTGCAGCAGCCGAGTGTTGTCAAATCACCAGGCGGTGAGTGAATGAGTGAGCGAGTGAATGAGTACAGGAGTGCATGCGTTTTTGCGTGCGTGTATTATGTGTGTCCTCTTCTTCCACCTGCCGCACGTCTTCAAGCACATGAGGCGGTGTTGATATGAAAATCACAGATAAATCACGGAAATAGTTCATTACAGAGCAGCCTTGACTTTGTGAGCGTCTAGTGGTGGAGGTGGGGGTTGGGGGAGCACATCAAGGAAAGGGGGGAGGGACTAAGCATGGATGGGAGGTTCGGAGAGAGAGAAATTGAGTGAGACAAGTGTGGAGGTAGGACGAGTAGTTTTCTGAAGTACAGGGGCTATTACACCTATGATGCTAATTCATGAATGTGTTGTTACAGTTGAAACATTGCCTGACTGAATGGAAAATATGACATTCTATTAGTATTTGGCAGCTGAAGGGAAAAATCACTGTATTCCAATAGCTTCAGGTAAACAAGCAAAGAATGTGACAGCTAAAATTCAAAATAGTATCACCCACATACAATTCTATTAAGTAAGAGCTTACCAAGAGCAGCTCTAGAAAATTATAACATAAACCTCTTGAAAGAAATATTTGTTGTCATAAAATCATGTTTTTATCATGATCTAGCACACACTGCAATTTGATAATGGCTACGATATATACACTTTCAACGGCAAGCTTTCCATGGCCATTGATTGAAAAAAAGGTTGGATTAAGTTAAGAACTTGAGGAGATGCACTTAATATGTGGGCTGTAACTACCTCCAAAGCAGCCGCGCTGTATGAATACTTTGTAATAAATAGTTTAATGCTTTGTAATGCTAATTTTGTAAGACAAGCACGTAACCATACATTGATTTAAGCCAGTAAGAGAATATACTTCCTTCGTCTCTAAATGTTTTTGAAGTGTGATAGGATTTCTTGTAAACGTCCTCGCGTTTAGAAGATACTCAGTAAACAGATACATGCCCGAAAGCATGTGTGTACAAGTACACAAAGACACAAAACACTATTTCGGTGAAAAGGCAAACTCAGTAAGTCTGGGTTTAGAGTTACATTGCTCATTTCCTCCTGCTGCCCCAGCGGTCAGGAGGCAGGTGAGTGCAGGTTAACATGGCAAACTGGAAGCATCAGCAGAGTCTACACCCCCCACTACCACCCCCCTCCCCGACCCTTTGTTGTGCAGTTTACCAGTGAAATGTAAAATGTCATTAGCAAGTGTAAAATTCTACTAAACAAACATGTCTAAAAAAAGAAACTCTCGCTGTGCATTACGTCAAAGGAAAAAAAAAAACACACGCAGATGTGTTTGGCGATTGCACAACGGAAACATCCGAGCAACATTGTTGTCTCAAACATCCACCCTCTTCAAAAGAAGCCTGTGCACTCAATGCACGTATTGTTTATTAGCATGCATGGTACTTTGCATAAGCGTTCTGGTCTTTAAATCCCGATGCAGTGGCCCTTAAGGCTTTTGCTCCTGGTGATGTATTAATTGTGCCACATTAGCTACTGATGTGTCTGATTAAAACAGTTCTGTAATGATTAGTACTGTTGAATAATCACCACAGGGGTGACTACAAGCCAGTTCAACCCCTCGGGATGCCATTCTAACATTTCTACCACCTACAAAATGTCATTACTAATGCCAACTACTTAGGGACCTGGACAATTGCATGCTAATTGTATGTTCAGGGGAGATAAATAGAACAGCGACAAAGGTGGTAACATTTACAAACTGTCTGGGGTGAGACAAATGCATTTGTTTTTCCAATGAGGGCAGCCAAGTTTCAGATTGTTTGAGAACAGAAGGGCAAGAAGATTGATGTAAATACTATTTTAACTCTTTGGCATGTCAGAGAGAATAGAAACTTTGGCCTTTTGATGGTTTTTTTCTAAGTTGTTTGCAATAACATATTGATGCTAATAAACATAGACTTTTCTCAAGACATGCAAAAAAACATGTTTGATCTTTTTTCAGTATAGTTGTTGTGCTCAAAAAGATACTTGTATGTCATAGACCCATGATTATGGGTAAAAACTATTTTTTGATAACGATTTTTGACAAGGCTCATTGTGCAACTTTTATTATATATATCAATGCATTAACCATGTGATTTAATTTCTGCCTCGTCTGTTGTGTAGCAACCTATTGCTTTCAGGTTCAGTGTAAGATGGTTATGCAAGTGCAGTGTAATGGGATTTTCTGTTTTGGATTTTTTTTTTTAATTGATATTAATAATCAGACACATACCACATTGTGGGATATCTAAACAATTATTGGTTTAAAGTAATGTTTGTGTTAAAGTCACAGGATTCCACTGGTTGCCCCCCGCTTTCGGGTCTCCTCTTTGTTCTGTCGCACTTTACTATATCATAACATCTCCATTCTTGCCCTTGTCAGACACTGTGACATATTACATAAGATGCTTTCCTCCCCATTTAACTTGGATATATAATTATATACATACTTAAGAAGATAACAACACCCAATATGTTTGAGATTTTTCAAACTGATACATATAACCTGATGATATTTAATATTCAACCATGAAAAGCAAGAATTAAGGACTATAAAACTGCTCAATAACCACTGTCTTAAATATAAGTGTATTTTAAAGCAAATTCCATACAGCAGAAAAGAAGATTACCTTCTAATCTAAAATGCAAAGGAGCATATTTTCGAGGCTTACATTTTAGTGGAATGAAATGTTTTATACAGGTTACTAAGCAACAAATGCAATCTATATTGGTTCTGTAGTATTGGTAAAAGCCAGCAAAAAAAGCATGAAATTATTATATGGAGGCTGAAAACCGTATTCATGAACATCCTTTTGATGAATACAGGTAGTACATATCTGCCTCATCCATCTGACGGCACAATTCCTCCACAGGACCTTGCAGACTGCCTGAAAAGTCTGCTCTATTTGTGATTGTTCAGATCGTATGACTACCAGGGGAGGACTGCACATGATAAACAAAAAATGCTTGCACTAGAAAGGGATTAAAATGCAGACTATTATATCCCTGCACTCAGGTTCAAGTGGAGCAAAAGCAAGCCTTGTGCTCTTTCTGGCTGAACTGCTGCCTAATTAATGGAGTTGAATAGCTTCAGGAGGTGGAGAGAAAAACACACACATCCCTTCACTATGTATGACCTTGCGGAAGAAAATGAGTTAGCTGCTAATATCCTGCTGAATGTATCTATTTTTTGTCCGTCTCAGCCACTTTTGGGTTCCATATTTCATCTTGGTCAAACAGAAGGTTGATGCAAAGAGACGGTAATTGTATGACTGTTTTTGGAAGACCTCAATTTAGCCAATGTGCAGCCTTGAAAAGAAGACTACAAATGTATTTTTCTTTCTTCACTTTTGTCTTTGGTTTTTCTTCCTCCCTGTGTCAGTATAGTGTTTATCAACCTCCCATTCTGGACCCCTCATAGGTCTGCCAGTGAGAAGTAGCAGAAGGGATGATGGGTAGTTCAAGTACAGCAGGGATGAACAGGCGGAGGGAGGAATGTGGACGAGCCATCCACAGCTTGGATCACAGCAAGATTCTGGGGCACTGGCACCCACTCTCTGAATATATATTCTCCCAAAAGCAGGGGGAAAAACAGCAACAATTCATGAATTTTAATCTTAATATTGGACTGTATATTGTTTTATCATCTGGTACTACTTAATAAGCCAATTTGGTTTCTTAGTGGGATGAATAGATCGGTGCATGTAAACAGAACATCCAATTTATTGCTCTGATGGAATACAGTGTTCTGTGTACTAAAACTAATCGTATGTCTATTTCAAATTTACTCCTTGACAAGATTTGTTGTTCGTGTTAGATGCTGAATGATACAAAAAAAGTCTCTCCAAATACAAGTTCAAACTTGGCAAACAAAAAGCATTGTCAGGTTAAGGATGGAATAAAAATATTCAGTTTTATTTTTATTCATCATAGTTTCACTTTCCTATTTGTTCCTTTGTTGCTCATTCTGCACAACACTATCATCTAAATTAAATTGGAATCTTAAATATTTGAATACCTCTGATTATGGTCTTACATATTCAATCTTAGAAGAGAACTTGATATGTCTCTTGTGTCTTTGCATATAAAACTGTATATTAGCAGTTACAGTAATATTAGTATTGGTAGTTGTACCAGTAGTACTTCTAACAACAGATGTATAAATTGATAGACCTCTAACAGTTGCTCCACCTGTGAGGAGACTGCATGTTCTCACCATGTCTGTGTGATTTCCTTCAGGTTATTGTCCCATAATAAATAAAGAGATACATTTTAGATACATTATATACTGCTCAAAAAAATAAAAGGAACACTTAAACACCAGTGTAACTCCAAGTCAATAACACTTCTTTGAAATCAAACTGTCCACTTAGGAAGCAACACTGATTCATTTTTACTTGTTTTAAGGACATTTCATCAAAGTTGGATCAGCCTGTGGTGTGTTTTTCCACTTTTAAGTGTTACTCCAAATCCAGACCTCCATGGGTTAATACATTTGATTTCCATTGATAATTTTTGTGTGATTTTGTTGTCAGAGAAGAAAAAAGTATTTAATAAGAATATTTCATTCAATCAGCTCAAGGATGTGTTATTTTAGTGTTCCCTTTAAATTTTTTATCAGTGTATATGTGTTGTAAGTACATACAATACAAAAAGAAATCCGCATTTGAAGCAAAATATAAAGTACTGCATTCTAGATTGTGATATGCTTCTTCGTTTGGAAATGTATGTGGAAGTATTAAGGTGCTGGTTGAATGTAACTACCACTTGACAGTTTTATGTGCAAAGACAACACATACAAGTATGTATACATATATATATATATATTTTATTCACATTTCTCTACTCAATTAAGGAGATTATCAATTAAGGATATAAAATTCTCACCAACTGCTGTTTAACTGATTATGTGGTGAACACCATAGCATCGGTAGCAGCTGCTTAGCTTCATATATCACAAATACAAGGAGTTGAGTGAAGTAATTTCCAGCTGCTAGCGATACTTTCAAATTTATCAAGCAGATGGCATGTATTAATTTTTTCATCAAACTCTAAGACGGAAAAGCAAATGAGCCTGTTTCCCATAATGTTGAGCTGTTCTGGAAATAGCCATAAGCACATGGAGCCATCCATGATTCCTCCCACTACAATAAATATGCCTTAACTACAAAATCTGGCCCCAGTGCTAATTGTTGTTGCATCAGTCGTGAATACTGTAATAGGAGGTCATTCTTCCAATGCCAGTATTAAAGTCACAGTTCTGATGTCTCAGC
The DNA here is from genome assembly GCF_037954325.1 of Fistularia commersonii. Lineage (NCBI taxonomy): Eukaryota > Metazoa > Chordata > Actinopteri > Syngnathiformes > Fistulariidae > Fistularia > Fistularia commersonii. The sequence continues at coordinate 5,295,059 of NC_141301.1, forward strand.
TTTGTAAAATGAACCTAAATATAACATGCTTTTCCTTGACATATGTTGAAACATCAAAAAAGTTTTCTGATTTTTTTTCCTTGCATACCAATCAGACCAACTGCAAATCCGCCATCTGAGAGGTAATAAATTGTATGTGCATGTCATTTTATTATCCAGTGCATTTGGTTGGAATATTTGAGCATGGTATTTTAGAGAGGGCAGATGGATCATAAATTATCCATCAGGAGCCATCAGGAGGTTTTTCCATCTACATAAGAGAGTTTCGAGTGATCCATATTTTATTTTTATCTCTTAATAATTTGTTGGAAATCTAAGACTCATGTAAACATTGTGTTGTGTAATTAATGCATGAAATGAAGACATACAAATCCAGATTTAATAAAAATACGTTATGGTAGCTGATGAGCAGCAGAGCCAATCTGGTGATTCGTTTGCATGGACTTTGGTGGAATTTTTAAACTTGAGAATGTGCAATTGAGTCTGCTGCAAAGGCTCTGTTGCTATTTAGTGAGTTATTGACCGCATATGAAGGATGATAAACAGGACCACACCCTGCATTCCTTGCATGGCCATTTAACAATGACCCACTCAATCAGCACCGTGATCCAACCCACAGCTTTGTCCTCTATCTGTCTTGTCTGACACACACATATAGCTTCCCCCACGCCACTCTGCAATCAATGAAAAGTCACAGGATGAACCTCGCTGAAGGTTAATGTGTGCAGGGTGAAAAAAAAGGTGAAATCACTCACCAAGGCAAAGACAGAAACACGCTGTGAACACGTTACACCACAAACTCTGAGTGAAATTAAGAAAAATGGCTTTTAAAATGTGTCACTTATTTATGTTCCCCAATTATACTTGCAGGGAAGTACAATACTAATGCCAGCTGTCTTTGCACCCCCAAAGTACTGATTTCATTCAGGGTAATGACTGTTGTCAGCGGTCTCACCTTGCAGAGAGATTCCAGCCCTCAGCACTATCGTCCAGATCACCCAGCACTCCGTGATTTACAGCTGCTGTTGCTGCAGAGCCATCTGGCCCATAACCAATCCTGAAAACTCAGCATTAGCCTCTGCATTGCTATTTTCCTCACCGCCTGCAGACATTTACTTTGCATATAGCACATATTACTTCTCACACATTCTTGTGAAAAAATATCTACCTGTTCATCTTTATCTACCTACATTTCCACTGAACTAGTGGGATAACTGAAGGCTTTACTGATATTTACATTAGATAAGATACAATATTTCTGAGCTTTCATGAAGTGAGATGGAGAGAATAATTCACATTAATCTACCTCAAAAGCTCTTTTCCATACATTCAACCTTTTCCCTTCCATGCCATTTTATATATGGCAAAAATATGGAAGTAATCAAAACGACCACAATTCTGAAGTTTATACGTTCAGTGGGGCCAATTTGTGCACCCCATTTTTAAAATTTTGTGCTAAAGCAAAACGGATCCACCGGGGCCCTGATGTTATAAATTCTGTTTGATATGTGCCTATAAAAGTCCACATTTGTCTCAATTCCAAGGTCCCTTTAGAGAGGTCGCACTAAAGACATCTGTTACTTTCAATGTTGAGTCTTCAGTCAAGTCCACACAGAACCCATGAGAAGCCATTATTCAACCTCAGATGCACTGACGCTGGCTTATCCCCGAGTACATAGGTGATAATCACATAACCCTGAGTGTAAATGTGCCTGATTCATTATTACTGCGGGTCATAACGCTAGATCTACATCTTTTAATGTCTCGTGTCTCTGATTCAATGTGTCTCTAAAGAGCTTCCTGCTGCTGTTTGTGTTCATTGGAGTGTGTGATGTGAACCAGGTGAAACATCTGGTGTCATATAAAAAGTGTTAGAGCATTAAGAGCGGAGTTGTACAAGCTTTGCAATATCTGGCAGATACACTGCAGATGTAAAGGGGTGCTTTTGAGGTCAGCTGGTGTATCATGACTCTCGTCCAGCAGGGGGCATTGTTGAAATAGGCCAGGGTTTGCTGCCTCAGGGATTGGATTCCACTCAAGGGACATCCAGGGGGGATCAGGGTTTAGTTGTTGAAATGACACCTGGCAGCTGTGTCTTGGTACTGACCTTTTTTTGAATTTTAACTGTAATTCAACTGATCTCGCTCCATGATATCACTTACAGCATGAATGGATTTGAATTAATTATTCACACCTGTTGAGGTGATCAAGATCAGAAGGGCACATGCTAAATTGTGGATTAAGTGACAGCACAAGATTTTGACTAACTGGTGGTAACATTAGTGGAAAATTATCAACTTGCAATATAGGACTGCATTAGAAAATTAGAATATTGTGAGAAAGTTCTTTATCTTCTGTAATGCAATTACAAAAACAAAAATGTCATACATTCTGGATTCATTACAAATCAACTGAAATATTGCAAGCCTTTTATTATTTTAAAATTGCTGATTATGACTTACATCTTAAGAAAACTCAAAAGACCTATCTCAAAATATTAGAATATCATGAAAAAGTATTTTTTTATTTTTTTAATTGCATTACAGAAGATAAAGCCTTTATCACAATAGTCTTATTTTCTGAGACAGTCCTGTATGTTTAGGAGACTATATTAAGATTATAAATTGTATAAATTGTGTTCATTGCCATCCTTATTTCTTTATTCTTATTGAAATCTTCTTGTCTTGGCAGCTGGACTGTGAAAACTATGCTGATCAACTCTACATTTAGATGATGAGCTACCATAACCTAGACCCACAAAAACCCTGGCAGTTATATTTTGAAACTCCCCACAGGTCAGGGGTGAAACATCTTCCAGTGAAGAAATTCAAGTCCAGTTGCCACAATAAGATGATTTTGACACAAATTCACTTTGACCTGGATGACTGAGAACCTTCACAGATTAATTTCCGTTATTTGCATTTTTAAAGAACACTTGAACCGGTATGATCACACAGAACACGTTATTATTTATTCTGCTGCAAATCTAAGAAATGAAAAGAATGTCACTTGTCGCAAAATTCCTATATGCTACAATATGTGATCCTCTTTTTCACATCAAACTTTTTCACCGCCGTTTGCTGCTGCAGATGTTATCGATCTCAAACTAAAATGATACCAGTAGAGGGCACTACAAACCAGTTTAAACATGTAATACTGAATGTGCAGCTCAGTATTACAATGTATACGAGACAATACCCTCTTGGTATTTAGATATCCAATACTGTCCCAAATTTCAATATTCCTTGGATTTGAATTGTAAATACTTATTTGCAGAGTGTATCACTGTAAAACTCCTTGTTTATCATTACAGTTATTAATAGTATTAATTTTCACCACAAGGCCAAGGAATAATACTTTCTGTAATAGGGGGCATATCAAATTAGTCGAGCCGTTTGAAAATGTTTTTTAAGTGCCACTTTTTCCTGACTGTGCAGACTAATACATTCTCGATATCTTTTCTTTGTGTCAGTGTCACGGTGGAGTCCTATCTCAACATCTATCAGGAGTCTGGTGTGATTCTTATTGCCAAAAGATGGCAGTGCAGCCTCATGTTGCGAGAGCCAGGAGGCCCCAGCTCTGGCTGCTTTCCTTCAATAGACACCCTGAATGGTGTTTCATCGGGACTAATTATTGTGTCCTTCATCAAAAGTCTTAACGGTTGATATGGTTTGCTCCCAAACAAACAGAATGGCTGCACTGGGCAAGTGTTCAGTAACTGCTGACAGTAAAAAACTTAGAAGATGGTGACATAATTTTCCCATTAAATCTCTCTCTCTCTCTCTCTCTTTGGGGACCCTTTTTCGTTTTTCTTTGTCTTTATTTTTCACATTCTCTTACCGTTTCCGCTTTCTCTCTCTGCGAAATTGACGGGCCAATAAGCCTTTAATCCCTTTAATACAAACTTCCAACAGAATCAAATTTAATTGCATAAAATAAACAGTGGATGTGTAACAAGATCTCCTCTCAGGATAGATTTAGTTCGGCACCAGACGGAGGGGATTAAGTTGAAAAGTAAGCCTGCAAGTTATTTTGAGGAAGAGGGATGAAAGAGCAGAAAATAACACTGGATGTCACAATAATTCCTGCGCAGCTATAGCCAACAGATGAAGAGAATAATCATATGGAGATGATGGCAGTAGCTCTGTGATTAATGGACCCATTTTCTTTGCACAGCTTGGCTAGTGTGCCTACTTTGCTCCATTAAGAAAAAGCCCAAAGCCACCCGGTTCCCTTGTATTTCATTTATCAGGCAGGTATGAGCTACAGAAAAGGTTTCTGTCAATGTGGCATCAGAAAAGAAAAGAAAAAAAACATTGCTGAATACCATTTACACCTGTTTTTCATATGATCAACGCATCAGAATACCTGTGTAGGAGGGATTCATGTGTCTACATGAACCGGGGATGTGGAAGCGGGGACATGCTTGTGCTGTTTCCTGCTTGATTTGATAGACTACAGGGAGCAAGATTGGCGAACTCGGGCCAGACAGCCACAGAGACGTGTCTGTCCCCCTTTTAGAGCAGTATGCAAATCCACTGTTAAATTTCATTTTTCTAATCCCTTTAATCAGAAACAGGGGAATAAAGCCAGCTGGTAAGAACCCATGTTAAGATGTAATTAAGCATCTGATTGAATTTCAGTGCATACCAAAGTGTGTGTGCCAAGGCAAGAGCAGGAGAAGGAGGAGGGGATGGAAGATGGGGGGGGGGGGGCTTGTATACCAGACTGAGTGTTGGGATTGGTTGGGGGGGCATATTTCCTGGCAACGGGGGACTTGGACCTTGAGGCGGGCTTGGTATGTTCCAGCATGCTCCACTGCATGAGTGAACAGCGATCAGATGTGCTTTTTTTTTTTTCACATTACTAGAAAATCTCCCATGTCAATCATCTCCCTGCTGGTATTTGAATGGGTTTTCTCAGCATAAGGTCCTAGCAAATGGGCACAAACGTCACCATGTCCAAGTTGCTTCTATCAGCAGATATGTGAGAAAGAAGGCAATGCAGGGGTGGTTATGGTACACTGTCTGCCTGTTAAGTGAATCCTGACACAGCCTTTTCTCTCCTCCGTCTCACTCTTCATCGGCTCGCGATCAACGCTCACTTCTTTTGGGGGTCATTGCTCACAGATACAGTGCATGCTCACTCGCTGCATCCCCACCTGGGAACTGATCTAACATGTAAGCAAAGTCCATGTCTGGATGACAGCTTTGCATGCGCAAACATGCACAAAGGGGGGTGGTAATGAAATTCATTCACTCAAAATTTATTCATTCCCAGACAGAGACAATATAAAAGGCGGGTCTGGGGAGAGGGGAAGCGCTGTCACACCAGTTTAGGTGGGCTACAGTAGAGAAAAGATCCATTACTGGGGCCCTTCATCAGACTAGCTGTGGGCCCTTACACACCATGTGGTAGTTGGGGAGGGTGTGGATCTTTTGGGAGAGAAGGGCAGACAAAGTCAGCAATAGAATTCAACCCCTTGTCTTGTGGATAGGATGCATCATCCTTTAGTCATCCTTCACCTTTGCGCCACTCTAAAACTAAAACAACCCAGTATCCCAGTGACTAACAGGCTGCCTGGTGATGATGTCAATGAATGGAAACAATGCACGAAACTGAAAAATCATTTACTGGTCAAGAGGTTGATGAAAGGTGTTGCTGTGCCATAGCATCATTTCATAGTATCTTTGAAGATTTTTAGTCTGTCAAACAAAAGAAATAACCATTTGTCTTTTGGGTGTAAAATGATAATGCTAAATTGAGAATGGGATTTTTTAATACTATGAAGCTATATGATAGCTGCTTTGTGGATGCAATGTTTTTTTATTTGATAGTTTGTTTTATTTGGGGAATGTAATCTAATTCTTTTGAAAACCTTGCAAAATGATATCTTTTACCTTATCAATACAATCCTCAATATCTGGGCGTATAATGTACATGTATCAATTTACAAAAAAATACTTTATTTTGGAGGTTCAGGACTGGATTGGCGAATGACACACTACTCATATACAGTAACATTTCAAAATATTAGAATATCATGAAAAACTTAAATATTTTTTTTACTCATTTCAAAAAGTGTAACTCATAAAATATACAGAATAATTCCACATAGAATGAAATATTTTAAGCTTTAATTTCTTGAAATTTTGACTTACAAATAACAGAACACAAAATGCCTGCGTCTCTGAGTGTCTCAGAATATTAGAATATTGAAAAATATCAGAATACTGAAAAGGTTCAATATTGGAGAGTCATGGTGTCATGCTCTAAACAGTCTATTAACTCAAAAAACCTGCAAAGGTTTCCTGAGCATTATATGGTCCCTCAGTATGGGTCAGTAGGTTGTACAATCATGGGAAGACTGCTGACTTGACAGATGTCCAGAAGACAGTCATTGACATCCTCCACAAGAAGGGTAAGCCACAAAAGGTCATTGCTAAAGAAGCTGGTTGATCCAAGAACATTCTTAGAAAGTTGAGTGGAAGGAAATACATGGGAAAAGCACCAGCAAAGGGGATGACCACAGCCTTGAGAAGACTGTCAAGGAAAATCCATTCAAGAAATTTGTGGAAGCTTCAAACGGAGTGGACTGAGGCTGCTGTCAGCAGATCACAAGCCATTACGCACAGTAGCAACTTTCCCTTACACCAGAGCAGTGCAGCAGGCTGATCGCTTCCATGCCACAGCGCATTGATGCAGTAGCTCTAGAAGCCCAACCAACTATTAAATGAATATGAATGAACATACTTTTTAGAGGCCTGACATTTCTGTTGAAAGTATCATTTTTTTATTGCTCTGAACCTGAGATGCTGATGCTAGTTTTTCTTTACATGTAAGCCATAATCATTAAAATTTCAAGAAATATAGGCTAAAATAGTTCATGTTTAATGAATCCATACAGGACTGTCTCAGAAAATTAGAATATTGTGATACAGTTCTTTATCTTCTGTAATTCAATAAAAAAAAAATTACCTTTTCATAATATTCTCATATTTTGAAACAGGATTTTTGAGTTTTCTTAAGATGTAAGCCATAATCAGGAATATTAAAATAATACAAAGCTTGCAATATTTTCAGTTGATTTGTAATGAATCCAGAAGGTATGACATTTTTGTTTTTGTAATTGTATTACAGAAGATAAAGAACTTTATCACAATATTCTATTTTTCTGAGACAGTTCTGTATAACGTATGGATTTCACTTTCTGAAACGTATGTATGGATTTCATTTTCTGAGAAGTGAATTAAAAAGATGTGAACTTTTTCATAGTATTCTGATTATTTTAGATGCACCTGTATGTCTCCCAACACAAACAGCACAATTTGCAGTTTTTTCCACATTTCTGAAATGTGCGAGGGTACTCTCTGACAAACATTTCAGCAGCAAGGCATGGATAGGGCTAACTGGCGTTGATGCCGAGCTGTAGCAGAGACTTTATCAAAGTGTCCTTGAGCAAGATATTAAGCCCTTAATTGCTCCTGATATCGCAGCATCATTAGTTGTGTGAGTTTGAAAAACTGGCACCTTATATAGTCATCACTGCCAACAGCATTTAAATGAATGATTGAGACTCCTCTTGAAGCATTTTAAAGAGACCAGAAAAGTGCTGTATAAAAATCCATCAATTTACCAAAATATATCAGTAAATATGTTTATTTCCAATGTGAATTTGTTAGTTTGAACCATTTGAACACTATATGAAATAAAAAATGGTATTTACACATGTATTTCAAGTCAATAACAAATCTGCTTGGGAACCCTGTACCTCTTGTGTGTGACATTTCTGGCTCTTTGTCCACAAGACATACGGGAAGATGCTACTATTGTGAGTTCATTTACAATCCTTGTTAGGATTATTGTTGTTTCATGGAGACAAAAGGACGGTGGTAAGCAGTAGTTTGGAGAAAAGTGATGTATGATCAAATGTGAAAGCAGTATTGATTTTCCTCAATTGTGTTTGCTCCGTTTGCCACTATTAAAATATGGATTCCATGCTACTGCCATCTTGATTTTGACTTGAAATCGACGCACACTCTATAAAGGGCTATAGTTTTTTCAATAAAGCCCTGTGTCAAGAGAGAGATTGGCCTGACACAGCCAGAGTCCTCATGTTTGATTTGCTTCAGATGCGGCACATTGATTCTGGAGAAGCATACAGGTTCAACCTCAATCGACAAAAAATAGCAAAAAAGAAACCAGGAGTGAGAAAAACCAGTAAGTTTGATGGGGGCAAAGGCAACACGAACAGTATTTTATTTTCACAGAATGCTTCAGAAGTCTCTCTTCTCAGTCAAATAGTAGCGAATGGTACATGAAGGTAACAGTTTTAGCAAGTCCTTCCAAAATCATGCTCTAAAATTAAAATGAAGGCCATGTAATTAGACCCAGTAAGGGGAAGACATTAATCTTTGTCAAATGCCTATATGGCTTTGCCACAATCCCCCACTGACAGTGTTCAGTTTCCCACCTACTCATTGCTTACTCAAGATAAACTACTCAGCACGCAGGGGGAAAAATAGAAAAATCTCTGGAAGTTGTGGAAGTTTAACAAGAGCAAGATAGTAAAGAATAAGAACTGGTTTGAATTTGAGCTTTAAAGATGAGATGGAAATTAAATAACTTCTGAGAATACAGGATAATAATGTATTCTCACTTTGCATTGGAACAAAAGACAACAAGACAAAAACGTGCAGAGAAACCAGTGAGTAAATATTTTCATTGTAACCCGAGACTCATGAATTTTTCGAACGAGACCTCTGCAACGGGGGCTTTTCTGTGACAATGAATACTTCTCTGCTGCTTCCATAATGGACAAACAACCACTGTGCTGTTGTTTGTCTACACAATAATAAATCCTGGTGAGGTTCATCTAATATGTGATAAACTGCACTCCACGATGGGGAAACATCTCCTGTTTCTGCAATAAAGTTGTACCCAATGGATACACATGTATGATCGATGACCCAAACTATTTAAAAAAACAGGTGGCTAGGGAGTGTATGCCAAGTAACCATAAGTAAGTGTTAATGTTTTGATATCTCAGATATGGTCGATTATTATTGGCAATGAGTTTTACCTTTTTAGGCCACAATCATAGGTAATCTGGACCAGAATGGTTCTTTATGAAATTTCCACATATCTTCCAATATACTCAATGACAGCGAGAGTATATTCTAATTTGTCAATAAAGAGTGGCATTCTATTGCACAGTCCCTGATAAAGCTTGAAGCCCATTGAACCCAATTAAGTATCTTCCAAATGTGACATCCCTATTTATTTAGCCTGAGAAAAAGCAAGCTTTAGAGCTGTTCTGCATGTTCACATCTTTCCTTTAACATTTTCATTTTTTTACTGACTCAGCTAGAGAATATTACTCCATCCTTCTGCTCTGAAAACTGCAGTGTGTGGTGTAAAGAGGAGTTAGTTGCAGACACAGGGAAATGTAGACTCATGGCAGCACGGGCCAGTGTCTCCCCGAGCCAGCCTCAGGGGGGCATGGGCCAGTGTCTCCCAGAGCCAGTTCCAAGCGCCGAAAAGTGCAGAGGGTTGCGTCAGGAAGGGCATCTGTCACAAAACTTTTGTCAAAACCAAACAAGTAAATCAATCATAATAACCAGATCATACCGCATTGGTCGAGGCCCGAGTTAACAACTGCCATTGGTACCGATGACCAACAAGGTTCCAATGGAAACTGGGCTACTGTAAATCAAAGAAGGAGAAGAGGAAGGTGTGTTCGGAAGCAGAGAGAGGGGAGGAAAGGCAAGAGTCTGGGACTGAGAACAGGGATTTTGAATATTGGTACTATTACAGGAAAAGGTAGAGTTGGTCGACATGATGTAGAGAAGGAAAGTGGATATACTGTGTGTCTAGGAGACCAAGTGGAAAGGTAGTAAGGCTAGAAGCTCAGGGACAGGCTTCAACTCGAACTATTATGCAACTGATAAGAAGAGAAATGGAGTTGTCTTGAAGGGGGAGTTTGTAAGGAATGTTTCAGAGGTGAAAAGAATGTCAGAAACTGGAAATTGAAGGTGTGATGCTCAATGTTGTTAGTGGCTATGCCCTGCAGGTGGGATGTGAGTTTGAGGAGAGGAAATTCTGGAATGGGCCAGATGAAGTGATGCAGAATATCCCCAGAAATGAGAGAGTGGTGATTGGTGCAGACTTCAATGGGAATGTTGGTGAAGGCAATAGAGGGGATGAAGAAGTGATGGGCGGAATTGGTATACAGGATAGGAACACAGAGGGACAGAGGGGTGGTAGACTTTGCAATGAGGATGGAAATGGCTGTAGTGAACACTTTCTTCCAGCAAAGACAAGAAAATAGGGTAACATATAAGGGCAGAGGTAGGGGCACGTAGTAGACTACATCTTGTTTAGATGAGGTAAACTGAGAGAGATCAGTAGTTGCAGGTGAGAGTACTGCCAGACAGCATAGGACGGTGGTTTGTAGGATGACACTGGTGACAAGGAAGATCAACAGGACAAAGGTAGAGCAGAGGATAAATTGGTGGAAGCTAAAAAGGGAGGGGTGTCAGGGAGGAGTTAAGAAAGGCTCTGGGTGGTCAGGTTGAGCTTCTAGATGATTGGACAACTGCAGCCAGTGTTATCAGGGAGACAAGTAGGAGAGTACTTGATCTTTCATCTGGAAGGAAAGAAGACAAGGAGACTTGGTGGTGGAATGAGGAAGTGCAGGAGTATACACAAAGAAATTGGTTGGCAAAGAAGAAGTGGGATACTGAGAGGACTGAAGAGAACAGACAGGAGTACAGTGAGATACACATGAGGTAAAGATAGAGGTAGCAAAAAAAAACAAAGGGCGTACGATGAAATGTCTGCTCGGTTGGACTGTAAGGAGGGGGAGAATGATCTATACAGGTTGGCGAAACAGAGAGATAAAGATGGAAAGGATGTGCAATAGGTCTGGGTGATTAAGGATAGAGAGGGAAATGTATTGACAAATGCTAGAAGAGTGATGGGAAGATGGAAAGAGTACTTTGAAGAGCTGATGAATGTGGAAAATGAAAGAGAGACAAGGGTAGAAGAGGTGACTATTGTAGACCACAAAGTAGCAGAGATTGGTGAAAGTGAAGTGAGGAAGGCATTGAAGAGGATGAAGAGTGGAAAGGCAGTTGGTCCTGATGATATACCTGTGGAGGTTTGGAAGTGTCTAGAAAAAGCAGTGGTAGAGTTTCTGACTCGATTATTCAACAGTATCTTAGAGAATGAGAAGAATTGAGAAGAAGAATGATGGTGGCCATTTTTAAGAATGGGGGGGGTACAGGATTGCGGCAACTATAGAGGGATAAAGTTGATAAGCCATACAATGAAGGTATGGGAAAGAGTAGTGGAAAGTAGACAAAGAGCAGAAGTCAGAATTTTTGAACAGAAGTGGGGCTTTATGACTAGAAAGAGTACTACAAATGCAGAATTTGCTACGAGAATGCTAATAGAGAAGTACAGAGAAGGCCAGAGGAGGCCGCATCATTTTTAGTCAACCTTGAAAAAGCATATGGCTTCGTGCCCAGAGGAGCTCTGGTATTGTATGAGAAAATCCGGAATGGCAGAGAAGTATGTTAGACTGGTTCAGGACATGTATGCTAACTGTGAGACAGTGGTGCGGTGTGCTGTAGGGCAGGCATGGGCAAACTTTTTGGCCTAGGGGCCGCTTTGACTTTTAAAATTTGACAGACGGAGCAGATCAGCACAAGATACAGTACATATAAAAAACATTTGTTAACAGTACATATTAGACTTGTCTGACAGCTGCTTTGAAAATCAAACCAGCTTGGTGTTGAAGGTTCTGACGTTTGCTTGCATTTCATGCACAAGACAATTTTTCCCTTGCAGCTTCACGTCCAGCTCATTCATGTGTAACAATATGTCCACAGTAAAGGCTAAATCACAAAGTCAATCTGTGTCATTCAGCTCAGGAAAAATCTCAAGTGTTCTCAAATAGTTCCAAAAATGAAATAATCTCCTGTTTGAGCTCCCACATTCATTGATCCAATCATTCAATCATGTACTAATCTTTGGCGGGCCAGATTAAAATGACCAATGGGCCAGATGTTGTTCGTTGGCCGTAGTTTGCCCACCTCTGCTGTAGGGGTAACAGAGAAGTTCAAGGTGGAGGTGGACAATTTATGGACGTAGTGAGATATGAAGGTAGCTGATGTGAGAGAGGAGGATACAGAGAATAGGGTTAAATCGAGAGGTCGATTCGCTGTGGCGACCTCTGAAGGGAAAAGCCGGAAGAAGAAGAAGAAGAAGAAGAAGAAGAAGAAGAAGAAGAAGAAGAAGAAGAAGAAGAAGTAGAAGAAGAAGAAGAAGAAGAAGAAGAAGAAGAAGAAGAAGAAGAAGAAGAAGAAGAAGAAACCTAACAAAGGGATTTGAAGTGATGATGATGTTGATAGATAACATTCCAAAGTCTAAATCTTTATACATTGGTTAATGGTGTAGTAATGATGCCACAGTAAAACCAGTGAGCTAAGAGAAAACAAAATCTGATGTTTAAATATGAGTATAAAGATTGACAAGTATAGCTGCACTGAACATTAAATTCTCTCACTTTCTCAGTGGGTCTGGGGGTCAGGCTGTGGGAGGGGGTATATATGCCTATATAGTTATGTTATTTCCACAAAGCCAGTCTCATTATTCCATGTCCCCTGACATTTCAGCTCAGCAAAGAGCTTCCATATTAATCTTAGACTGTGAGTCTGCTGGTCCCTCCACATCCCTGCCTCTAATGACAGTTTTTATTAGTGGTCCAACCTTGAGCTGCTGAAATTATGTAAATGCTCCATGTTTGGTGAGGTAAACATCTTTATGTTTTGCTCCACGGCCATTCAGGTGGGAATCTAATTCTGCTAGACGACAGCTTAAATGAATCGGCTTGTTACAATTTGAATAATGGTCTAAGCGGCAAGAGACGAGGTCAGCCAGATGAAGGTTGGAAAGGAGAGACCCACTTAGTTAGGTGCCGCCTTATCACATACTAACCCCACCTCATTCATTAGCTTCCATCACTTCTCTAGTTTGCATGAAGCAATATCATTACAGTATGATTTGCCTCAGCTGTGGGTTCGAAGTAGCATCTCAAGGCAGGAATAACTGCACCAAAATGTGTAATTTGGCCACCAATATAGATGGTAATAAAGCTAGAACCCCACTCCTTTTCATCCTGTCGCCACACAAACACACTTGCCCACCCCTTGTAATCATTTACTTCCCTCTCTCTCTCTCTCTCTTGCTCTCTCTCTCTCTCCTACATTTCGGGGCAATAATGAAGACGATGACATGATACCTTTGCTTTAATGGAATTGTCCTGAATTGAATTGAAATTAATTCATATTTTAAAATTGGGTCAGCATGCTCTGCATTTTTTTAAAAAGAGCTCATCCGTACATAAATACATCTGTCAAATTAAGATTTTACTAATGGTTTTACAATTATAAGAAATGATGGAGATCCTCAGAGAGACCTTTCTGCATCTTCGAAGCCTATATCTCCCTAACTGCATCTCCATATCTCTCTGTATCAGTCCTAACAGGACTTTTTGCCATTTTGCCATGTGTTATGAGAGACTGCAGCCAACCGACGTATGAGACTAAGCTGCCTGACTTTCTGCAGGCCTGATTTTTCCAATTAGGGTACATTTCTCTGCCTATACGAACATGTCTTGGCCTTGACAAGCTGCTGGAATCCTCATGATGTGCGAATACTGGCTAACCTTGAAGGCTTCTCGAAGATGTTATGTTCAAAATGAAACACCTCATGCAGAGTTCCGACTCATATATAAAATATTTCTCCCCGGCAAGGTTTTTTTTTTAAACTCCTTATGGCCCTGATAGTTTGAAAGGATTCAAAGTAAAATCTATGTGAGCATGGTCTTTAAAAGTTCTTTCAGTACTAACTTTTTCTTTTTAAGAACTTTAACTGGCTTAAAAAACAGCATTTGACCTTTCAACTACTTCAGCCAACAGATGGTAAACTGGTGTGCTTGACTAATGCCTCATTAAGTTTCCATAATACTTAAATAAATGACGAATGTTCAGTAGCAATTCCTTAATGTGATTTCCGATAAGTTGTCATCTCCTGGTGAAGTTGGAAAAGAATCAGATGCATAGTTTTAAAGTGACCCCTCATTCCTTGACTGAAGAACAAAAGTGGCGTCCTGTTGACATACAGTGTTCTTTGAATGACGATCCCGCTAGCTTCAGCAGATGAAGTGTGCACTACCACTGAATTTTGCATTGGAGTAGTGATATTTATTCACAAAGACATTAGATCTTCTACTATAAGATCACATGTGACTTCGGCAGAGTCACTCGGATTCTTGCTGAGCCACCTGAGGCAAGTTAAACTGCATTAGTAGCCAATCCTTATGATGAATATATTACCTGCTGTTATGATTGCGATAACAATGAAAAGCTGAACAAAGACAGTCTTCCATTCTTCTCCCTCCCAGCTGTTTTGTCCAGTCAGGGATTGAAGAGTTGAGTTGTTGCTGTTCAGCTGTTGGAGCAGCAGACAACAGACAGATGGATATAAAGAGAAGGACACCATGAGACAATGAGTGTTTTACTCTGGCAGACTTGATGTCTGAGGTGGATAGAAGTGCCAGTTAGAGGACTATCTCTCTCTCTCCCTTGTGGGCTTAATTTTGTAAGACAGTTGAGGATCAGCCTGCAGGCAGGGACAGATGGGCCGGTGCCTGTGGAGCACACCAGCAGCAGCAGCTCTGTCTCAGTTGTCGGGGCCAGCCGTCCCAGATGGGTGGGTGGACAGGGGACATTGAATTATGAGTGATGCAAAATCACTAGGTAAGCAAGCCCCATCGTTTGTCATGATTTTGTATATGTTGCAGGGAAACGCCTCACAGAGCTGGGCATAAAACTGACAAAGATCGAAAAAATAAACAAATATATATACATTATGCGTGTCACCAAGGTTGATTTCCCAACATGCCTGGGCCTCCGCTAGCCCAAGGACTGAGAAAGCAAGTCAAACATGTTCCAGCTTTCACACTGTCCAGGTGTGCTTGTTATGTTATAGTATTTTCCTTTTTAACTAGTTGTCTCGCCCATCCCTTGCTTTTAAAATAAAAAAAAAGAAAGAAAACGTGCCCTTTAACCTTACATGAAGTATATGCAATCATTCAGACAAATCCACATACGGTTTCCCCAATTTTATTAAATTCATTTTTTTTTTAATTTAATTTATTTATCTATTTTAATAGTGGCAGCTTCTTGGTTTGTGTATTTAGGTGAGAAGAGCTTGAGTGCTTCTTGGCTCGAGGTCAGGGGTTTTGATCGCCAGGGACTCAGACTCCTGCTGGATTCTCAGAGCTCTAATGGGGCACTGAGGGAGGTGGGGTTTCAGTCAGGACTATCTATGTCCTGTGGCAAGCTTAATTGGGTATAAAGAGAAGTAGCCCTGACTGTGGCCTCCACCTGAGGGTAAACCATACAATATGTTTAAATAAAGGCTTTTAACGTGATGTGCAGGTGAAAGCTAGCTCTTGCCTTTAAGGGGAGGGCTGCACTTGAGCACTGTAACTGTTATGTGTCCATGACAGTTCTCTAACATGAGCAGTTTTTAGTCCTGTTTTTTTCTGGTGATCATAGCAATGCACTTAGGGCTCTGCCAGAATTACCCGTTTCAAGGGGAAACAAGCCTTTATATTGATGAATGCACTTGAGTGACATCATTTTCTGCTTTCCTCCATTCCCTCTTTAAACAGATAAATCAAGTCACAATCCACTGAATGTGTAGCAGCACTGGGCCATTTCCAGTGGTACTACTGCACATAAACCACTGCACACACCAAGAAATAACAATCCCAATAAAAAGGTGGATAAATCACTCTAAATCTGTGAGTCAATAGTATCGAACAATAAATGTCCTTCTCACCATCCCTTCATCTGTGTCTTAAGACAACCTGGCAGGATGGATCTGAAGGAGGGGGTATTTCAGCTTGGAGAGAAGTGTTAATGTGTGTTAATACACTTAAAGCCATAGGCCTTTTCTAGGTGGTGGGCTGTCACTAATAAATGAGTGTGTGAGTGTGTGTGTGTGTGCGTGTGTGTGCATGTGTGTGCGTGTGTGCGTGTGTGTGTTTGTGTGTGTGTGTGTGTGTGTGACTGGTGTAATGCCGCACTACAGGTCAAAGAAGAGCTGTCAGCAATATTATGTCAGGTCATCTGGTAATGACACAGAATCAGTGTTTTGCAAGCAACTCAAGTTTCAGTCACGTTCACATTTTTCTTGTCTTTCTTTCTGTGAAAGACCTGAAGCTATCTAACATAATTTATGGAATGTGTTCAGGTGGTCCTGCAATGACAGTCGCTAAAAAAAAAAAAGAAAATAGAGGGGACAGTGTTATAAGGAGCGAAATTAAGTCATTTTTATTTTTTTCCTCCAGTGTAAAATTGAAAGAAGATAACCTCTGATATGCTAAATAATTTCAAAACAAATTTAAAGTAGCAGCATCTCTCTTTGTCCTTTTAACATTGATTTAAATTCCCCATGGATGAAAACCATGACAGGATGATGAAGTTGCAACTTCAAAAACTCTTTTGCCAAGCTCTGTTCTTATTCTCGGGATCATCATCTGCCTAATTACAGCTGAATCTAACAAGTCAGAGACAGATCCAGACAAATTTAATTGCCCTGTTACCATTTGTTTTAAGAACTTATGATTGTGTGAGTTATAGATATAGATAAAGATAGCAATTGAACCGACAGATGCAATAGAGGCCAATAATAAACTTGCACACAAGTACAGACGTCAAACAGACGTCGAGAAAAGCAAAATAATACTCGATAAAATTACACCATGTAAATACGAACATATTTGATTTGATGAGTATCAACCATTATGAATAATTAATTCTTCACTGACTGTCTAAGTAGAGGGCATTACTGAATGTTCCCAGCAAAACCACTCAATTGATAGTAAATCAATAGTAAGCAGCCCACTTCCTGTTGAACATATCAGTGGAGAGTATAAACATCAGGCGATTTCAATGCATCTGAAAGCTGTGATATTCAAGGGCACAACTTTGTATAAACAACTGGTGAACGGGTATTCCCAAGATTTTTTTAGAAGAAGGTGGAAAAGACTGACAGGCACGCATTCAGTTAGTTTACTGAGTTGTGTGAAGAAGTGTCAGATAAAGGTGGCGTGTGTTAGCATTTTAAAGTGAGATTGAACCAAAAGATTAAGCATAAAAGGTTGTGTGTGATAAATTTTTATTTTGAAAGAGAATCCAAATGAAATTGGATTAGTAAAGGTGGCAGACCATGCTACAAAGGGGAAAAAAACTCATTTCCCCAAACAAAAAATACAGAAAACGCAATAACCGATGAAATTCTTTATCCGTCATCTGTGTTTTGCTTTCTCAGAAAGGCAGCAATGGCAAAGACGCCAGCCATGAGAGGTCATGTCAGATGGACTGAGGACATGTCACACAGGAATGATGTGGTTCCCGTCAGACCCTGTCCCAGAGCGCTGCATCAGCTCCCTCACAGCTGACTGTCAGACCTCCTCTGGGAATTTGACCCGGCCAGGTGTCAGGGAAGTAGCAAAGTAATTGAATATAGAAATCAAATGGATAAATTAGCAGTGATCTGGATGATGGCAGTCAGGTACTACACGGTGACATGGTCACCTTGATGTAACCCTGAGCTGTAAAACCTTTACACTCATATCTCTAATGTTCATATATATGCTTTTAAAAAGCCAATGTCTATTACTTGAAGGCTATTTTTTCCCTTCAAAATGGCAATGAAATTCCTCCATGGATTTATTTTGCCGCTATAAAATTATAAGACAGGTGTTAAATCCCTCGTTAAAGAGCTAGTTAAAGTCTATAATTGCAAAGCTGGGTACATTCAGTTCAGCTAAAGAGAGTGTCTTGAAATTCATTACTGCTGCTGTCATAGGTGATCTTGGACCATGCGCAGTACCACGTTAGAGGTTTAAAAAACCCGAACTTTGAACAATGGTATTCCTTTTGATGTTTAAGGATCACAACACTTTGGTTTTCTTGAGAGAATCAACTTGAAAAGAAAGAGGAAGACTAAAAAAGTCATGTTTAATTGATTCATTACTGATGATACGTATGAGACTCGGGGATCCGCTGAATACGGCGCAGGAAACCATGACGGTTTTGTTAGTAATTTTGGTCTGGAGGAACGTTTTATTCATTTATTTTTCAATTTATCTCATTATAATAACAACATGATTTTCTCTACCGAGCTGCCAAAACCACACAACGGAAATATTAAAGAGAATTCTTAAAAAATGTAACTCTCGGGTTGACTGGTGTAGGAGTTTAGCACAACAGCAATGGACAATAGGTAGGCCTGGCCGAATAACTGATAATACATCAGAAACAACCCTACTTACTCTCGCTCATGTCTATTTCCCTTTCAAAAAATAGCATGTCTCTGAAAAACACTTTGTGTGAAGCAAAATAAAGATGAGACAAAAAATCAAGTGTAATGACAGCTTGCTGAACCATGCTGTAGTTTGTACTTTCAGCCTCACCCCAAGAAGGACCCTGGTTCAATTCTGGCAAGGGGCCTCTCCTTGTGGAGTTATCATGTTTTTCATGTGTCGGCATGGGTTTCGCGGGTTTCCTCCCACAGTACAAAAAAATACAGAGGGTTAATTGGATATCTTAAATTTTCCAGACATGGGAATGAAAGGATGAATGGTTATATGTCTGTATGTGATGAGTGAATGGGATGGAGTTAATGGCTGTATCTCTCTATGTGACATGTGAATGAGTGATCAACTGCTGCCAAGGTGTATCCCATGTATCTCCCGATATCAGCAAGGATATACTCTAGCACCACTGGGCTGCTACAGATAATGAATGAATAAATAATGACTTATAGATTACAAAGGAAAATTCTCATCAGTATGGAGATATAGATTGAGATATTTACAATGACTCTCTGAAGTTGAATTTGCTGAATATTATTTGATCGTTATCTCGTAAAAACTTAATCCAGGTCTGCAGTGCAACACATTGCAGCAAGGATTGAAGGAAACGAGACATACCTTAATTTTCCACTGGTCGGTTCACTGGTAACTTTGTCTTGTACAGTCTGTTGCAATCAATTACAGGTAGAGATGAGTCGCCCCCCCCAAACCCCTACCTCACCCTCTGTCAGCCCACTCATCATCAAACACTGCTCTGATCAAGTGATTAGATAAGTGGTATACAGAGTGCTGAGAAGGGCTGGCCGCCCTTTTCTCTGAGCTTTCTTCCCTGGGCAAGGATGAAAAGAGAGGAGGCCGAAGACTGGGCTAAAGATACTTCAAATGACAGCTCACTGAAAAGAAGATAGATGAATCAACACATAAAGGTCTTGAGCAGAAACCTTTTGATAAGACACTCTGGACCTGTAGATTTCTTGAAGCCAATTAATGTTTGGCCCTGGCAAATGACACCGTCCTGATTATTTATACACTTTGTCCCGACCAAAGTTCATCAAGATAATCTGATACCAAGAGCACGGACTGAAAGAAGGTTAAGAAAAAGCCAGCAAGAGATAGTAAGGGCAGTTCTCTATGATAAGGCTTTTGAATGGGCGAGAGGAGTGTATGTATGAGTGTGTGCGCAAGTTGGAAAAGTGGAATTTATGATCAGCACAGTGGGAGGTGAGGAGATTCAAGGCCTCTCCTGCATCTTGTGTTGTTCATATGGAAATTAGAAATAATGAAGTCAAAACTGTCAGCTTCATATTTCTCGGCATTGCTGAAGTGACGAAGAGTGCAGGAAGTAATTAATTTAAGTCAAAATACTGAATACAGAATGGCAGGTTAATTATGTCAGACACTGAAGAGGCTGTATTGTGCTGTTGTCAAGTTTTGTGCCCTAACAAATCGGACTCTCTGCACTCAAGGAATCTCAGAACAGAAGTCTTGAGACGATTACAACAGCCCACTTTCATGTTAGCGTATGCAAATGCAATCAAAAAAGAGAGTAATAAAGAATTTCCATATCTCAGTAGTATATTGCAAAAGAATCCAAAAACTGTGCGGAAGAAGCCATTAAATGTTCAGTGATTTTTTTTTTAATGCAAAAAAGAATCTTCAACATAGACTCTTCAGAAAAAAAATATAATATGCCGCAATGGATTTTAGCTATTACTAGTTCCAATTAATCTTTGGAAAAAATAATTTCCTCAGTTGGCCATATGAAATTTGTGACCCGCTTACATTTACTCATGTAAAAAAATAAAAAATAAAAAAACCTGGACAGCATTTTTTCCAGCATGCAAAAACCTTTGTATCACCACATACTTATATGCATCAGCATGTTATGAGATGCTTCATTATCCTGAGTGATGACACATGAGCTGCTTTACATTTCTTGCCTGGTCTGATTTGCCTGTCAGTGTCAAAACTTGTTTCTTTATGCGGTGAAGAAACTGATATTTCTAATAGCCAAAAGGTGTGAATTCCCTGCTGTTGAATTCAAGACACTGCTGAGAGTGAAAATAAATAATACTAAAGTGCCAACTTTGATATGATCATTATCTTTTCCCAGAATATTCTATCAACCTCTTTCAGATGCTTCACATACATATTGTGTATCATGTAACTTAGGATGGATTTTTACTGTAAAGTTATTTTTTTAAAGAAATTACCATTCCTTTATCTCCATTTAAGAGTTATTGATTGCTTTGATTATTCTTTCTCTCCATGCTCGCTCTAGAGAGATCCCTCTATAATTCAATTTTAATATATGGGACACATTTCACAGGTCCTCTGAGTGCAAATGTGTTCAGGCCAATCAGGCCAAAAAGTGTAAGTCAACAAAAAAAGAGACTCTTAAAAAGGAATTGCTGAGAAAACCTGTAATAAATGCTATCTGAATTATTTTCTGTAATTTGGTCAGCATAGAGACACAAACCACTGAGTTCTAAATCCATAAAAATGCAGAATTTTAAAAATGAATATTATGGCTTACGGTTGATCCTGATGCCAGTGGGTTTTGTTTGTTCTTTTTGGCCAAGGAAAAGATATTCCCCCTCTTCAGCTGAACAATTATTTTCATCTTGATCCCACAGCAGAACTTTTTTGCCTCACGGCGCAGTGACACTTTTGTGCAGAGTTTAATACCAAAAATGCCCTTTTTTAACAATCGTCAATCAAAGTGTAATATTTTTCTGCAGTAACTGAAAATTAGATTTTAAAAGAAACACCTCCATGCCTGAAGTGGGAACAAATGCTTGTAAACCCATCCATATCAGATATTTGGCAGGAATGAAAGTAAGATGTTGAATGTTCGAACATCTCTAACAGAATCACCCAGAAAGGGCTTCGAAGTCAGATATTCAAGATTCATGAGGAGTTGGAAATTTTATGGACTTTATGTTTTATTGTTTCATTTTCTATATAAAACTACACCAGTTAAACCACTGTAGTATTCCTACATGTATTAATACAAGTCTGTTGGAGCTCATTAAATCTTTTCATAACACCTCACTGCTATGAAAGTCTGATTGCCCTTCATACTTCATTCTGTACGTACATTTATAAAATAAAATAAAATAAAATAAAATAAAATAAAATAAAATAAAATAAATAAAGAGGAGTGGAATGGCATAGGGCGTACAGTGATCATCCTTGTGACCAAACATTCCTGGTTCGAGTCCCACTTCCCCTAGTGTGTTGAAGGGTTGTTGAGCAAGACACTGAACACCTGATGCTGCTAGATGGCATGCCAGCTGCTCATGGTTCATCCATGATGGGTTAAATGTAGAAACTGAATTTCCCATTAGGGATTAGTAAAGTTTGATACATTTGAAATACCTGAAACTTAAAAATGTAAGTAAAACCATTCAATATAATGCTCTATTCATTCGTAAATGCCAACCATTTGATTAATAGGCTGATGGCAGTTGGAGCGGCCAATAACAGCCAATACCAATAAATAGGCACCTCTCTGGTAAAGTGGTAACTTGACAGTTTGGTACAAACAATCAATAAAACCCAGACTGATAATCTTAATTAGTTAAAAACTGAAGATGTACAATTCAAAAAGTTTTGTAATGTGTCAGTTACTCTTGTATTTAAATATTTATATTTTTTAAACACAAACATTGTGTTTTTGAAGAACCTACTTATAAAAATCAGCTGGATTTTCATAAATCGGAAAACATACACAAATTATTTTAAAATCATGTAACAGTCTCTTCACCGAAGAAAATTCAAATGAAAAAATATTTTAATCTGGTTCCAAAGGTGCCATGGTAGTGGGTCCTCTTGGAATTAATTAAACAGATTAACATGTCAAACATAACCTTCTGTGTCCCTGAACAGCTGCATCTCTCTATTCCACAAGAAGGTTGGGAGTCACAGGTCACTTTTTGATGTTTCTTTACATTCTTTTTATCAATGATACCTTGCTGAAACTGCCTTTGAGTTATGCAGACTCTGGTATGGTCAATGTACTTCTCAGTAATGTCAAAGGCTTGATGTTACAAAATAGCCTCCAGTTGGACTCAGAAAGCCTTGCAACAGACCAAATAATGTTTTACAGAAAATAGTAGAATTTGATTTTTCATTCATTTGTATCCAGTTTCAAAGACGAATGGTATTTCTGACTTTTGCAGGATTCCATGGAAAGAGCTGAATTTTATTGCTTGCCAAATTTCCGGTGGGTGTCTCATTGCCAATGTTGTGCAATATTCTTATTAGATAAATAAATAGAAAAAAAACCAATATGGTATATCTATCTATCTATCTATCTATCTATCTATCTATCTATCTATCTATCTATCTATCTATCTATCTATCTATCTATCTATCTATCTATCTATCTATCTATCTATCTATATATACACATATATGCATATATATGGGACAAATAGATGTCTCACCTGCTTTTATTGACCGGATTACAGATTCTTTTGTATGTTCCATTTTTTTTTTTATTTAACAAAATTCTAATTATCACTGTCTGGCTATTTTTTTTATTTCTTTATAATGGAAGATTTGAGAACATCTTATCACATCTTTTTCATCCTTCTACAGTGGAGGAAAAACAATGTGTTTCAGAATTGATTTTAAGATCGCGCTGATTACTTTTATGGTCCCTCATCAAATCTTGCTCTGCTACATTACTAACATCTTGTTGCTACATTTATAACCCAGTACTTTGAGATCCTCTGGCAAAAATCTTTCGAATTCTCCAGGGACCCCACTAGAACAGCTGCAATAAAAGTCCTGAGGCTCTGGAGCCGTCTGCCTGAGGTAATCAGGTGGCCGGCTTCAATGAGCTCTTCTTAGCCAACTTTTAAAACATACTTTTATTGAACAGCCACTCATACTCTTTCCTGAGTTTTAATTTGGTTCCATTTGGATGTTTTGCCTTGAATTTTAAAAGCTTTACATATCAAGTTATACCGACATATGTGGAGTTTATTCATCAATGTCGTCATCGTTTTCTTAGAGCATTATATTTGCTTCTTTATAGAGACAAAATTGCAGCCACTTAAGACAAACTCTACAAAACTGATGATGATGATAGAGGCCAAATTGCCTTTAGGTATTTATGTGGATAACGTGTTTCAAGGAACCTAATTATTATTCAAATGAGGGAATTCATGGAACAATTCAAGACAGATTTGATAAGTACTGAATACTTAATTAGAATAGAAAAGCATGTCATCTGAAGGGTGACCTTTTCCTGGCCAAATATCATAATACCATAAAATCCAAAACAGATGTGACCTATTCATGTCTCTGCTCTTGGAAACACCCCATGATCAGTGAGTATTTATGATGGAGCATGAGTTGGGTAAGAATATAATTAAGAACCTCTCCAATTACAAAACTCTCTCCTTCAAAGTAAAGCTATTGCTCATTCAAAAAAGAAAAAAAAAACACTTGAGTGCCTGATTACACTCCTTACGTCAATCTTTTGTCTCCTCCTGCACGCCTTACCGCTGTGCTGCTTTATGGCCAACAGCCTGGTTAGTCATAAATCTTTCTTACATTCCATTGGTGCCGGACAATTCTAAAATAAGAACTTCAGGAACCAAACATAAAAAAAACCTTTTTACAGTATTGGTACAAAGTTTGATTCTACACTGGATAACACCTAGCTGACTTAATTGAACTGAAATACAATACTGACTGATCTTACCGAAATAGATATTTCAAATGGGAATGGGTTGTCATCTTGCAGTAGATTTTCCATGCTACAAGCTCACGTTTTGAAAACAATGATGTACTCTTTTCATGAAACGTGACTTATCCAAAACAGTAACCATATAGGTAATCTGCACAATATTCTGATGAGTTTAGTTTCAATAATCACTATTTTTTTTCTTCCATCTTCTGTATTCAGACACCATACTATGTTCTATAAAAATGTCATACATGTGCATGTATCTACTGAGAAATGTTTACTGTTTTAACTACAGTTCAATTATGCTAATCCAGTCATGAGGAATAAGGTAATGATGCAGACATAGGTGTTTACGTGCACAGTATTGGAATAAAAATATCATGAGACTGTATAAATAATGTATAAATATTATGATATTACACTTCCTAAACTTTATTTTTTATCGGCTGAATCGCATTCAGAAACAGCTCTGTATAACATGTGATTACCAATGAATAAACTTAACTGCTGGTTAGTTTTATTTCTCTCTATTTCTAGAGTTTCCTTTCCTTCTCCCTTATTTTTCTTCTCTGTAATTGTTTCTGAATTTCTCTCTCCCCTCTCAAAAAGGTACCTGAGATGTGTATCTTTTTCTCTGAAGTTGGTCCATTGATTCTTTAATTCATTTCATTAATATCATACATTCATCCATTTTCATTAATTACCTGTACCACTTATCTATACCCATTACACTTACGGTATCTATACCACTTACAACTCACCATAGGTCATTAGAACCAAAGAAGCCTCTCGGATGAGGGGTGAAACATCTTCAAGTGAAGAAATTCAAGTCCAGCTGCCAAGACAAGAAGGTTTCAAGAAGAATTCACCGTGACCTGGATGACTGAGAACCTCCACAGACATATCCTGCGCTCAGGGTTGCCTGATGGGGGGGCAGGGAGGATTTGTGGGCGGGGAGTGACAGCTATCCAAAGTTGGCAAAGACCCTGGATTGGTTGCTTGTCAGTCAGATATATGGAGATGCAACCATTCACTTTCTCATTCATTCATCTAGGCAAGAGTCTAGAGTAGACCTGGGCATTTTGCGGCCCGCAGGCCACATCCGTCCCGTTTTGCATTTTTATCCAGCACGCTTAACTATTTTCTTTGAATATTTGAACAAGTTTTTTCAATCAATATTGAATTAGAAACTTATTTTTTCCTTTTAATTTTTTTTTTCCTGTAATTTTTTTTCCAAAAGTGTCAGTCCGTACATTTATATTATTATTAATGATTTTAAAAATGAAATAGAATGCCAAAAAATTGAATTTTTTTAAACTGCAATTTTCATTTTGTTCACCTAGTTGGCGGGTGCATAGAAATTGAATAAGAAATGTGGCCAGCCAGCCAAAATAATTGCCCACCCCTTGTCAAGAGCAACCTTTGGCAACCTTTTCCACACAAAGAGCCATTTAGACCCGTTCCTCCACAGTAAAGAAAACACCCAGAGCCACACAACCCTTTGGAAATTATACAAAATATCCATCCATCCATCTTCTACTGTTTTTTCCGCACTTAGGGTCACAAGGGATGCTGGAGCCTGTCCCAGCTGTCATCAGGCAAGAGGCAGGGTATACTCTGTACTAGTCGCTAGTCAATCGCAGGGCCAAATACAGAGGCTGACAACATTCGCTCATTCATTCGGGGCAATCTTCCCAATGTTTACCAATTAACCTGCAAGTTTTTGGACTGTGGGGGGAAACTGGAGGGCCTGGAGAAAACATGCAAACTCCACACAGAAAGGTACCCTTGTCAGAATTGAACCAGGGTCTTTTGTGCTGTGAGGCCAAAGAGTGAACCACTGCGCCACCTAGACAAAATGTGTTGCATTTTTTAAATCAATGAACAACTGCAGAGACAATTTAATTTAATTTCTGCACGCAACAAACATTTCAAACTCAGAAAAAAGACATTGAGCTGAAGGTTACTTTTAAGCAAAATACTCAATATCTATTTGACTTCTTGTATTTATGAAAAAAAAACAAACTTCAGCCTAACTTAAATTATCCATTGGCAGCAGACCAAAAATACCCTCCTCTCTGTGTGCTGTCATCCTCTTACCAACGCGTGCAGAAAGAGCGGCAAAAATATTTCGGCAAGTTTTATTTAGATGTTGCAAGTTTGCCATAATCTTTACATTTACATTTTAAAAATGAGCAATCTAAAATAAATGCATTTTAATGAAATACGAGGTTAATTATTTTCAAAAGCCACAGGGAGCCACATTAGAGGGATCAAAGAGCCGTGTGGTGGCTCCTTAGCCCCAGGTTGCCACCCCTGGGATAGAGTCTTAACCCACTGCATGATTCTGGACTGTGGGAGGAATCTCAGAGGAAACCCAAGCAGACATGGGAAGACCCTTTAAACGCCACACAGAAAGGCCCCCTGTCGTAATTGAACCAAGGACCTTATGCTGGGAAGCAGAAACACCCATTTGGACACCGTTGTTGATAAATGACCATAAACAACCGATCAGTGCTTGTGAGTAAGTGCTTGTGCTTCTGTCAAATCTTGTAATATTAGATGATTGTACTCTGGTAAATATCTCCATTCCTCATTAGATTGTCTTCAGCACATTCTTTAACGTATGTAGAAAAAAAATTATCATAAGGGAGATATAACAGTATATTGTTTTGAGAAGCTGCCAAATAGGGAAAAGCTTAACCTTGGCCATGTGTATTCTTCTCCACAGAGCTGATAAAAGTGAATGCTGAGTACACAGCTGCACTTTTGCACCAAAGCCTAAAAGTGTGACAGACACAAGCAATACAACCTGACAGAAGAATGGGGAGATGCTGCTCAATTCCTCCTCACCCTTAATGTCAGAGACATGACATTAATATGATACAGAGAGGACCATCAGTGAGAAGAGAGAGGGGGTAGTGCACCTTATGGATTCAAAGGAAGCATTGAAGCAGCAGGAAATCTGACACTTGACATAAGTCACATAACATAGTAGTGGTGCTCCATCATCTTCTCAAGCACCATTATGCAAACTGCACAAACACTATGTATGCACAATATGTAAATACAGCATTTGGTGCATTTTACTGGGTGCTTGAGGATCGCCTTTTCTTTAACGTTGTGTCACAGCTGTGCCACTGAGTTTTTAACCCCTATACTTGTCTTGTCATAGGCCTCCTCGTCGGGGCTTACACATGACAGAGGCCATCGTCCTCTCAGCATCCTTGAGCACCTGTGATGGGAACCCAGCCAGTGACTGATCACCCGCTCCTTCTGTCTCGTCAGCACTTTCCCTCATTCAGCTCGTCATTGACGCTCTGTGGTAATAAAACCAATGTCATCCAGCCTCTTGTGAAGTTCACATGATGAGATAAGGGTAGAAAATTTGCTGCTGCCGTTTTTTGTTCACATTTAATATCTCTTGTCTTTTTTTTACTTCTCTACTTGTAAGGTATTTAGAAATGACAGTGGACTAATCACGTTCTCTACCTAATGAAAGCCTTCATTAAGACTATGTGATGTTTCAAAGTCATTTTCCTTTTCAGATATGTATTCAAATGTGTTTTTGTATGTTTCTAAATGGGAATAATTGATTGTGCGAGGTTGTTGCAGAGCAAAAGGAGCCCCTCTTACGTTAATTAAAACTTCACGTGGTTGCGCTAAACATTAGGAAAATGGGGCAGTATATCAGGCTTATTACCTGGCCATGATTGTAGGTGCCGGGGATTTTGTCCAGGGAAATCGCTTACATACAATCAAACAAAAGCTCTGAACCCTCTAAAAGCACCTGGCCAATTTCCTTTGTGTCATTGCGGAGAGAGAGGTGTGATGCTGCAGTGGTCGTATGAGATTTTAGAGAGAGTTAGTAGTCATAAAAAAGGAATACACATTAAGGGAAATGGAGTGCAAGTTGCGGATGTGTCTGGCTATAAATCAAGTTGGAGATGAGACATTCCTATTTTCTTTTTTAGGTGTTTCTGCTTATTTGCTGTTAAATCAAAACATTTAAATTCTCGAGTCCAGAGTCATAACTCTCAATGGTCTCTTACATCTCATATTCAAATCATCAGCAGACAGTAGTATGTTGGAAACAGGCAAACTGAGTGTTGAGATTATGATGATGCAGGTGGGACAACATCTACACTAGATAAGAGCAACTCATAAAATCTCAGCACTTCATTTCCTAAAAACACAATATATACCAGGGCTGCCTGGAAGAAAACATTTCGTCCAAAGAATTACTTTGTAGATGTCATTTATATGAGATGAAACAAGGAGCCTCATATGCAGTGAATGTGCAGATCCAATTTTTAAGGTATCCTTGAGCAAGAAAATATGGCCAAATATGAGAAATGCATCCCAATGAATATACAAAATTATGGAAGAGACAACCATGGACAGTTTCCCATTTTAACATTCCTCTCAGTCCACAGTCTCTGCATGCACCTGACCTTCTGCTTTAGAAGCACAATGAACATTAATATTTCATACCACAAACAGATTTTGCAGTCAAGATCCTGCAGCTCCTTAGTACTTTGCAATCTGACAAATAGAGAGGGAACTGGCCGTCATTATCTCAGGTGAAACGGTCCAGAAAATGTTTAACAAAGCACTTATAAGTCTATATGGATGGAACATGGTTGAAATTGACTCTAGAGTATTAATTATTTATTCAAGTATAGTTCATACATTGAACAAATCTAGGTGAACCCCCATGGGTTCAGGTGCTATTTATTGGACTATTAATTAGACTATAGACTATTTATTACTTTTCATATTTACAAGGAGTAGCTTGGAAAACACTGCCCAGTGGCAAATAATTTAAAAAAATCCAATAGGATCCCAAAAAATATGCTGACCTTTATTTTATTTATTTTTTTTATTTACAGTCAAGTCAAACCCAAGTCAGCTTTATTGTCAATTTATCTGCATGCAGAGGAATCAAGATGATGTTTTTCACAATCACATGATAAATATAAAGTGCATGCAGATATAGACTGATTTAGGTGCAGAAGAATTCCTTCTTTTTTTTTTAACATTAATTCATTTTTCTAATGCAGTGAATAGGTAATTTACTTAATCAAGTCTGTAGACGTAAACAAGCAAACTAACTGCAGGAAACTTGAAGTTGAGTTTGAAGTTTAAAGTGGTCTATTATTACACAGCGCCAGCGAGACTGCAACCTGCTGCAAGGCGTCAAGTGCTTAGAGACATTCAGAGAAAGTTGAGAAAAAAACATCCTCTAGTTGAAGCATATAAAAGACTGGACGACTAAACAGACACTCGGAGAAAAATTCATTAAAAAAGACAGCAGGAAGCCATAATCAATGGGGGTGGGCGGGTGGAGGATGAAGAAGTTGTGTAACAACTATTTTTTTTTTAGTAATGGTTAAGACCCTCATATTGTATTAATGAATTTCTAATTATGCTACAGCAGTTTAATGATTAACTGGAAAGCCTATGTTGACCTTGGAGTTATCCAGGTCCAAGCCAGATATTGCTTCTCACTACAGGTAGCTGCTCTAATTTGTTGCCTCTGTAAATCTGTACAAACATTAAAAAAACTATTAAAACAGAAGGATTAATATTTGGATTAATACATTCAGATGGAGAATTAAGGTGGTTAGTTGTGACCAAATTCATATTTGACTGTTGAAAATCCAGTATATTATCACCTGAAAATATTTCAACAGCAACCTAGTGCAATTGAAAATGTGCAGTCATATGATAAGGTTGCCTAAACAAAAACAAATGAAAATGTTTGGGAAAATTTTTTCATCGCCTAAAATCTTTGCAGATATTGCAGATATTGCATATTGTATTGATATTGCATATTGCAAAATCTTTGCAGATACTGCTTTGCAGATATTGCATTGCATCCTTGGTGTAAGTCAATTGAAAAAAAAACAACTGGAAGGTTTCTAAACCACATATAATGATGATAATAATAATAATAATAATATGATGATGATGATGATGATGATGATGACATCCTCAGTGACAAAGAAGATCAAGAGGACAAAGGCAGAGCAGAGGACAAAGTGGTGGAAGTTGAAAAGGGAGGAGTATTGAATGGTTTTCAGGAAGGAGTTGAAAAAGGCTCTTGGTGGTGGAAAACTACATAGTACTATCAGGGAGATGAGGAGGAGAGTACTGGGTGTGTCATCTGGAAGGAAAGTAGATAAGGAGGCTTGGTGGTGGAATGAGGAAGTGCAGAAGTATATACAGAGAAAGAGTACTGTATATAGGGTTAGCAAAGAAGAAGTGGGATACTGAGAGGACTGGAGAGAACAGACAGGAGTACAGGGAGATACAACGTGAGGTAAAGCTAGAGGTAGCAAAGGCAAGACAAAGGGCGTACGATGACTTGTATGCTCGGTAGGAAAGTAAAGAGGGAGAGAATGAGCTATACAGGTTGCCGAAACAGAGAAATAACAATAGAAAGGATGTACAACAAGTCCAGGTGATTAAGGATAGAGAGGGAAATGTATTGACAGATGATAAAAGAGTAATGGGAAGATGGAAAGAGTACTTTGAAGAGCTGATGAATGTGGAAAATGAAAGAGAGACAAAGGGAAGAGAGGAGAAGAGGGGACTATTGAAGACCAGGTCCTAATGATATACCTGTGGATGTGTGGAAGTCTCTAGGAGAGGCAGCAGTAGAGTTTCTGACTAGATTATACAACAGGATCTTAGGGAGTGAGAAGATGCCTGAAGAATGGAGAATTGTGATGGGGGCCATTTTTAAGAATAAAGGGGATGTGCAGAATTGCGGCAACTATAGAGGGATAAAGTTGATGACCCATACAATGAAGTTATGGAAAAGAGTAGTGGAAACTAGACTGAGAACAGAAGTCACGATTTGGGAACAGCAGTATGGCTTCATGCCTAAAAAGAGTACTACAGATCCAGCATTTGCTTTGAGAATATAGTGGAACAGAGAAGACCAGATGGAGCTGCAAGGTGTTTTTGTAGAGCTAGAAGCAGCATGTGAGAGGGTGCCAAGAGAGGAACTCTGTTATTTAATGAGTAAATCTGGAGTGGCAGGGAAAGAATGTTAGACTGATGCAGGACATTTATGATAGCTGTAAGACAGTGGTGCGGTGCGCTGTAGGGGTAACAGTGAAGTTCAAGTTGGAGGTAGGACTCCATCAGCGATCAGCTCTAAGCCCCTTCTTGTTTGCAGTGGTGGTGGACAGGCTGAAAGATGAGGTTAGACAGGAATCTCCATGGACCATGATGTTTGCAGATGACATTGTGATCTGCAGTGAAAGCAGAGAACAGGTCGGGGAAAATCTAGAGAGGTGGAGGTATGTGCTGGAAAGGAGATGAATGAAAGGAATGAATGAGTGGAGAAAAGTGTAAGGTGTACCATGTGATAGAAGACTATCATCCCAGAATGAAAGGATAGGTGTACAAGACAGTGGTGAGACCAGCGATGCTTTATGACCTAGAAACGGTTCCAATGAGAAAAAGACAAGAGGCAGAGCAAGAGGTCGCAGAGATGAAAACGCTAAGGTTCTCTTCGGGAGTGACCAGGATGGATAGGATCAGGAAAATCCTCATGTTAGATATTTTGGCAGAGAAGGTCAGAGAAGCTAGATTGAGATGGTTCAGACATGTACAAGCTGCTAGGTAGGAGGTCTCGAGGAAAACCAAGGAGAAGATTTATGGAGTGAGGGAGGATATGAAAGTCGTTGGTGTGAGAGGAGAATATATTATAATAATATAATATAATATAATATAATATAATATAATATAATATAATATAATATAATATAATATAATATAATATAATATAACATAATATAATATAATATAATATAATATAATATAATATAATATAATATAATATAATATAATATAATATAATATAATATAATATAATATAATTATTGTTAAGATATATAGAGGGAATTTTACTGACCCGATCTCAAAAAATAGCATATATTTAATCTTCAATGCAGTAACAATAAGCTAAGGGTTTGCTAGGAGTCACTTGGTTTACAGGAATTGAATGAGTGAACAGGATATGCACTTTACAAGTTGTTAAAAACACATGGTGGACCAATCTGTACTGAATGCATAATGGCATGGGATCAGTGAAGTGGTAAACACCATCAGGAAGCACTATCAGAATACACATGAAAGAAAAAATGTATTCAGAAGCCTTCTAATTATGGTGGAAACATTAAAGTCCAAGAAATCAGGAAGATAAAACACTAAGATGCACATGTCAGGGTTTGAAGATGGCAGGTGGGCGGAGCAGGAACGCACAGTGGCAAGCCCCAGTGAAATCAGGATATAAGTGATTTAATTAAATGAGGTAATCAAAGCAAATGCAAAGTGCATGTTGTCACTCCCATGCGTCAGGGCGTATTTGTGTTCAGCTGGACATTTTTCAACTTCCCCAGCATGTGGCCTTGGGTGCTTTTTGAATAACTGAGTACCATTGTGTAATACTGGCGCGCTTTAACAGCTTAGCTCACAGCAAGTGCCATTCTGTTGCATTTTGCACTAAGTCTTCATGTGAAAATTAATATTAAGCCATTAAAGCAGCATGGGACCCCCATGGCATCAAGGTTAAGAAAGGCACATCTTTGCAACCTCTCTGCAATGTGTCCAACAAATTCTATCTGCTCTCTAAAAAAATCATTCAATCTTGAATGTGACCTATAGTTTTGGTTTATCACCTTTATTTTCATAAAAGGATCTCAGAGTCCACATCAACATGTGAATACTTTACCTAGCATTATAATTAGTCAGGCCATAGTTTCATTGCTTTTCTCTCTGTAGAAAAGATGATTACGGATCAGCCCTGTTATTCTTTTACTCTTTTGACATAAATAGACACTTACAGCTTAGTGCCACCCCTTGAGGTGATGTCTGACGTGCATTAAAGGCCAAATATTGAAACCAGACTGCTCCCCCCTCCTTCTCCCCTCTTCTCCATCGATTGCCCGATTGTCTGCCCCTCTGTGTCTCAAGCCAGCAGAAACCAAAGTGACTGAGACAAAAGGTGGTTTGGATATTAATTCAGTGCTCACGTCTTCTTTCAGTCTTTTCACATGCAAAACACTGGACTTTGTATTGGGCAGAAGGGGACACTAACAATTACAGCGTCACATTGAGCTTCCATCGGAGACTCACTCTTCAGACTGATTGACAAATGAAAGAGCTTAAATAGCTCCTATTTGAAATGGGCACTTGCCAG
Organism: Fistularia commersonii; assembly: GCF_037954325.1. Classification (NCBI taxonomy): domain Eukaryota; kingdom Metazoa; phylum Chordata; class Actinopteri; order Syngnathiformes; family Fistulariidae; genus Fistularia; species Fistularia commersonii. The sequence goes on from NC_141301.1 coordinate 5,328,437, forward strand.
GATGGGGGGGGGGGTTGTCTCTCCAATATCTTGTCTCAAATGGGAAAGGAAAAGATGAGCGTGCATAGGAAATGGAGCACACAATTCAGAACACAAAGGCCATTTAGTCTATATCCAGGGAATACTCACTGGCACTGTGGTGGCTTTAAAGCTTGGATTCAATGGAACATCAAGATAAAGCATTGACTTTCTAGGGGGAGTTGCATTCAACTGTTCTTTCCCTTAATAAAACTTTTCAAACTGTGAAAATTAACCAACACCTATGAAAAAGCTCATGGAAGAAAAAGGCCAAAGGCATATATCTATATATTTTTTTCTATTACTTTTTTAGTTTTTTTTTTTAGTGTTTGAAATATAAACCAACAGTACACGTACACAAAAAGTTCTGGGAATCCGTGTGTGTGTGTGTGTGTGTGTGTTTTCTGGCAAGACAAAGATGTTCATTGGACTGCCAAGCACGTAGCACCATAGATTTCCTATCATGAATGTTACTCTATTTGTCTGCCAGTCCCTCAGTGTACCCAATCTACAAAGCTGAGTAGAAAATCAAGATCAACTGTTTGGAAAGTTGGTTTTCTGCGAGTTCACATGTGAAGCCAGGATAACATGCCTACTTTTCCAAGAAAATCAATTCTGCTAATTTCATTTTACTTACAAATTTAGATGTATTTTTTTTATTTTTTTTGTACACAACAGATTCTGCTTTAAATTACATAGGTATTTATTCAATCCAAAGATTGGGAGTTATGGGAACAAATACTCAAACCAGTGAAGTCAGTTTAAAAAGTAAAAAAAGTTATTATGTCATTAATAAAGTGCACTCATGTGGGTTTGTAAGTGTGTGTGTAAGTATGTGTGAATAGATGAGCTATTACTGCTCCCTTTTTGGCCCTGAGGTTTTTTATCTTCAACAGCAGCATTTCAAAACTGGTAGCAAGAGGAGACCCGTAGTGAGTGGATATACTGTATGTTGAGCTTCATTAACTGCCTTGAGGGCAAAACTGTTTAAATAAGACCCAAGTTGTATTTGATATCATCAGCTCACATGCAGGATCATCCAAAAGGGAATGTATTGCCAGAAAGAATTGTTCTTACTCCAGCGTAAAAGGTGCAGGTACCCACATAGCAATGGTATAAATAACATTGAGCGTGTGAGAGCACAAACAGCTCCAGGGGAGTGTTTTGTGCTGCAGGAAGAGCACAAACAGGTCTTTTAATGGAGAGAGGGATGTGAGGAGAAATTCATACGTGAGATGACACTTTTCCATAGCCCTGTAGCACAAACCCCATGAGAGGGGTGTTGGGGCTGGGAAGATGGGGAGTCAAAGTCTGTGTATGTGTGTGTTTGTGAATCAAGGATGCAGTTAAAAGGTACAGAAATGCCTGTGTTAAGTCTCTATGGGAACCTATGGCGCAGCATGCATACAAGTGTGCAAAAGTATACATATAAAGGGCAGAAAAAGGCAGCCATTCTTCATTATATCTCTTTTATCTCTCTTCTTCTTTTTCTATCACCTTGTCCCTTCAGGGGTTGCAACAGTTAATCAACCTTCTCCATCTAACCCTATTCTTTGTATCCTCTTCTCTTAGACCAACTAACTTCTTATCCTCTCTCACTGCATCCATTCATCTTCTCTTTGGTCTTCCTCGAGACCTCATGCCTAGCATGCTTCAATTCCATTATCGTCCACCGATATTTTCACTATCCCATTTCTGTACATGACCCAACCTTCTCAGTCTTTCTTCTCTGACCTCTGTCCAAAACATCTGAGATGGGCTGTCCCTTGGATGGACTCATTCCTGATCCTATCCATCCTTGTCTCTCCCAAAGAGAAGATCAACATCATCATGACTGTGACCTCCAGCTGTGCCTCCTGTCTTTTCATCAATGTCACTGTTTCTGAACAATACAGCATTGCTGGTCTCAGCAATGTCTGTTCACCTTTCCTTTCATTCTGGCTGATAGTCTTCTATTGCATAGTACCCCCAACACTTTTATCCACCCATTCCAAACTGCTTAAACCAGTTTATTTACCTCTTTTCCACACTCTCCATTGCTCAGGACTGTTGATCCCATGTACTTGAAATCTTCCAACTTCTTGATCGCCGCTCCTTGTAGTCTCACTGTTCCAACTGGGTCCCTCTCATTCACACACATATATTCTGTTTTGCTGTGACTAACCTTCACTCCTCTCCTTTCCAGGGCATACCTCCACCTCTCTAGAGTTTCCTCAACTGTCCTCTGCTCTTTCTATAGATCGCAATGTCATCTGCAAATGCCACGATCCATGGAGATTCTTGTCTGACCTCATCTGTCAGCCTGTCCATTACCACGCAAACAAGAAGGGGCTCAGAGCTGATCCCTGATGGAGTCCCACCTCCACCTTGAACTTCTCTATTACCCCTCCAATGTTTTCTTAAGTTTTCTATCTTTAAGTTAGAAAGAATGCTCAAGAGACTGGTTGATATATTTATTGGTTGACCACTTTTAATGTTCCACTGTATTGGTGAAAACAATAATTCAGAAAGAAAAGCTACTGTACTTGTGGGTCATTGGACAAGGCATACAGGAGTGTATTTGTACAGCAGATGTACATCACTCTTTCCAAAAAAGACACTTTCACCAGATACTTTTTTAACCTGTTTTGAATGAATTTTGTGACTTTAAGACTTCAAGCAAAGTTTTGATTCTCCGTAGTCCAGCAAATCTAGAAGTTATCCATTCCTCATAATAGTTACTTTGTTACTAGCCACAAAGGATCCAGTATGGGTTTTGTGTGGGCAAACTAGAAACAATACCTAAATTATAATCTAATTGTTGAAATGGGTTTCATAGCTTTCAGTAATTAATTCATGTGATTATATGTACTGCACACAGCTGTGAATGGCTGGAGCCTATCCCAGAAACAATCTGGCAACAAGCAGGGTTTAATCTTGACCAGTTACCAATCAATCACAGGGTCACACATGGATGCGGACTACAGACAATTTATAATTTAACCAACTGTGGAAGGAACTCGGAGAACCTGGAGAGAAATCATGCCGGAACACTCGAGACAGAAAGGAACCCAGAGAGAGATTGTCAACCACTATGTTGAACAATATCATTTACCAGACACAGAAGATGTGTATGAGGATGAGGAATCCGATATTCCAGGTCATAGACTTTCAAGCTAAAGGGCAAAGCCTGGTTAGAAAAATAAATATGCCAGCTGTGTACAAATCCATTGACAAAATGCAATCACTGTACAACCCCCCCATAGGCCCATTGCTGAAGTGCCCTTGAGCAGGGCCTTAACTCCAACTTAAATTGAGCTACTTAGTGTCAGCATTTCTGCCTTTGGCTTTACGGATTGCGTTCAAGGTGTGGATGTCTATTAATTGTGGGAGTCTGTGTGCTCCTGCAATTGAGAGGCACCCTCTCTGTGAATCTGCCCTTAGTTAATAAAGGTAAAAAGCAAGAAAAGCACCTCCTATGATTAAGGGGGGAAATAGTCTCAGAAAATAAAAAGAGAGAATGATAATAAAACAAATGCTCCAAACCTCCTGGAGCAGATTTTTAATCATTAAATGATGCCCTGAGGGTGGATGGAGTATGATGAGGAAACAGTGGCTTGTGCCTTGCTATGTAATTAAATGGTGGCTGTATGGTTGCAGAGGCTGGGGGAAGATAAGCACTGGGCTTTCTGCCCCGGGATTTTTAGAAAATTGTGAGATGCTTTAAACAATAAGGTTATTGGTGAGATGCATTTTAGAGAAAAGAAGAAATTGAGATATATTGCTACTATTTTCTATAAAATAACTCTATAAAACGCAAGTAAGATATAATAATGCAGCTAAAAAAAAATTATATGGAGCGATAAACCTAAGCCCACAGTGTACTTTATCAATTTAAACAGGATAGTATATTATGTAAAAAATCTCCTAAAAGTGCATACACACCTGATCAAGCTATTGCATACTATTAAAAGTAATTGCAATGCAACATAACATAAAAAACAAGGCTGTTTGTTGTCAAGAGCCTGTAATCAAAACACCTTTTGTATTATCCTGAATGCAGCGTCACTTATTTCGTGTAGCCTGCCATGTGATCCTATTGGTGACAACATCTTGGTCAAATGTTCAGTTTCCAAAATGGCTGGGAAAAATGTTCAATGCTCTTCTCGTGGTATCAGAGTTCCCCTACAGAGCAGCATGACAGCTGGGCAGTTCGTGATTGTCAGAGCCCCTCATCTTTACAACATGTCACAGGTGACAGTGTTTTTGCATGTCGACTCAACTCAGCCCCTGCGTGCGCTATTTGCTGAAAAATGGCATCAAAGGCTGCCAAGAGGGGGACAAAAATAAATCTGATTGGCTGTTAAGCTTCAGAAAGTCACTGCACCAGAAGATTAATGGAAATACGCAAAGCAGCAAATGACAACAAGGTACTTTACTGATTTGCTTCTCCTAGTTTTACGATTATAAATGTACAGCACAGGGAGCTACATCTGCTTAACCGGTATGCACAGATTCTTTTCCTTGACAATATTTTTGCACCGGTTGGCTTTTACGCAGAGGTCTGTCCTGGATGTCCATGTGGAATGTACCCCAAACACTTGGCTGAACTTCACCCAAATACTAAACTTCTCTCATTGTTTTGGGATTTCCTTTGCCCTGAATTTAATCTAATTTCCTCATTTGCACTGACCAGAATAATTCCCTGACAAGCTCTCAATATGCCCTTTTGAGAAGAGTCAAATTTGGTTGAGTGGTAGGAACAGCATTGAAAGTCACAAAATAATGGGCCAGGTGGATTATTGTGTTCACCAATCATATAAAATATGTATGTAAGCAGATTCTACAGTACATCAACTTAAATTCTTCATCCCTGCATCGTATCAGCCTGGGAACCGTAAATACATGACAAATAGTGTAGGATTATGATTATCTTTATGATTAATGAATGATTTATTAATAATGCATGCATCTCATCTGCTACCTTCTATTCGAAATCATGATAACAAAAAAAGGATACATTTTTCATTTTTAGTTTATGTGTACATATGAGTGCTGTGATTTTATTGAGAAAAAGAAAATAAAGGCAATGTCTGGCTCCGGAAAGTGTGACTTCAGCGATTGATCTCATCTGAAGTCTTTAGGGAGCAATGACAAGTGTTCACATTCCGCTTTGCCATTTTGAAGCTTAAGAGTATCTGAGCTCTTAAGTATTGAGTCAAACTTTCTACACATCTTGGCAACACAGACTTTCATTCAGTCTGAACTGTAACATTAACATCCATTATTTACATTCAGTTAAACATTAATCATTGTGTTTCCAGAAAGAAAATATGGACATAATATTGTTGAAACAGTTTAAATTGCCAGCAACATAAAACATTAAAACACAGAAGATATTCTAAGAAAAGAAATAAAAGATGATACATTGGCTGCTGGCTAAGATTACTGCATGTATAAATGTACAATCTGAAGTTAAAAAACTTAGATTTACTTTGGTAAACCACTGAAGACAGTGCTTAAAGAAATGGATAGGTGTTTTGTATCTCCAAATATACACATACGTATAGTCAGGCTTTAAACTTTTAAACTAAGAAATGGCGGAACTTCAATCTTTTATCCGGAGGATGAAGAATAAAACATGGTAGAATTAATGTCCAACACATTTATAGGGCATTTGGCAAACTGTCGTATAAAGCAATCAGGAATCAGGTCTTATAGTTGGCAGAAGAAACAAAATACTCTTTTAAATGGCCAAACATTTCAGTTTTACTTTTTCATCTGCAAAAAGCTTCCCTCTGCCATTTGCCAAGTTTCTTGTATCACTGCCAGTCCAGTATCAAATTCTCTCAATGGGAATTGAAGATAAGTACAGACATCCCTGATAGATGGCAGTGACTATGTAGTTGTACAAGTGATGCCAAATCAGACCTCTTCATATTTCTGGCTTTAACTTCAAATTAAATCAGAGTTTAGGGGCGACCTTCAGATATCAGCAAAGCCAATATGCTGACGGAAGCATTGGAGAACGAGGCCAGTGATCAAGATTTATGGAGTACTGCTTCACTGTACGGCATGAGTGATATCTGTCTCATCAACGGTCAAATGAACTCCGCAAAGATAAGATTGTCTTCCAGCTCCAAGACTCCACTAATAGCTATTTGTACATAAGATTGGAAGACAAAGAGAAAAAGACCTCACCATCAAATAAGACCAAAAGCAAGCGTATGAAACTGTGTGTGTCAAATAGGGTGCTTATAGTGCAGAACACTAATAAGGAAAGCGTCAGCAGGACAGCAGCAGCAGATCCATTCTCCTCCAGGCTCCATCTTGGCAGTACCTGTTATAAACTTCCTCTGCCGTCTTGCACAATTGGTTCTGTAATTTAAAAAGGTCAGCATGGCTCCTGTGTAATTCAATACTCTCATGGTGCTGTATTAACCACATATTTAATCACCCCCCAGGGTGGTGTGCATGCTGAATACTGAATGTAAAGGGGGAAAAAACGACACCCTCTCGCCCACCTGACTTACATGACAGAAGCTCATTAGAAGAGATGCACCCCCCAAAGTGTAAACTATATTCATCTTTAAAACAAACAACCAAACAAAAAACATGTCATAAATGACCAATAGAGTAGCATAGAAGCATAGAGATAAACTTAAAAAATTATGACCCGATATGTAGATTGCATAAACATGCATCAAGTTGTGCTTCCTCACCTCCGTCTCATGAACAGTGAGTGCTTTTATATGAATCAGAAATTGAAGCATCTCAGATTTATCTGTATGAGACCAGAGAGTTCAGGAAAATGAAATACCTTCCACGTGCCAGAGGGAATTGAATTGCAGAGCTCATGAGATCCACTTTGGGTGACAATGGCGCAATTACTCAACAGCCATTACAACATTCCGCAATCTACATTTGCCTCATAATCACAAGTTGAAGCAATCAGATGTCTACCACCACTTCAACAATAAGTGTGGTGTAATAAGATGAGACTAGAAGCAGACAAAGAGTAGGGGGTGCACCTGAAAGAGAAAATGTATGGCTACATCAGGATATGGATGCTCAATTGTTTGGGTGTTGAATTTACAATGGTTATGTACACTGTAATTTAATAATATGGTAAATTTTAGACACAGAAATTATCTGCAAGAATCAAATGAAAAGGAAACTTAATTGATGAAAAACCATCATTGGCAAACCAGCATAATCAGGTCCTCTATCAGGAATGATATGAATGTCTGTTAATTTATATCAATAAGCTAGAAAAGAAAAAGTCCCCACGTTTACCTGAGCATTTTGTCTTAGTGGGCAGTATGCTTAAAGTTTGGTATTTTCCTCCATTTAAAAATGCTCTGTTTAGTGGGAAAATGGGTTCCTGGTATTTTGGCTAAAACAGGATCATTTGCAGGGAACACACAGAAATGAATGTAAATCAGTTAAGCTAGTAATTCTGTAACTAAAATAAATAAAAATAATGTCCTGCTGTACAAATGTTTTAAATCATCTAGAATATGAGATTGAAATGACAAAAAGCTGTGCTGTCATAAAGACAGGAAGGTAATGCAGAGCATTATGGAAGCATAAATGATACCTCACTCTGATAAAGCAATCATTGTTCTGAATTCAGCAATTTAAACACTGTTCATATTCATGAAATGTGGCTTTTATTTATTCAGTTCAGTTTTTCTCTTAGTTGCTGAGCATAACACAGTTGTTTTGATTTTATTATATATATATATATATATATATATATATATATATATATATATTAATATTTACCAGTTGATTTGTAATGAATCCAGAGACAAAATAGCTGGCTATGAAAAAAGAAAAATAGCTGACATTAGATCAGCTTTAGATCAGTTAAAAGGTTTTGACAAACTTCAAAAACAAATTTTGTGTGCATTAGGTTGTTGTTGATCTCATGACTTTCATGCGGCGTTGCTATGGCGACAAGCTAGACTCTGCTGGTACAGTGTGCCATTGATCACAAAATCCTGGTAAAAAAGTACATAAAGACAAATAGTCCAGAGCTAAACCAAAGATTCTTCTGGGCATCGGAAATGACGTGATTAGTTTGCACAGAAAGTTAGCTTCCCACATGCAAATCTAAAACTATCTATTGATGAAGGAAGGTTCACAAAGTAGCTGAGAAAATGCCACAAAACAACATTTGAAAGAAGGAGCAGGGATCTACTGGTGTAAGACAAATGATAAGGTCTTTAGTGAATCAACAATTATATGAAACGCAAAGATATTTTATCCAAATAATGTGACTTCATGTGTCATGTGTGTAAAGTCATGTGGTCCTTGTGGGACATTACATATATATATATGGCAAAATTATACATATATTATACATTATACATACATTATACATATATACATATATACATTATATATATATATACATTATACATATATATATATATATATATATATATATATATGTATAATTTTGCTTTGTGATGTATTTGCAGAGATATAAATGACAGTTTTATGTAGATTGTCATTGATCTCTTTCCTACTGCACCCAACAGGAGTCAGGCAACAGTCCAATAATTAGAAGGCAAACTGTTTCTGGCACCACCAATTTCTCCATCATGAACATCTGCATGACCCAATAACAAAATGTGACAATTTTGTAAAATTAAATCCCTGGATTAAAAGAGAGGTTTTGCTTCAAACGAGTATTGACATTTGTTTCAAATACACTTTTAGATGTATCACTCTGCACAGATTATATTGTGTGTTCCACTTGTTGCACAATTTCACATACAGAGCGTGAGTAGGAAGTGCAGTAGATAAGAAAGGATATTTATTTTAGGACAGGGTTGAAATGTCCTAAAATAAAGAGCATAAATGTCAGATTACCTCCTGCAGAATCAATCAGTCAAACATGCCTAACTAAAGGAGTGATCGAACATGCTTTTACCAGGGCAGTTATCTCTCCCTCTCACTCTCCCTCACACACACACACTGAGATAAGTCAGAGGACAAGGGCCTACGCACTGTTCTATACTTGTCAAGTAAATGGCTGCTGAGATAATGTTGGAAAAGAAAATAAGTGGAAGGTGGTTGCATGAACTTGGCTTAATGAATGAGAGATGAAGGGGGATAGTTAGACGGTGAGACACCTTTATTGGATAGATAAAAAAGAAGAAAGGATGAAATACTCCATAAGCAGCATGAGCTGCCATGTTTGAGAAGAACTGGGAAAAAAAAGATTAATCAAAAAGGTGCAATTGATACAACTGTGACAATTAAACCCCAAACCTGGTTAACTTTTCTAATATAAGGCTCTTTTCAATCATATAAACATTTGTCACTGGAGACAAAACATATAAAAAACAATATCCTTCAAAAGAAGAACTTGGATGGATCAACCCAAGGATGTTCATACCACGCCCAGGACAGAAAATATAGAAATGTATATAGTAAATCCAAAACAAGACCTAATATCATTTTTATGTTAATGACTCAGAGAAAGCTTATTTCATCTGGCAAAAGTCAACATTTAGGCTGTTATATGCATGCAATGCATCTTGTCACACACAGTAAAGGCATGTTCTGTATAATCTAATCTCGTAAAAATCCACACATTAATGAAAGCCAGGAGCAGTTACCTCGTAGCCACTGTTTCTATTTCCGTTTTTTTTTTCAACTCACGAAAAGGACACCATTGAATTAGTTTAATCAAAGGTAATCTATTGCGCTGAAGAAAACAACCTGGAGAGTGACAAGTCTTTCATTATACCTCAGATTCATGACAGAACCAAATCACTAACTAAATGAACACAGTTCTGGCACTTATTTTGGGACCTCCCTGTGCATTTGTGCATTTGTGCATAGGGTTAGTCAGTATCCGGGGAAGGCTGGGAAGGACATATTGTGCGACACATAGGACTGATGTAATTGCACTTCTTCTTCTCCTTTTGACTTTTCCCTTTAGGGGTCGCCACAGCAAATCAACCCTCTCCATCTATACCTATTCTCCGTATCCTCTGCTCAAACCAACTACCTTCATATCCTCACTCACTACATCCGTAAATCTCTTTGGTCTTCCTCAAGACCTTCTGCCTGGCAGCTCCAATTCCACCATTCGTCTACTGATATCTTTCTCTGGCACAACAATTTCCTTCGGGATAAATAAAGTTGTTCTTTTATAATCACTACCCCTCCTTTGTACATGACCAAACCATCTCAATCTGGCTTCTCTGACCTTCTCTGCAAAACATCTAACATGTGTTGTTCCACTGATAGACTCATTCCTGATCCTATCCATCCTCATCACACCCAAAGAGTACCTTAGCATCTTCATGTCTGCGACCTCTAGCTCTGCCTCCTGTCTTTTGTACATTGTAACTGTTTCTAGGCCAGACACCACTGTATTGTACAACTTTTCTTTCATTCTGGCTGATAGTCTTCTATCGCATAATACCCCTGACACTTTTCTCCACCCATTCCAACCTGTTTGAACCCATTTCTTTACCTCTTTTCCCATAACTTCATTGTATGGCTTATCAACTTTACCCCTCTAAGGCCGCAATTCTGCACCCCCCCCCCCTTATTTTAGAAATGGCCACCATCACACTTCTTCTCCATTCTTCAGGCATCTGAAGATTGTTCTCTCCCTCTAAGATCCTGTTGAATAAACTCGTCAGAAACTCTACCTCTGCCTCTCCTAGACGCTTCCAGACCTCCACAGGTATATCATCAGGACCAACTGCATTTCACTCTCATTCTATTCAATGTCTTCCTCACTTCACCTTTACTAATCTCTGCTACTTTGTGGTCTCCAATAGCCACCTCTTCTATCCTTGAATCTCTTTCATTTTCCTCATTCATCAGCTCTTTAAAGTAGTCTTTCCATCTTCCTATCACTCTTCAAGCATCTGTCAATACATTTCTCTCTATATACTTAATCGCCCGGACCTGTTGTTCATCCTTTCCATCTCTATCTTTCTGTTTTGCCAACCTGGATAGATTGTTCTCTCCTTACTGTCAAACTGAGCATACAAGTCATTGTATGCCCTTTGTTTTACCTTTGCTACCTCTATCTTTACCTTACATTGTATCTCCCTGGACTCCTGTCTGTTTTCTTCAGTTCTCTCAGTGTCCCACTTCTTCTTTGCCAACCGCTTTCTCTGTATATACTCCTGCACTTCCTCATTACACCACCAAGTCTCCTTATCTACTTTCCTTGCAGATGACAGACCAAGTACTCTCCTTCTTCTCTCCCCTATAACACTGCCTGCAGTTGTCTGGAAACTCTCTGGAACCTCTCCCTGAACACCTAGAGCCTGAAAACCATTCACCACTCCTCCCTTTTTAACTTCCACCACTTTGTCCTCTGCTCTGCCTTTGCCCTCTTGATCTTCCTTGTCACCAGTCATCCTCAAAAACACTGTACTATGCTGTCTGACTACGCTCTCACCTAAAACTACTTGGCAGTCACTGATCTCTTTCAGGTTACCTTGTCCATACAAGATGTAGTCTACCTGCGTGCTCCTTACCTCCTCTCTTATAAGTTACCCTATGTTCCTGTCTTTTCTGGAAAAAAGTGTTCACATTTCCATCCTTTTTGCAAAATCTATTATCATTTGTCCCAGTGCATACCTATCCTTTATACCAAATTTGCTCATCACAAATTACCATTCTTTCATCTCTTGGGGTATTCTGCATCACTTCATCTAGCTCATTCCAGAACTTCACCTTCTCCTCAAACTCACATCTCACCTGTGGGGCATAGTCTCTAACAACATTGAGCATCACACCTTTAATTTCCAGTTTCAGACTCATAAGTGTATCTGACATTCTTTTCACCTCTAGAACATTCCTAACATAATCCTCCATCAAGATTACTCCTACTCCATTTCTCTTCTTGTCAGTACCATGATAGTACAACTTAAAGCCTGCTCCTAAGCTTCTAGCCTTACTACCTTTCCACCTGGTCTCCTGGACACACAGTATATGCACTTTCCTTCCCTGCATCATGTTGACCAACTCTCTACCTTTTCCTGTCATAGCCCCAATATTCAAAGTCCTTACTCTCAGTCCCAGACTCTTGCCCTTCCTCTTCTCTCTGTGTTTCCGAACTGGTGTAATTGCAGACATTTCCTAAAAATGTTGCAGATACACTCAGACAGCTGCTGTTTTTACCCTTAATCCCTCTTGGATGACTGGGAGGCAATCACAGCATCCACAGACAGCAGACTGAGAGAGAATTTTCAATTTTTTGAGTTACTCACTGATGGTGTTATCAGAAAATATTAACTAAAGGAAAATCATATGACTTAATTGGTCCTGGTTCCAAATGATTGAGCTAGTAGCCGAATGAGCAACAGTGTTGAGCAAATAACTGTCAGACATGCACACAGCAAAAAAAAACACACTACATGACTGATGACTAACGGGGATGGAAGGTGATACAGAGCTGTATGACAAAGTCTTACCTGAGATTACAAGAACCTCTTGGCAGTAAGCCACGTTGAGCAGGACCATGATGAAGAGGGGCATGGCCCCAGACCATGTGCCATGCATTGTCGTTCTCACTGTCCAGGCATTACTGGGCATCGGTCTGAGGAAGATAAATTAATGACTGGTTACAAAACAAGTGGCCTGCAATTCACAGAGAAATTAAATGTGAGTAATAAGCAAATAAATTATGGGCTGAGCAGAATACATAAAAAACCCATATCAAATGACATTTTAAAAGCTTTAATGAGCATAAAGCAGCATTTGTGACACATGACTCGATTCTCTATTGGCTTTTCTTACATTGTAATTACGTGGCAGTTGAATCCACAATTTACAATCCCATGAGAATGCAGACAGAGAATGCTAAGAACATTGCAAATTGACAATCTCCTTTGCTGAACTCCCACTCTGTGGCCCTCCTCAGTGTTTGTTCATACTAACACATAAAAACCTCCTCTGTGTCAAATTGATTCCATGCAGGTGAGACAAAAGTGTCAGAGTTTAGTGGTGTGTGTGAGACAATGCTGCTGAGCTGACATCACCTCCACACCATGACAGGGACCGTCTGCAGCATGGAAATAAATCGGAGGATTGTCCAGATCAGCCATCTGTGGAACAACCTGTTCACCCTTGTTTGATTACATCCAGCAGGCCAGTCAGCGGCGGCTGCACTGTCTCCTGGCCCTTCTACGTACCTCTTTTTCACAATTCCCCCCCTGCTCTGCCATGCACTATGATTTTCTCTTCACAGCTCTTTTTCCAGGCATGATTTGCTCTTGAATGGGATATGGCTTGGCTAAAATAAGATAGACTTGCTTTATCATAAATTTTATGTCACCATGGTAGTGACTGAGTCTTGACAAGTGAAGTATCTCTTCACATCATGGATATCATTTAACACTGATTCTACCTTGTAAAAACTGGGGTGAATGGGACAAAGAAAAGAATAAAATTGCCACGTGGGTAAAATCACGAAACTGCTATGGTTTTCATTGGTCTCATCTGTCTCACCTGCTTTGCTCCATCCTCCAGCATATCGCATGATAACATTTATAAAACTTTGCTGTTCTTTTTATTAAGATGTGACAAAGGACCGATCAATGGATTACCTCCCCTTATTTAAAGAACCCCTCTTCCATCATCATCAGTGGGTGCCTCATAGAAACTTACATCCCTGAATCCATTTCCTGAACTAAGAATTAAGTTTTCTAAATAGGCTACCTATCAGATCAAGCAGTCACTGTTGCATAGTTAACATCATTTCTCACTTCTCCAAGATATGACTCATTTTTGATGTAATAATGATAAGGATCTTTGATTGTAATTTGCAGATTTTAAAAAAAAAGAGAGAAAAGAAAGTCACAGCAGTTGGACTGGCGGACTGCAACGCTTTAACTCTGGTGACTCTGGTCACCTTAGGCAGTATTCTAGTGCCCCTCTGCCCCCCCCCCCCTCCAACACACACACACCCCTTTATTTTCCTGATAATTATTTCAGATAAACGTACAATCGAGCTCTTGCAGGAGATCTGATAAATAGCCAATTACCTGTCATGAGACGGTTGTGACAAGTGGTCGCCAGGGGTCTATGGTTTAGGAATGTGGGGTACATGGAATTGATCTGCTCAACTAAACCCAGGAGCAAGAGCTGGAGGGCCAGACTTGTAATTTAATTCATCACCTTGTCCCATTTGATTAATGAATATACGGATTAGAGATAAAGTAAGATTAATTTCACCCCTCCTCTTCAGAATATACAAACATTCATGTGATGATGAATCAAAGGCTATTCAGCTATCTTCTATACGCATTAAAAACCCTGTTTCCATTAAAAGAAATAAACATATCTTACAATACGTGACTCCCCAGTTCTACAGCAACTCAAGAGGAACAAAAGACCCTTATTCTGTCTCTTTATCTAACTCAATGCCTGCTGAATTGATTGAAGGCAATTACTTTTGCAAGAAGGGGCTCACCATCTTCTGAAAAAAAAAACATGAATAAAAAGGTGGGGATCATCAGGAAAATTGTCACTATAAGCAACTTTTTTTTTCTTTTTGATGACCATTAATTGAAAGCAATGTTGTTCAAAAACCAGCAGTTTTTCATCTTCACACAACAACAAATTTTCACACTTTTACTTAGCAGTATCAAAGATCCAATAGAGGACAAAATAGTTATTGTTTGGCTCATTAATCACATAACTTATGTTGTTTATTTCACCAGTCAAGGGACTCCCCGGATGTACTTATGTGATGATAAAATTCTTGGTATGGAGAAGTCTCAAACGGAGATAAAACTCAGATGAAGTGTTGAAACTGAGGATTTGCGGGAAACTCAAGAGGAAGCAAGTTGTTGTCCTCTGAGAGGGAGTGAACTTCAAATTACCTGTGACCATGGCCTATATTCCTGACTGCTTAATCTGTTTCTGTTTTATCTTTTCCCTCTGTCCCCTTGAAGCCAACTTCAGTTTTTCTAACAAACACCCCAGAAGTGAGGCAGAGGCAGCCAACAGGACAAGTCAACAAACAAGTACAACCATTTGGACAAAAACATCTGCTCTTCTCTTTTATTAACATTCAAACAACATTTTCAGTCTAATCAGCAGAAAAGTTAAATGTTGAGTTTGTACCCTGAAGCTTAGACTCAGGAATTAGATATCAGTATATCAGAAAATGTTTCTAGCCTTCTGGGTTTGCCCTGTAATGAAGCATTCTTACAACATAGCAACCCCTTTGATTTGGCCACTTTGGATGAGTGTTTTTACTGTTGCTTCTTTATTTGAAGTCTAGCAAGGACAAAGAAAGGACCTGAAGGAGATGAGCCTACAAAAAAAAAAACAATTTTTTTTACAAAAAATTGTACCAATACTGATTTCACTTTTATTTACTTGTTTCATTTTTCTGCCTGTGGCAGATGTGGATCTTTTTTTTCATTTTAGCATAGATTCTGGCCAGAATGTCACTGTAGATACTCCTCCCTCATAAATGCCAACAGTGGATTAAGCATCTCATGTTGATAATACGTCATTCCCCCTCACTTCATTACAATAAAAGGATTAACCTGCTTCTGCTCTCTGAAGTGATCAGTAGGCAGGGTGGACGATGGAGGGCTGAACTGTCCTTCTCCTTTAGCATGGACATTTTTTGTAATCCCCAAGTCATACTACTCATCATCCACGCTGCTGTGACAACACACCCAACCAGAAACAAATATGAGCCCCTGCAGTTGACTTACATAATAGCATATGTTCCACCCGACTCCACAGGGAATGACCTTGTTTTGCTGTCCCACTTCCTGCCTATTGGTAGTGTAGGTTTGTCATCACCAGTCATCTTTAATGGTCAGAAAGTGTTGTGGTGTGGCCCTCATGGCAATTTTATGTCTGGGGATGAATGATAAAATTGCTTAATGTATTAAGGGTAAAAGGTCTGCCATAACGGCATAGATAAGAGTAAAAACCCAAATTAAAAGAACCAAAACCACTCCAGTGTGACTAGGGTGATGGGGTTGGTCACACAAGGCTTCCTCACAGCGATCTGTCTTCTTATGAATGTGATCTGTGATAAATTAAAAGCTGATTATTTCCTGGAGGGAGAAGCGAAGCACTCGGCCCCCTGGCCCCGACTCGGGTGGTGATTGATTAGTTCACCACATGCACTATGGACCTGTCCTCACGACTTCACAGCTACTAACGCTCCGAGCACAAGTGCCTCCTATCAAGATGCCATCTCTGACAACTCCAAATTTATTTCAATAAATGCTCCACCTTTTCTTCAAAGGACAATTCCATTTTTTTTCCCAAGATAGATGGAATGTTGGTTGATTTTTAAGTGGTTCCTATCATATAAACCACCATCCCTATTTTGCATTGATAGCCTGATGTGAAAAAAATATATGCATTTTCTACTGATAATAACAATCAAGAACCAAATCAACTGCTGCAAAGCTTGTTACGCAGTTTGATACATGCTTTCTATCTGTAACATTTTTCAGTGAAAAGTCAGTGAAAGGCACCCAAATTGTGAAAATGAACAAAAAAAGCAACAAAAATAGCCTTTTTTGAATCATTCACCTTATCATCAGGGTATATTTTAACACATGGGAAGATGTTTCTATTTACCAAATTCTTTGGTTTTACTGTCTTTCATTAATAGGAATGTATGCAGAAATATAAATACAGTTGTTGAAAAGCTTTTGAAGCATTTATGCTCACAGTCTGCCGCTCTGAGCTGCAAAAAGGAAATTAGTCTGTAAATGTTCAAGATGACAATACTTTGGAAATAGTTAAAGGTCAGTGGTGTCTTATGCAAGGGGAACTTTAGGCGTTATATAAGAAGTAGGTGGAGTGAAACTACACATCGGAGTGTGCAAGGGAAGTACTTTTTGACAACGTGGGATAAGAGTACGCAACATTACATAGACATAGTTGTAATATCAGATATTTTATATATATATATATATATATATATATATATGTATATATATATATATACACATACATATACAATCATATATATATATATACACACACACACACACACACACACACACACACATATATATATATATATATATATAGGTTTTTGCTGGTAACACTAGAAAAGTTGTGAATCTTGACATGGCACACAGTTTTTCTAACATGATGCGCCTATTCACATGTGCCTGAACCATTTTCCCTGGGTCTGTATCATTGGGATGGCCTACATTGCAATTTGTCTGCAGTTATTGGGTTTGCCTGGGTGGAAACAAAGGCAGTCCGTCAGGCTATTGTGTCCTTTTGTGTCTCATGTCAGGAGCCTGCCGCACAAAACAATGCAGGAACCGCCAAGCGCACAACAGTCATTATCAGGTGTTGAATCGCTGTCATTATCTGCCTGCAATCATAACTCTAATTACAAAAGTTGCATTGTAAGCAGGTAGATTATGCAATGTTAATTACCCACGCACAATGCAGCAAGCGCGTGTTCAAATGCCACTCATTGCCCACTATTGTGTTCCACAAAAAAGCAGCATCCGTTTACCATCCACCACATGCAAAGCAGTCCATGCCCCCCCATAGCCGGCTTAAAGCCCCATAGTAAAATCACTTCATCGTTTCTTAATGATATCTGATTAATAATTGTTATAATGAGGCAGCAGTAACACAATCTCATGATATTATCAAGCATGGTCTCTAATTGCTTAAACTCAGTCAGTCAAGGAAAGTGTCTCATTGCTCAGTATCTGACCTGCTGAATAATTATTTTCGCTACTCCCTACAGGTTACATTATTTGAGGCTTAGAGAGGAAATTGGATGCTATTGTCGAATTTGAACTTTCATCATACAAAATCTGTGGTGTTTTAAGAATGAGCATTAGGCTTTGAAAAACAATGTTGGCAGAGGTGTTTTAATAAATAAAAACTAATAGATTTCCCAAACAGTCGAGAGGCACAGTACAATTTTCCCTAACCACAGGAAGGAAGCCTTTTTGCATTAATCAGCGAGAGGGTTCACTTTCCCTACCCACTCTGGCAAATTAAATCCCTCTGAATAATACCTTCATCAGTGCTGTATTTCTGTACTCTGACAAAAGCATCTATCAGGTATAGGAAAGCAGCACAGCAGAGCCTGCCAAGGCAGAAAGACCTGGAACCGTCGTGCAATAAAAGGTGACATCAGCGATGGAAAAGTTAATAGTGTGTTTCAGATGCAGTTTCTGGAGGAGTAGCATCAGTTTCATTCAATGTAAGTGACAGTGGTTGGCAGTCTCTCTCCCCTTCCCATATGCTCCTACGAATTCCAATCGGCTGTATGAAAAAGAAATGTATAAACAAGTGATGTTTCCGAAGGGGCTAACATAGTTTATGTGACTATTCTGCCAAATAAACTCTGATGCTTACACATGCTCAATATTTACAGCCTGTACATAGATAACTTTTTTCCCTGAAAATATAATTTTTGATTGTAGCTGACAGTTTACCACTGTCAAGTGTTGCTCAGAACTTCAAGTAAGCCTATCTTTAAGCAATGAGGTATTCATTTATGCACAGCTATCAAAGAACACCCACACTATCCCAAGTCGAAGACAGAATCACTCATACTTACCAAAGAAAAATCAGGCTGGTGTTACATTTATTAATGTGATTGTTAAGTTGTTAATCACAAACATATCTTGATGTTGGTGGCACCATATTGCAGTATATTTGGTACTTTTCTGAGCAGAGCGAGAACAGAATATCCACTGGACATCCTGCGTCACTCAACAGACAGCAATACTATATTTTTGAAGTGTTTTTTGATAGTATCACAGTATATTAGACTGTAGATTTGTGTATGGCTCTCAGAAAAGCCTTTAATCATATAAATAGTTAACAAAAAGGCAGCCTGAAAAACATCATGATGAAATGCAACAAACTCTCAGGCTACTGAGCAGTGCACTTCAACAATTTTAAAAACCTACAGTAACAGACCCTCAAAAAGGGTCTTGATCCCCTCCAAACTACCCAAAAGCCTGGCAATCATATGGTCACACAAAGGATAGTGGGACTGCTCAGTTTTGAGCATAGAAGTATTACTACAAATGTTTTAGTCACTAACACAGGAATTTATATGGTGTCCTTTGAAAGCAACTATTCCAATGCATTGTGGTTTAAATCCCACTTGTAAAATATTAGAAAACAAGATATAAAACGCCTGTGTAATTCTGTTGCATGCCAGTGAACATTGCTCAGTAACAGTTCATGTGACTAAGTGCATAATGTAGCCTCCAGTTTCTATCGACTGACTCAACTGCAGGGACCCATTAATTTGCTTAATTGAGATGCTGCTGACCACAAAGTTCACTTGCCTTCAAGAAATAAAAGATACAACTGTAAGAACAAAGTTGAACCAGTTATGATGGTTCGTATTAATTAAAAAAAGTAGAAACTTGTGAAAATAATAACCCTTGTCTGAGTCAAAAGTGGTCTAGGGATACAGAAATACATCTAAGAGACAGACTTCATATCAGAGCTGTGAAACTACAACAGCTGTTCCTTTCTCTGCATCCGCAAAACCATTAGCCCTGACAGCTACAGAGGTAAACTCTTTGACTCTTAAGCCCAAAACCAAGATTTAAATATATCATATAAGACGTGGAAACCATACTGCAGATAGATAAATGGCTACAGCTGTAGAAATCATAGCATAGAAGGAAAGAAAGAAAAGAAAATCCTGGTAGATAATGAGAACACAGTGGGTTTGTACTGTCTGTGTGTTGACAGGCAGGAGCAGTGGTCTTGAACATGTACACGGTTCAACAAGCCTCCAACACATTGTGCTCTTTACCCCGGGACTGTCAGCTTTCAGGAAAGCACATCATCTATCCATGAGGATTTCATCACATTAGCCTAAGCCAGGCGAGTAGATGGAAAGAGCAGCAGCAGTAGCAGCCATAACAGACACACCATCACAAATTAGAGCGATGGCATGCACATTAATTAGTAATACTGACTGATTGTGCAGAATGTATTCAGATTAGATTACAAATAAGCACATTTAGCTAATCACCTTGCATGGCTCATGCTAATTAAAGTTAATACATTATGATATCCCAAAATCCAAAGATTACAATGCTCTAAGGTTGTAGTAGATTAGAGTAGTCACATGTTGACAGGCGCGGATCACAGCCTTGTTTTCCAAGGGTCAGTTAAAATTATGGGGAAAACTTGGCCAAAAGTGTATTTTCTGTTTTTTTGTTTGTTTGTTTTTTAGTCACATGTGAAGATTTCAAGGTAACACTCAAGTAACATTATCAGCGCAGCTCTATGACACATTCTGCATTTTTTTTTAAATTTCATTTCTCAACATCCAATCTTTCCTGTCACTGTTGCATGAAATGATACCAGAAGCCACATCAAATTGGCAATTAAAGAGGCTGTCTTCTTACTCCCACTTTCAACATATTAGTTTGTTTACAAGAGGCTTGTGAAAGGCCATTTTAAGATTCCTCCCACAGTACTTATCTTGACTGTGGTAGTTAGATACACAGAAACCTGTGCTGCATATTCAATGTATCACCAAGCAAGTCATATCGTTTCACTCTGGTGCTGCAAAACAATATTAAAGTGTCTCTCATTACAGTGCTAGTCTTGCCTCATAATAAATCCAAAGGCCTGACTATGTATTAATTGACCGTCTATATATGTGTATATATATATATATATATATATATATATATATATGTGTGTGTTGGTGGCACCATATATATATATATATATATATGTATATATATATATATATATATGTGTGTGTGTGTGTGTGTGTGTGTATGTATATATATGCATATATATGTATATATATATATATGTATGATATTTTATATTTTGTATATAACTACATCCTCTAAAGAGTCTAACATCAGAAAATAAACTATTCTATGCCTAACATTCACACCTACATTACATTACTTGTCAGTCTGTTCGCAAAGAGTATAAAAAGATGTTATCGGTGCTTCATGTCATTAACATAGCTTAAAGAGGATTATTATGAAATGGGAAACAGGATTACCAGGGTATAAACAAGCAAACGACTTTGTTTTTCCTGCATTCTCTAACCATTTGTGGCAGTAATGTCAAATTTGCTTGAAGGATGCATTAAGTGGTCAGTGAAAGAGGGCACAGTTGTAATGTTATGTTGGACAAAAAAAAGAAAATAATGAAAAATACTGCTTCCCTCTCCATTTTTTTAAATCAAACTACATATCACAGGTGACTTGGGTTTAATATTCAAATAATGTTTTCTCATTTTCATGTGTCCAAACATACATGATTAACTGTAGGCTGTCCAACTTTAACAATAAAACAATAATCCTCACCAAGGGATGTTTGAGAGACAAATACAGGCTGTGTGAACCATTTTATCTTAGCAGATAAATTTATGGGAAACCACATTACAAATGAGATCATACTCCTATTCATTGTCTTTTGTACTATAGAGGTAAAATGTATGGCAACATGCAGGATCGATGTGATTTTTAGGGGACAGGTTTGACACTAGACATGACTCTACGTTTCCTTTCTTACTTTGTGTCTTCTCAGCTTCAGTGTACACTTGTAAATTCTGACAGTTGACACAAACAGTGCACATTCATCACTGTGAATGCATCTCCGCAAGTTGACAGTTTCAGATTGCAAAAAAGCAAATAAACAAAGATCCACAAAAGCCAAACAATGACAAAACAAAAGAACTAGAGCCAAGTGAAATGCAAAAGAGGAGATAATGGAATCCAAGTAAACATTCTGTTCTTTATTTGCAACTGTGCTTGTCATCTATATCAAATGCTGCCTACTTTGCTGCTATACCCACATTGTACCATCAATGACATTTGCATCCTCTTGAAGCCTTCAGTGTAAAACATGCTTTCTTTCTTTTTCACTGTGTGTAATTTATGTTCAGAGTTTTGACACTGCTGAAAAAAGCAGCATCTAATTTTGTTTCAACTCAACAAAATCTGGTCAACCATATGATTTTAACCTGCAACGTTACAAACCCCTGAAGATGGACTTTTAACACAGCATGTGCCTTCCACTCAAACTAATGAACTATTAGAAAAAACAAATAATAATAATAACAATAATAATAATAATAATAATAATAATAATGACAATGATATTGTTACTACTTTGATGTGCATAATTTTTAGGTCATAATTCATATTTGTGAAAAAGAAAAACCCTCATCAGTGTCACACAATTATGATGTATGTTTGGAATGGAAATTACATTCAATGACAAGCTCGTCTTGAATTATAAATCCTCCTCTGTAATTACATTTGCTTCGGTCATTGTTTTTATTTTTTTGACTGTATGTTTAAATGATGAGGTTTAATGAATGGGGAATGATTTTTCATGCATAATTCAATTTGAAACAAAGTAATGAGCAACAGTTATCCATGACACTAAACAAAAGCAAAGAATGTGAAACAACACCTTTTTTTTCTTTGTATTCACTTATTTATTTCTTTATTCATTTTTGTCTCTGATTAACTGATAGCACTGAAGCTCTGTGTAACTCTTGGGTGCTGCATCGCTGTTTGTAGAGATTCTTAAATTTGAAACTGAGAAAGAGAGATAGA
This sequence comes from Fistularia commersonii, assembly GCF_037954325.1. Taxonomy (NCBI): domain Eukaryota; kingdom Metazoa; phylum Chordata; class Actinopteri; order Syngnathiformes; family Fistulariidae; genus Fistularia; species Fistularia commersonii. The sequence goes on from NC_141301.1 coordinate 5,351,020, forward strand.
GAGCGAGAGAGAGAGAGAGGAGCAGAGGGGAAAACTTTTCCAACTACCTTTCCAAATTTACATATGATATTATCCATAAAGGGTTAGTCACACCCTTTTCGCTTATACTTATACACAAAAGATATTTTTTTATTTTAGTGATGTGACCACTTGCAATTTCATTAATTCTCATCCACCCCTTCTTTCTGAGAATCTTCAAACACATAGCAGGTTTTGATAGCATTGATTGTAATTTTACACAACAAGCATTGCTTTTCTGCTAGAGTAAGGAATTCAATGATGCAGTATATATGTATGAAAAATAGTTGTTTTCTCTGGTGATGAAATGGTTTGTTGATGCAATTATGATTCAGCTTCTGAAGTGTGGTGGGAACTAAGCCTGACACTTGTAGGGTTTGGTGAAAAGAGCAGGTGTCCACTGTATTATTAGCACTTTTTGATTTTGATTAATTCAAGAAACGGCCCCTTCCTCCTGGGAAAACTAACTCAAATGAGTCTTCGGGCTTTTTATGTAATTACATTTGTGTAAAATGTCTCCCCTTCAGGGACAGAAATTTGACAGCAAGCGGACAAATGAGCCAAATTTATTTGATGTGAAATGAATGTGTCATTCAAAATTTCAAGCTGCTGTGCCAACCAAGAACTAACGGTACAAATTGCCAGCCTATTTCATAGAAAAAAAAGACACGTATCCTGAGAGTAAATCTTTGCCAGTTCGATTTTTTAAGGGTTCTTCTGTTCATGTGAAACTTTACCAGGTGTTTTATTTTAATAGATTTTTTGTTTGTTTGTTTGTTTTTACAAACAATACAATTTGGTAAAAGAACAATGGTACAGACTGAGTGAAGTTGTTCAGCTCTGAACTTTAGCTGTCAAAAGAGAAATCAGTCATCTCCCTCTTTGAGCACACTGAAAATTGTGTTTTCCAATTCTCAGACATTCCAACTCAACATTTCTGCTTCCTTTTTTTACTGTGGACAATGTCAGAATATTTGGAATAAATAAATAATATAATAAATATTTGGAATAAATAGAAACTTGAACGGCTCTCATTCGCTCTCAAACATGAGGACAGGTGCGCTCACACTGATATACTGTAACACGGTCGTACAAAGTGGCAACCCCTCCCCCCCTCAACCCTGATGTAGATGGATGCCCCTAGCTGATTCTGAATCTGCTTTTGGTCATTACAATAAGCGGTATGGCCCGAAGAATGCCTCTGAATTAGGAGGGAGCAGATCGGCTTCGGGAGGAGCGGCACTCTCCCAGCCCTGTGGGGAAACAACCTTGACACAGTCATCTGTCTTAGTTATGCAGGAGTTAGCCCATTTGACATCCACATACCATATTCACATACAAATCTCTGCTTGGTTGTTGTGGTAAGGCATTAAAGACACCAATCGACTACATCTGAAAATATTGACACCGTCACAGGGAGAAATGTGGTTTTATTGGGGTTTTTCGTTTGGTCGGCTGGTGGCAAAGGGTGAAACAAGGCTAGAAATAACCTCAAATCAACGCAGGTGACTTCTGACCCTGTGCGTCAGGTGGAGGTAATATATAGAGGTCTATGCCAGCCCAGGTCATGATGGAGAGACACGAGTAGATGAGGAGTCTGGGAATGCAGGACGAGGGCGTCACTGGATTGAGCTCCCAAGGACCGGCTGTGTTTACAGAGCTGTCAGTCACGTGGTGAGGCCTGTCCCAAGAGAACGTGGCCCACCAGAACGATGAGAAAATAATAGCGCCTTCTGTCAGAGCTTCGAGGGACAGGGGTCTGATGGATGCCGTTGGGAATTAGAGCCAGCCTGCAGGACACATCCATTCCAGTGTTTTAAATACACCAAGGATACACACTCCCAACAGGTCACAAAGCAGGGAAATATATTACCATAGCTACTATTTAGCTGATAAAACCAAAGTACAAGTACTCAGAAAATAAAAAAATGATAAATAATCCAAGCATGTCAAAAGCCAACAGTGCATCACTGTACATCACCCAACAGTGACATCAGAAAGTTGGATGATTCTCATCACCGCTTAATATTTGTAGAGAATTTAAATTACCTTCAAGCTAATCCTCAAGACCTTTTTTTATACATCATACATTTCTATGTGAGAATGTCATGAGATATTTAAAAAAAAGTTGCAGGAACACAAGACAGGAACATAATGTTTCATTCATGCAATAGTTCATTTTTGAGTGGCTTAAAAACAGAAAAGTGATCTATGGCATTTTTTTCTTTGTTTGTTTAAGATATTTTTGAAACAGCTCCGGGTAATTTTCAGAGCACAGTTTTTCTTTTTTGACTTGCATTTGATTGCAGTAACCTGCAGCTGTTTCATCCAAAACTGACAAAGTTTGAATGAATCAAATGAATAATGGTACTTTCTTCTTGTTTATCTCCTTGGTTCGATTTTGAAGAGATGATAGCTTGTCGAGGCATTGTCATGCAACTACCACTTTCAGAAATACCAGGGAAGGATATTGAAAGGGTGATTTTCAGAACTCATAATTCAACCACAATAATAAGAAATGTTTGTATAAACTTGTTAAAAAAGGATGTAACAAAGCTTGTTTCAGAATATACTGTATTTTGGAAGGTTAATTTGTATAGGCTTTTATAAGACTAGCAATCAACGGCCTCCTGGCATGAGGGAAATGAACCCGAGAATTTGTTCCATGTTTTGGAAGATAGATAACTGTGATGTATAAACAGCTTATCATGATTTGAATATAATTACTGGTATTATCCCAGAATCTAAAACAAACACTGCCTGATTCAAAGCAAGGTAAACTTGCCTTCATTTTTGTGGGGTTTGCCATGGAAAGAAATATAGTCGTGCAGTCTAACAGTGCTTCAATATGGCCCTTGGTGATGAGCAGAATTGGAAACCACTGCTCCATCCATAAAATCAGACTTTAAATCAGGATGAACCACCATTAAAATTGTTGAAAGATAGCCTGGTGGAGCTCATCATTAGTACAAACACTCAGAAATCATGGGGTAGCATCTGTTTTCTACACATCCTCCCACATCAATGCTCAGAGCAGTAGGCCTCAGGGAAGGAAGAGGGCTATTCCCCTGCCCCTTACCATGAATAACAATCTCTACCTCCAGGTAATTAAAGGGGACAAACAATGTCCACAGGCCACGCCAGCCTATCATTAAGCAAAGCAACTATTGCACCAAGCAAGTGTCCACATAGGAGGAGAAATAAGCTCCTCAAGCCCAGTTCCAAGAAGCATTAGCTTCCATCGATGCAGTGTGGGCTTGTGTGTGTGTGTCATTATATTAGATAGATTAATCCATGAATTGTTTTATCTACCTTTGCTGATGCAACACTGCACATTTTATTCATGGTACTCAGCTGCCTCAGAGGAGGAGGAGGTGGGGGTGGGGGTTGGGGGGGGTCTGCTTCCTTTGTCTCTGGCAGTAGCTGACCCCACAGACTGCAAACAACACTACAACCATTATAAAGACAAACAGACGGAGGCAGATGATTATGCAGCCCTTCTGCTGACAGAATACTTAGTCACATGCAAGTGTTTTCCACAAACACTGTCTACTGTATGTACGCACATATCTGGCAAATTCAAACAGAGGTAGAGTGGAGCAGACATCTGAGATGCACAGATGGACAAAACACATCTGCACACTGTGTACTCTCCCTCATCTGTGTTCGGAATTGGGGATTGAACATCAAACACTTAGTCACGACTGCGCCTGCTTGAACTTCACACCTACCTTTAAGGACCCAGTGTGAGGCAAACAATAGTATGCTAATAGATGCCCGCACCCAAAAACCTTGTACATATTCACAAGCTGCAGGAGTGACCTTGCCGTGTGCTATTGTTTTCTCGATCAATCCAGTCGGATCAAAAAAGGCACATTATTCATAATGTTACCCGAAACACTGAAGAGTTGTAATTGAATGATTTTCTTTCAAAGCAAGTTATAAGGCCGGGGAAAAGTTAGCTGTGATAGAAATAGGAAAGAAGGTATCATAAAGCAAGAAGGAGGCACGAAGAGTAAATACTGAATAGAAGAGGGAACGCTTGTGAGGAAAAAAAAATATGCAGTGGCCCTTCGGTGCCTCACACCTAAATTTTAAGCTTCTTCCAAATACAGAAAAGCCAAACCAAAAGACAGTTTATAAATCTCAGGATGTAAAGCGCCACAAACACATCTCAGTGTCTCAATGACCACTGGGATATAAGCTGTTTTCATGACTTTTAAATCTGTTAAATAATGCAGCATATAACTGCAAGGAAAATAAAATAGCTGAATAAAAAAACCTGTGATACCCCACCAAATGGTGGGCAGCTTGGACGCCTAACTTTTCTTAGTGGGTTGTCCAGACTGCAATCTGTCCAAACGAGTCAGTTAGCAGCTGAGAAAGTCATATCAGTGAACAGGATAACTGTTGTCCGAATAAAATTTACTGCATTTTAAATTTTGTTAAATAATTGATTAATGATTCGCTCAATTTCCTCCAGGATCAGTGAAGTATTTCTAATTCTGAGTCTGATTGATTCTATATGTTTGGATATAAAAAAAAGAGAAAAATACACTTGAGAATTATCAATTCCATATCAATTAATCATTGTGAGCTGTACAATTATAGTATCGCATTCCACGGGTGAATCCTGACACATACTGTAGCTGTTGTACTTTTTGTCTATTAACAATAATAAAACAAAGGACGGCATTTCATCAGTCTTGGATTGAAGATGGATTGAAAAATGTATGAATACTACATGAATGCATTTCCTTTACATATCATCAATGTGTGTTATGATTCCTTACCTAACAGGGTTTTAAGGGTTAAAATAAAAACAATCGCAGAGAGCTAATGTGAGACTGAAAGAATGAGATGCATAAAACTATGAAAGAATGACATTTTTCAAGAGTGAAATAATAAGAATTTTGCATGCATCTATAAAGAAACATCTTTTAGTTTTTATATTGCAGGAATGAACATGGCTGTATATATTTTGTACATGCAAGATGATTTCCAGTGATTCACATTTGTCTCTAAGCTTTACAATGTCAGTAAGCGTGTTCATGCTGAGGCAGTGCTGAGAGCTTATCACCTGATGCAGGGACATGAAGCAGCTTACAGCAGGTGTACAACACTAACCACAGGATAGAAAGACATCTATTAAAAAGACTTACACCCAAAAACAGTTTCTTTGACGTTAAGTGGGAAAAGCTCACTCTCAGTTGCAAAGCAATCAGTACACAGTCAACAAGAAATTAATTACTGAGTACTGTCCAAACCCCATTCTCTATCACTTCTGTTTCATCTGTTCGACACAACAGAGAGTCATCAAAAACCCCACAAAAAAGCTGAACATAGAGTGTTTTTTTAGATCTCTACATTGCACCCAAAGCAGGGGAAAAACATGAAGCGCTTGAGGAAGAGTGATACCTGCATGGCCTGCTGGCTGTATCTGCACAGGCACCCACAGATGCATACAGAGTGGGGTGGGAACCTTTTTTTTTCTTAAAGCAATCTTCCAGATACTTAACAAATTAATCTGCAGATTGTTTGATTTAAACAACAGTGGATCTCCTCCAGAGACATCGAAAGATATCTTAATCCACACCTTTGATCATTATCTCCTCTCCTCTACTTCCCATACACCCCACTCCCCTCCACTGCGTTGAATCTCCTCTCCTTTTTGTTGCCGTTGATAAAGTCAGTTAACGCTCGGCACATTCTTCTGCAGTCACTCTCAAGTCCTCAGAGAATCCCTGTTCCCTGACAAATAAGGCTTGGGATGGCAAGCATCACATAAACAATCCCTATAAATATGACATAAAAGAATAATGGGATCAATTGCATGACGGATTGTTGTCAAGTGAAAAAAAACCAGCAATATCAATCATCTTTGTGTCACAATGTAGTAAAAAAAAAGTAATTACAAATGATAATCCACTTTGAGTGTGTCCGGCAGATAAATGACAAAATCCTAACAGCAAACATACTTGAATGCCCTCTAGACACAACTAATTGACTTGCCACCATGGTTGACTGACATGCCATCCAGAGGGCGCCATAATGGGTGTGTCATGAGGGAATGATGAGACCTGCCGACAGCTAGCAGCACTCGACCTTTTGCATGTGAGGTCGGGTGTCAGTGGAAACAGGGCCCCCCATGATGTCGGACCCGTAGCCTAAGGCGGCACAGAGATGAGTCGCAGTCAAAGGCGACTTGAGCTTTTCAATCAAAAAAAATAAATAATCATGCAGGACAGTGACTTCATCCAGTACAGCGTTGAAATGAAAAATAAAAACAATAAACCCGAAATCAATCATCTAAAGCCCTGAGGTGTTTAGACATCTTGGAGGTGGGAGGAAGATGAGCGTTGTTGACTTTATCTATCACTTCAAGCTAATGAAGGGTTGCATTTGCTTCAGGTTCTGTATCTGAATTGCTTTGTGTATAACAAAATAGTATACTGTCCGTTAAAAACATTTTCATCCTCTGAATATCACCCAAGAAGGATTTTGTTTCCTGCAGTTTGAAATGTTATAAGAAAAATAATCATTTGAAATGCAGCACTGGGGAGATTTAAAAATGTGCTTTCAAAGAACCCATATTTGCTTGGTTAGCTGTGTTGCGAGTTTTGCTCAAAGGATACAAATGTCTCGTGCTTTCTGTCTCATTTACAAACAACATTAATCCTGTCAGATGAAATCTATTAATGTTCTGCTCTGGCTGTCACACACAACATCTCATAGCTGGTGAACTACAAATTCGCCATGAATGCATTTCGCAGCTGTGGATTAGGCAGATTTTTCCAGACATCAGGTTATGTTTAGCCACGGTGTAAAAGTAATTATTTCTAAAAAACGAAAGTTCAAAATTAATTATTTTGTTTTGTATCTTGAACGTAATATAAATTTTGGGTAACTTTATACCATCCCCCCCCCTCCCCCAAATACTGCCATATTCAGGGTGTGATCAGGAGAATGATCACACAACAATGCACTTAAATTGACATGAAGAAATAATGCAGAAAAACACATTTCATTTTTAAAAATAAATAAATAAATAAAACCACCAGGAACTATTTGCATTCCTTTTATCAACAGTCCTGCTTGCTCTGACACAAAAATAAAAATCTATTGAGTGCTCGCTCGGAATCCTAGTAGCACCAAAATCACTCCCACACGTCTTACTTTAAGCCAGGCAACAATACCTCTCCCCAGGAGGTACAGATAAAGGTTGTGGCATTAAGTAAAGGCAAGGCATTTATTAGAACATCCACCATACCACCCCCATACCCACCACAACCACCACCACCTCCACCACAACTGATGGATAGAATGGAAAAAAAGCCTCTTCAGTTCTCTGATTGAAGCGTGAATCGATGTGTGGTATGCAGCACAACACACACACACACTCGCACAGTTTATACAACATTGGAGGGTATGTGAAAATAGAAACAGTAAAGCCACGTACGAGTAGCGGGGAATGATGGCACTCTCTCTCTCTCTGTCCACGAAAATATATTCAAGAGAAGTGCAGAGCCAGATTAGTGATGCTCCTGATCTCAGTGGAGAGCTTTCTCTCATGAGACAACGGGGGTGAATACACACCTTCGCAGAGACGCCGGTTCACACACGTGAAATGCACTGTCGCCTTCATCCAATTCAGTCTTTAAGTATGTATATCAGGTTCTCATTCAGCAAATGAAAGTGAAGCGTTAAATTGTTTCTGTGCATTAAAATACACTTAGACTGTGCACCCCAATGCCCCCGTTGCGAGCCCATGAGCTGCCTGAGTTGCGTGCAACCCTGCGCACAAATTGCATTCTTATTTACCTGCGGGTGTTGAGCTTCAAGATCAGTTTTTTTTTTTTTTTTTTTTTTCCGAAACTATGGAACACGTGTGCGAGTTTCCGTCCTTCTCTATGCGGCGTACAACGTGCGGAAAGTTTCAGCACTACAAGGAGGGGGACAGCTCCGCAAGAGCAGCGATCCACCTGCCACTCAAGCCGTCAGTCAACAGGCTGATTTGACAGGTAACTGACAAGTGAAGTCACCAGTAACGCATCTTTTTGATTACAGACAAAGAAAGCAGAATCTAGCCAGTTTTCACCAAGCTTTCCACTGTACGATCGGTTTGAAACGAAAAAAAAAATGACACCGGATGGCAGGAGAGCTCCAACCCCGGTGTGCGCATTGTAAGACCCTCGGTCTCTTCCATCGCTAGAAAGCGCAACGTGCGCCGCTCATTTACGCAAACGACGGCACATGCAACATCCTCAATCCCGGTTAGACGCAGGGTTAAATGTAACTTACCTCTCCAAAATTTCGCCAAGGCTGACGAGCGTTTTCTGTCGCCTAAAAGCATAGGCGATCCATTGCGCCGGGTCCGTAAAACTTTTATACGATGTGCATGTTAGTGAGGGATCTAACACTGTCTTCGAGCGTCTGCTTCTTTTCGAGACACAAAGAAGACCATTCGAAAGTCTACGACAATGCTTATCCGTCAGGGTGGGAAGAAAAAAAAAGAGAAAAAAAGGGTATCCTGAGCCGTTGTGTGTGCAGTGCAGTCAGTGCGGCGGCGAGGACGCAGCGCACATAGATTTGTCCATTCTTCTCCTGCAGGGAGCAGCCGCGTCAGCCTCCCGCGGTCCTAAAGCTGCGCTGAACAACTCAGAGCCGAGCAGCCCCACGGTGTGATCAGGTTTTTTTTTTTTTCTCACCCATTCATTAAATCTCCCTTCACATAAAAACATTCGAATGAAACTTCATTTAAGCAGCCGTGTTTTTCATGTTTTGTTTTGGTTTTTTTGTCTGTTTTGTTTTGTTTTTGATAGGTACAATTGCATTTTCCCCTGATATCAACATATCATGATGGTTTTTATGGAAAAAAGTCAGATGCAGCTTAGGGTTTGTTAACACAGTCAAGATTTATATTACGTTCTAGGCTGCAGTATGACGTATTCCAGGTGAGGTTTTTTTCAGGTAATCATTTATAGGCGATGTGTCACACTAACCCCAGGGGTCAATAAACATCCATCATGAAGTCAGAGAAACAGCAAGCTAAGCTCAGGCAGGCATGTCCACTCCACTAATCACATATTCATCAATCCCTCTCTAAAGAACAAGTTTACTTAAGATGCCACCCACTCGTGGATTAGACCATAAAAGTATAATCTAACATATAGCTTGCACATTCTCGCCCACCTAGCATCTCTCATTAGAGATTCCTGAATATGTACGTTTGACAGTTTGCTGTCACAAGGTAAACAGCAGGACAGACTATATATTTCATTTGACATTTAACTACATATAATGCGGTAGAATTTCCATCTTGTATGAATTTGCTGATAATTTGACCAGGATTAGACCTCCAGGATTTTTCTGACATAACAAATCATCCTTAGAGCCCTGTGAAGGTTTGATTTTTGTTGTTTTTTCTTTTTTTTATTCGGTGCATTTTAAAACAACACTAATAGAAAATGGACAGCAGGATTCAATATGAAAAGATATAACAAGATCTATCCACACATTTTAGCTAAATAAGGGACGCATTTAAGTATAATCTTTTCTGGCCAATCAAATTTAAGCAAGCCTGCATTAGACAATCTATCTTGCTACCTTTTCAGTTTATCTGAAATCAATATAAATTTAATCCAGTTGTAGAAATCATTTCTCAACACTGACCCTACTCATGCATCTCGAGCTGCATAGGAAATTGCATATAGAAGACAATGTCTAAGCCTTCTGAATAGCCTTGCAATTCATCACCCCAAGATTTGTTCCCCAGACCTTAAAACAACACAGACATCCATGTTGAAGGAATGTACAACTATTTTACATAAAATATTCAAATTACCAGCAGCATATTTGAACCATAACATGTAAATGTGTCTCACATTCACTGAGAGGCCCAGATTTATCCAAGTGTTAATAGCCTAGGAGAAATTGGCCATAACTGGATCATTAAGTTTATCTCATGCTTTTGAGCATTTCTTTCATGAGGCTCAATGTCTTCTATAAAATGCTTTGGTTAATGTGGAATGTAACTTGGAAGGGGTGACAGTTGATTATTGTTTTCTGAGCAGCATTGTTCATCTCATTCACATTTAGCGGTGAAAGTACATGATGCAAGACCAAAAAAGCTCACCAAATTGAGAGCTAAGTTTGGAGCAGAAGCTCTGCTGTCTAAAAAAGCTCTGGGTGGATTTAATTGGTTTACAGAATATTGTAGAAGTCAAAGTGACAGATTCTGCAACTAATAAAATTTTCAAGACTAGTATGTTTTGTCAGAAAAATCGGTGACAATAAGTGCCAGTCTTGGTCGTTTTATTTGTTTCTTTTATGTTTCTCTGATGATCCAAAAAGTGCTCCCCATTGGCATTGGAAAATATTTGGCCATGTTGACAATTCTACACACCAAAACTCAGTCTTGTGAGAAATTTCCTCATTCAAAGTTAATAGTTCTTCTTTTTTTATGATTTTCATTATGTTTCAATTAATTTGTGAATCAATTTGTTTATCTATCTGTTTGTTGGCTTGTTTTCTTGGATGTTTGTTTATCCTTGCATCACAGAACATTTGGAAATTATGGATGATTGGGCTCCAAAATGACTTTTCATCAATTAATGATGACTGGCACAGTGGCACAGTGTTTTGCATGGAGTTTGCGTGTTCTAATCGTGTCTGCATGGATTTCTTAATCTGGAAAATTGCTTAGATGTGTAATTTAAAGTGAATGTTTTTTTGTTAGTCTATGTGGCCCTGCGATCAACAAGTGACCGGTTCTTGCACAATGACAGCTGAGATTGGCTCCGGTATCCCAACTAACATAAGTGTAGGATGAGCGGTAGATAATGGATTAATTAATTAATTCCTTCTCTATACCGCTTATCTTGCAGTCAGCGTCATGGGGTTACTGGTGTCACACCAGCTGTCTTTGAGTGACAGGCAAGGTTCACCCTGGACCAGTCACTAGTTGATCACAGAGCCACATGTCGGGACATACAACCATTCACTCTCTCATTCACGCATTTGGATAATTTTTCCATTTCTTTCATCCATGCATCTGGGATACTTAGCATCTCCACTGAACCCACTGCATGTTTTTGGACTGGATGGAGGCTCATGAACCCTAAGGAAACCCAGAAAGAAAACGTGAAAGGGCCCCTGTCAGAATCGAACCAGGAAACCTTCTTGCTGTAAGGTGGCAGCACCATGCTGCGCCCACTCTTTTTTTTTTTCCTTTTATTTATTTTTTAATATGGATCGTTGTTCTTGGTTGATAATCAATCCATAATTATTCAAAATGCTTCCTATTTGATCACCTCCCTTTTTGGCAATTCAGTTTTAAGCGGTTTTACCCTTGTTATATTTTTCCTAATTTTTTTTTTTTTTGCTTGTTTGTTTTCAAATTCGTCTGTAGAATGTTACAAACACATTCTACAGATGAGCAGCAGAGATGTTAAAAGCTCCTACAGGAACACTGTGTGGGCCTGGATTCCAAAAAAACAAATGAATGTTGAAGTTAAAAATAAAGAACAGAGCAAACAGTGACATTTAACACTTGGTCCTTATATAACAGTGACTAAAACTATCTCCACAAGGTGAGCTCTAACAGCTTTGTAATCTGAAAGGTAGATCATATTAGTGCACACATAAATTATGGGTTATCAAAAGCTTTGCAATGTTGTCAGGCAGCATAATTTCTATCTGCACATCACATCCAACTGTTATCTCATTACTTTAATATTGAAAGGTAAGCAGTAAATGAGATCAAAGTTGAAATAATTTGGATTTTGACTGCAATTGGTGCCAGAGCAAAGATAACGCTGCCTCTGAAAGCAGCGTCATCACATTGCGTTTGGAGACTACTGATTCCGGTGTCAGCTAAAAACGATAAACCATGACATTTTCTGATACTTATATGTGCCGGGAAAACATCACAGATTTATCGTTTTGATAAAATGGTCAGTGACTTCACAAACAAATGAAAACAGTTGCAGAACATGACATGTATCAAAGATTCTGATAAATGTATGAAGGGTCTTCAAAAAGATATTTCTGGATTTTGAACTGCATTAAGTGGTTACGATGTGACAGACAAGTTGAAATTTAAATTGTATTTGGGGAAACATCCACCCAAATAACAAGCATGGAGCAAACAAAGCACTGTTTTGGAATATCGTTTCTGTCTGTTTTATGTAATGGCTCTTCGACTGCCAATTTTTCCCTCTGTATTCTCCAGCTAGTTGCTTAATAAATTCTGTTGACTGTTTTGTACCTGCCAGGTAGCGTATCATGGGTTTATCAGAGCTTCTCCCTGAAAAGAGCAGCCGGCTGCTGCAGGAAGTGATAAGAGCTGACTGTGCAGATATAAAAATCAAAATAATGTGCTTAAAAACAATAAAATATGCTCTGGAGGTAGCACTGTTAGCTAGTACTGGGTTTGTCTATTAACAACCTTTTTTTTTGACATTTCACTTATCTTCAAAATTGAAAAGACTGAACCACGCACATTTGTCAGGGAAAAGATAGAAGAAAAATCTGCTTTATGAAGTGCTATCTTCATAAAAGTTTTAAGTCAGTATTTTTCATATCTGTTGAGATTATCATTATTTTCTATCTTTTCCTTTAATATGGATCACAGAAGTGCAGTCTCCCGAGTCAGTGACATGGCACTTTCAGGCCTGCAATGTCAGAATGTGATGTTGAGAGGCAGCTGAAGTCCAAATCCATTTGCATTCACTAGGAGTGTCTGGATGAGGAAGAAAATGAAAAGTCAGCTGCTGAAACCGTACTTTATATGCAGGATAACACCCCTTATCTGCAACTTGTTAACTATGTAAAACCAAGAAAGTAATAACATGGAATGCAGTCCAGCATCGACCATGAATAGGACGTTTAGTCATGATATTGTCTCCTTAAACATCTGTGAGAGGCAAAGAAGAAAAAACTATGTTTTTCAGAATTGCACATCATATTCTGTACTTTACTATGGATTAAATGATTATGGTATCTATCAAATTTACTTATTAGACATTATTCTACATTATGCTGAGGTTCTCAGTCATCCAGGTCATGTTGAATTCTTGTGGAAATCTTCTTGTCTTGCCAACTGGACTTGAATTTCTTTACTTGAATACACTTCACCCCTCACCCGAGAGGTTTCTTCAGTTGTTCAGAAGTACTATTCTAAGTTGATTGCATGGCACTAGTCGGGAGAGCAAATTTAAAAAAATTATCTTATTTATTCAAAGAGGATTTGCTGTATAGCAATCTCCAAACATGGATCTCCTCCTTAATGTCACACCAAGTTGAGTCACCATTATCTGACATTCAGTCACCTGTCATTAGCATTAAAATATCATATTTTCGCAAGCACTTGATGTAATGAAGAGTCTTCCACTTTTCAGCTCGGCTACTTTAAAGCAATATTTCTGAAGCGCATGATTGCTTGTGTGTGTGTGTGTGTGTGTGTGTGTGTGTGTGTGTGTGTGTGTGTGTGTGTGTGTGTGTGTCTTTGTCTGTGTGTGTGTAAGCAGATGGAGAGGATGCAGAAGAAGTAGTTGCAGATGGCATTGGTTGAACTGAACATTATCTTGTAGGAAGATTGCCACATGTTCAGCACAACCTGCCAGAAATACTATGCTTCTTCTTCGAATGCAGAAGCACTCTAGTCCTCAGATACACTAATGAGAGTAAGTTATGAATTAAATCATGCCAATGTGTGTCATGTAGAATTTTGTAATTATGTGAGTACATTTGCAATAATACATCCAAAGCCACAACACAGTGGAGCAAATCAGAGGGAATAGTCTTGACAAGTAATGGAGTTAGATGTGGCCTCTCAAAAAAAAAGTTTAAATTCTCCAAGGCATGAGCTGGTGGCTTAAGTATGAGAAAATACCCAGATAAACTTGCGCTAGCATTTGGTCGCTCCATTAGTTTATGACACATGTGGTCCTCTCCTCATTGGAAAGTTTGAGGTGAACTGTTTTGAAATAGCTTTTGCACAGACTAAAGGGCTGGTGGCAGGGAAGAAAATAGTACCAGCTGCATGTGGGCATCTCAAAATTGTTTACAAAAATGTGCCCATAAAGATGAGAAGTTCCACAATATCTAATATCCCATGAAAATGTACCTCTTGGTGCATCACAGCTTGTAGTTAATAAGTCACACATAAATAACATAAATACCAAATACATGGGAATTACTGTTAAATCTCTATGTTTCAAACATTGTCCTTAAGTTTATATCACTGATAGATTGTTAACAATTGCAAAAATTGTGATGGAGGGACGTTGAAGAGCGAAAAAACACCTGGTGTTATACAATTCACAGCAATGAAATAAGAACTTGTGCAAAAAAAGACTGTATGGGCTGTCATTTGTCAAACTGTTCCCAACTGAACTTAATGTGAGTCATGAACATCAAACATTTCTCTCTTCCTTCTTATTTTAATTCCCCTCCTGCACTTTCATCTGATAAGGATTCAGTCTCTTCAGTCATTGAGAATCCACAAATTTTTTGCAATGAATTCTTATAAAGTCAAAGATAACAGGACTCAAAGATCAATATCCAGAGTAATGTACAATATCCAAAGACATCAGCCGTGTCTCACAACCACATCTGAGGGAGGCCACCTTACATTATTTGGGGCAAAGAGTTACTTTTAGTAGACAATTTTCAAGTGGATGGCTGCAATATTTTGACACGCTTCATATAGTACAGTAAATATTTTGCTCAGCAGAGAAGAATATTTATGATTTTAACAAATATTTGTTAGTCATGTTTTTGTTTTTGTTAATATTCTTTTTGAATGCACTTTTTGATAACATGAACGTTTTTCAAAGTGAATGTAGCCAATAGTTGTTCTTGTAAGTCGCTTTGGATAAAAGCATCTGCAAAATGACTGTAATGTAATGTAATGTAATGTAATGTAAGGTAATGGTTGTGCAAAAATATATTTTAAAGTAAAGCATATTATGACATTGTCATATTTTCTGCTATAATCATATGAATATTCTAAATTTGCTAAAGAAAGTATGTATGCAGTAAACTGTAGATGTTTCCTTATATCATGACCATAACTTGCAAATGTCTGAGTTAATCTGAGACTTTTCTCATATTAGAAATGTCTTCAATGTAGCTGTTTGTGACTGTTAAACAGTAATTATATTTTTAATGTTTTTTTGTTGTTTTTTTTCTTTCCATGTTTCCCCATCCTGTTAATTCCTGATATGAATAACATTTACTTGGATATTTTTTCAAATAGTTAGGGCTAGGGTTAGGGTGCAAACACTGCAGAGTACTGTAACAATGAGTTTGTCAATGTTAAAGTTCAAAGTGCTTGTTTTTACCCTGACTGATCCATTATGATCTGCATTGCTGATGAAAGACGGGTCATTCTGTGAATTGGCAGGATGGACATATAGCATATACAAATACATAGGGAACATAGAGCTCACTGCAAACCAACTGGAGGTTAAGTGAGTGAATATAGTAACAGTGTCACAGAGTATACAGAAAGTAACTCAATAATTCACGAGGAGGAAGCATAATGTAAACAAGGAGGTCACTTTCTGAAGTTGTTCCTTCTATAAATATTATGAAATATTAACAACAATCTGGACTTGTTGCTTGCAAAAACAATCCCCTTTATTGGTGTACTTTGATGCAACAAAAACAGTATTGAATTTCATTGCGCTCTTTTGAAGTTACAAATTAAGTGGTCTGGCTTAATATCAAACTATTTGCCTCCTATTCGCCTGAACATTTATAGCCAAAAAGAGCACTATAGACTTGGCAACTAGTTATTCTTTTTTGTTTTTGGCGTATTTTCTCACTCTGCACACATATGGTCTTCACACTTCTGTTCATCTTTCAGCCAATTATATTTTTTGGTCAAAATCTGGCAAGTTCTGACACATTGTTGACATATTCTTATTCCAATGCAGCAAAGGATGTTGTTTGCAACAACATTAACAGCTGCTTTTGTGCTGATATTTTGGGTGCCAAGGTCTGTACACCCTCCATCTAGAGCTGGGCTCGGCTTGTTTGATAACAGGATGAACAAATACAAAATGCATATTTAATAAACACATGCAGTGACCCTCCTGCAGCAGTAACGTGCATTTGAGCATTCGGCACCACAGCATAACTTCATTTATTATTGAAAACCCAGACAAGATCAGCATGTCGGGAGCTTTGTCGTTGAATACATTATATTCATTTTTCAATGTTTCTTTATTGACTGCAAAAGATGATAGATTGTGATACAGCATGTTTTGTGCCTTGCTCTTTAGACAATGAACATTAGATTGTATGAAGGGGGCAATTCTCTTTGCAAACAGGTGCAGTTAATAAAACTACAAATAGCCAAATTACTTTAACTATACCAGAGTTTCTCATGTTTTGCATGCTGGCTCATTGGCAAGGTACACAGAGACAGCCAACTTAAATGACTCATCATTACTGCCGCACCTGCTTTTTCACATAATGAGAAGGAAAATAATCGCAATAAAAAGTGTCTATTTACCTTAGATGCAAGTTACAGCCTTGCCACTAAGTAGTTTAGAGACCTCATGCTATTAGCAGCAGAAGTAGTGACGCATGAGGCACAAAGGAGGTGGGAATTGTATTGAATGTTGTTGTGATAGATTCTCCACAAAAGTCCAGATTGCATTTTTATTATACTTTCTGCACTACACAAAATCCATAGGTATTCCGGTATTTTATTGGCGACATCAAAGTTTTACCATTCACCTGAGATGCTCACTGCACAATGGTGTACTATACCAATCACTATATCCCCAGTTAATACCTTCTTGTATTGGAAGTTAATTCTGCAGTGGAATTAAATTATAAACCTTGTCCAAACAAATTACTGTCAAGGCGAAAGCAGGAGCATTTTTTGACAGGCTGAGGGCATTAGTAATCTAACGCATGAACCCCCTTCTGCTACCCATTCTGCACCACCCCCCTTCAAATTCCCATTTCAGAAGCCATTGGTGCAGAGGCACACTGAGGGGAGAGAGCCCCTACACTACGGGGCTAAATTAATGTGCCACCTGAACATAGACCTACCAAGCGCAGTGTTCCTCCCTGTCTGAGAATCAGAGTTACAAAAATCAAATACATCCCGAGGGAGGATTTACCTCTTAAAATATTTATACTCACTTTCAATTATAATTTGTTCTCTCATCACAGAAAGAACATCACCACGCATGATATTGCTGTGGGATATAAAGATAAATTGAACAAGATATCCAGTTTGATATTGCTTTGCAAATAGGAGTGAAATGCTCAATGGGCTGTTTTTCCAATCTTTCAGTTCTGACGACCAGCCAAGTGTGAGGATAGAAGCTATATAAATAGAAATCACTTTATTCGTATTCAGTTATACATACAGCCCAACATCAGCTAAATTTGACCGCTGCATTTAACCCATCATTGATGAAGGAGCAGAAGGGAGCCACTGAGCAGCACCGGGGGACCAGTCAGGGGCTTGGTATGCTCAGCAGCACTTCAACAGGCTAGGAGGAGTCAGGAATCGACCCAGGAATGTCCGTTCCAAGGACAACAGCTCTAACCCCCTGTGCCATGGTACAAGACGAGTACAGACCAATAGGAGCCTTTTTTTCCTCAACTCAATTTTAAACAGACCAACAGCCTTCCTCTAGGATCATGCTCCCAAAATAATAACTATTAGTGTTCTTCTTCTTCTTTCGGGTTTTCCCTTCAGGAGTCCCCACAGCGAATCAAGCTTCTCCATCTTACCATATTCTCTGTATCCTCCTCTCTCACACCAACTACCTTCATATCCTCTCTCACTACGTCCATAAATTTACTCTTTGGTCTTTCTTGGGACCTCCTGCCTGACAGCTCCAATTCCAGCGTCTGTCTACCAGTATATTCAGTATCCTTCCTTGATACATGACTAAATCATCTCAGTCTGGCTTCTCTGACCTTCTCTCCAAAGCATCTAACATTTACTGTTCCTCTGCTAGACGCATTCCTGATTCTATCCATCCTGGTCACTCCCAAAGAGAACCTTAGCATCTTCATCTCTGCGTCTGCTAGCTCAGCCTCCTGTCTTTTCATTATTGTAACTGTTTCTAGGCCATACAGCATTGCTGGTCTCACCACTGTCTTGTACACCTTTCCTTTCATTCTGGATGACGTCACCCATTCCAACCTGCTTGAACCTGTCTCTTCAACTCTTTTCCTCACTCTCCATTGTTCTGGAATGTTCCTGAAGAGTTCCTGAAATCCTCCAACTTCTTGTGTCCACTTCCTGTAGCCTCACTGCTCCACCCGAGATCCTCTCATTCACACACATATATTCTGTCTTGCTGCGACTAACTTTCATTTCTCTCCTTTCCAGCGTATTCCGCCTATTCTCTAGATTTTCCCGTCCAGCATAGCCTGTCCACCACCAATGCAAAGAAGAAGGGGCTCAGAGCTGATCCCTGATGGAGTCCCACCTCCACCTTGAACTTCTCTGTTACCTCTACAGCACACCACACCACTATCTCACAACTAGCATACATGTTCTGCCCCAGTCTAACATACTTCTCTGCCACTCCAGATTTCCTCATACAATACCAGAGCTCCTCTCTTGGCACCCTGTCATGTGCTTTTTTTGGGTCTACAAAAACACAATGCAGCTCCCTGATGCCCTCTCTGCACTTCTCTATAAGCATTTTCCTAGCAAATACTGCATCTGTAGTGCTCTTTCTAGGCATGAAGTCATACTGCTGTTCACAAATGCAGACTTCTGCTCTCAGTCTAGTTTCACTACTCTTTCCTATAACTTCATTGTATGGCTCATCAATTTTTTCCCTCTATGTTTTCCACAACTCTGCACATCCCCTTTATTCTTAAAAGTAGGCACCATCACACTTCGTCTCCATTCTTTAGGCATCTTCTCACTCTGTAGGATCCTGTTGAAAAATCTAGTCAGAAACTCTTCCCGCTCCCTATCCTAGACACTTCCATACCTCCACAGGTATATCATCAGGACCAACCGCCTTTCTACTCTTCAATGCCTTCCTTACTTCACTTTTACTAATCTCTGCTTTGTGGTCTACAATAGTCACCTCTTCTACCTGTGCCTCTCTTTTATTTTCCATACTCATCAGCTCTTCAAAATACTCTTTTCATCTTCCTATCACTCTTCTAGCATCTGTCAATACATTTCTCTCTATCCTTAAACACCCGGACCTGTTGTATATCCTTTCCATTTTTATCTCTCTGTTTCGCCAGCCTCCATAGATCATTCTCTCCATCCTTACTGTCCAACCAAGCATACAAGTCATCGTACGCTCTTTGTTTTGCCTTTGCTACCTCTATCTTTACCTATACTCCTGCATCATTCCACCACCGAGTCTCCTTATTTACTTTCCATGATGATACAAGTACTCCCCTACCTGTCTACCTAATAACATTAGGTATAGTTGTTAAATTAGCTGGACGCTCCCCCTGACTACCCAGAGCCTTTCTCAACTCCTCCCTGAAAGCCATACAACACTCCTCCCCTTTCAGCTTCCACCACTGTGGCCTCTGCTCTGCATTTGTCCTCCTGATTTTCCTTGTCACCAGTCATCCTACAAACCATTGCACTATGCTGTCGGGCTACACTCTCACCTAGAACTACTTTACAGTCTCTGATCTCTTTCAGGTTGCCTCGTCTATACAAGATGTAGTCTACCTGCATGCTCTTACCTCAACTCTTATAAGTTACCCGATGTTCAAGTCTTTTCTGGAAAAAAAAAGTGTTCACTACAGCCATGTCCATCTTTTTAGCAGTCTACTAACATCTGTCCCTCTGCGTTCCTATCCTGTCTGCCAAATCTGCACATCACTTCTTCATTCCCTCTCTTGCCTGCACCAACATGCCCATGCCCAACATGCCCACTCTTTCATCTCTGGGGATATTATGCATCACTTCATCTAGCTCATTCCAGAACTTCTCCTTCTCCTCAAACTCACATCCCACTAACAACAAGCATAACATCTTCAATTTCAGACTCTTAAGTCTATCTGACATTCTTGTCACCTCCAGAACATTCCTAACAAACTCTTCCTTCAAGACAACTCCCACTCCATTTCTCTTCCTGTCAATATCATAATAGTACAACTTAAAGCCTGCTCCTAAGCTTCTAGCTTCATTGCCTTTTCTCCTGATCTCCTCAATTTCTCCCTGAACACCATACAACACTTCTCCCTTTCCAGCTTCCACCACTTTGACCTCTGCTCTGCCTTTGTCCTCTTGGTCTTGCTTGTCACCAGAGTCATCCTACAAACCACCATCCTATGCTGCCTGGCTACACTCACACCAACAATTACTTTGACATTACTTTCAGGTTACCTTGTGAATACAAGATGTAGTCTAACTGAGTGCTCCTACCTCTGCTGTTGTAACTTATCCTATGTTCCTGTCTGTTCTGGAAATAAAAAAAACATTCACTGCAGCCATTTCCGTCCTTTTTGCAAAGTCTACCACCATCTGTATCCCTACGTTCCTATCCTGTCTACCAGATCTGCCCATCACTTCTTCATCCCCTCTATTGCCTGCACCAACATGCCCATCAAAGTCTGCACCAATGACCACTCTTTCATCTCTGGAGATACTCTGCATCACATCATCTATCTCATTCCAAAACTTCTCCTCAAAATCACATCCCACCTGCAGGGCATAGCCACTAACAACACTGAGCATCACACCTTCAATTTCCAGTTTCAGACTCATAAGTGTATCTGACATACTTTTCACCTCCAGAACACTCCCAACAAACTCCTCCTTCAAGATAACGCCTACTCCTTTTGTCTTCCTGTCAGTATCATAATCGTACAACGTAAAGCCTGCTCTCCTGGACACACAGTATATTTACCTTTCTTCTCTGCATCATGTCGACCAACTGTCTACCTTTTCTTGTAATAGTCCCAATTTTCAAAGTCCCTACTCCCAGTCCCAGACTCTTGCCTTTCCTCTTTCCTCTGTGCTACTGAACATGCCTTCCTCCTCTCCTACTTTGACCAGAGAAACTTCAGTTTTTCATCCTGTGTCATATTAAACATAACACATAGATTTCGTTTAAGGGCTTCAGCTCTAAGTATTGGAAAAACAAATGAGATTTTTCAGACATTTATGTGAAGCTTTCTCTAAAGTCCTGTTTAATTAAGAGAAATCCTCCTGCGAGGTCAAAACAAATGCTTGGGCATGATATTCACACAGAACGTTTATTTTTAATGAGAAATTTAAAAGTAAACTGAGCAAATGTTGGAGCACCATCAATTCCCTAGTCTTATGATATCAGTTTATGGTAAGTGGAACAAGTACATTTCCTACAAGCTTTCATACAACATTAATTTCAAAAGAAAATCTGTTTGCTCTCGATATTATCTCAACAGGCAGCATTGTGTCACAGTGGTTCCTGGTGTCCAGGATGATCCCTGGTTTGATCCTGACAGGAGGCTTTTCCCTGTGGAGTTTGCATGTTCTCCTCATGCCCATGTGAGTTTCCTCCAGGTTCTCCTGCTTCTCCCACAGTCAAAAAACATGTGGTAAGTTAATTGGAGACCTTATATTGCCAAGTTGTGTGAATGAGTCCAAGCTGTGTGATGAGCTCCAGCATCCTTACTAAGCTGAGTTCAGGATAAACAGTATCGGAAATGAATGAATTAATATCATTTCAAATCTCATATACACATTTCAGACAGGGTCTGAGTTGAACAGCTGAATTTGTATTCTTGCCTCATCATACTAATTCCCTCTTTCTATCCTTGGTAACATGAAACTATTTCTTAGATCAGGGTCCATGGCATGGTAGAGCTAAATCTTTCTCTTGTAATAATATCCAGATTAATTAAATTCTTGTTTTTTAAAAAAGAAACAAAAAAGAGAAAGGTGGCCATTTTTCGTCTTTTTGGTAAAATATATTACTTGACACAGATATTGGAGTTCACATGATTTTATCAAGAAAAAAATGTATTTGTATTTGTATTTACCTGTATTTGTGTTGTGTCACATGTACACAAAAAACATATTTAGTAATGTTTCTCTAGAGTTTTAAAATTGGACCTCAGATGTGTTTGGTGCCACCAAGTGTTCAGCTATGACTTTGCTTATTGTCAATTTCTTTTCGAAGATATGTGGCTCCCACCACATTTCTCTCCTGTTTCCTGGGGCATGGAGCCACACAGTTAGTGGTGTATGCACTTCAGCTTTGCTTTTTACCGAATATGCCTAAAATTGATTTGAAATGCTGGACACCTCACACTTTTGATGTTCACCTTTGCATCAAGACATCCCTGCACACAGATTACATTTCTAGTCAGGCTTTATACGACCATCTTGCTCGTGGTGTGAATGTTTTGTTTCTTGAATTACCAGCTTGAGTTAATTAAACTCTCTGCACCCAACGTCTGTTTATCTACTTTTTCTCTGCAAAGTCAGAATTTCTCTTCCTCGTGTATGAAGACATCAGGTTTTGCAATGACATACACTGGTCCTGCCGTGTCTGTTCTCAGTATCATCTGCAACCGTTCACCCTTTGCATGAATACATGCTAGAGAATAAAAAATACAAAGATGTAATGGATCTTCATCACACCACCGTGACCACTCTCAGTTCAAGGTCTACCTGCCATTCTATATTTGATAAGTTTTTATTTTTGAAAGCCAAAATAACAGCACTCAAGTTTGTGATCTGTTTTATGAGTACAACATTTCCTTGCGCCCGCTTCATCAATTTTTGAAGAGCCTGTCTAAATGTAGTACAGTGTCTGCTGTAATGATTCTTCTCTGATCCAGAGTTGGGTGAAAGACAACATGATTTGTCTTTTGGATCACTCTCAGAGAATAAACAAATTGAATTATTTTCGTATTCATGTCCCCAATGCAAGTCTAGAAGCTATTCAAATTTATCAAAAAAGGGGATACAGCCCATTTATGTGTTTGCTTTGTTGAAACCCACTTGTGGTACTTCAGTGTTTGATTACTAATATTAACCAAGATCTTTGCAGAGAATCTGTTCTGTGCAGTGAAAAATCTAGAGGCTGGCTCCCATGTAACAATTCATTTGAAACAGTTTGACCAGACAACCTGTCAGACGTCCTCACCCAGCGAATATCCTTTAACCTGCAGGTAGCATGAGTTAGCCCTTTTCCAGTCTGAGAGAGTACTCTGCAAATTGGGGGAAGGTTAATGAAGGCTTTTCAAATATGATGAACAAACCGCCAATGTCAAGTAAATAAGACGTAATGAAAGTGGAAGCACATCTTGTCATGGCCTAATGCCTGCTCGATTGTCTCCCTTTCAGCACTTTAGCAGTCTAAATATTTTTGATAGACTCATTATTCCATTTCATAAAAATGCTTTAAGCTCATCAGTAGTCAGTGGGAAGGTGTGGCAATGTAACATCTCTCTTGCAATTCAAAACATGATTTATTTGGTGTCTCTCCTGCACGGCCCATCTCCTTCAAACAAAACCGACATGTTTGCTTTGTCTCATCATGATCTAATGTGCATTTGCTTTCTCACACAGACACCTCAGAAACCATGAGACTTTGTAAATGTGTAACATCAGTTGAGGCCATAAATAAACAAATTAGATTCAGGCGGGTTATCCTCTGATGCTTACCTGAGCAATCCTCCAGCATGATCAGACAAAAAATTCCTGCTTTGATCTTGACGGTAACTTTTATATATATTTTTATTGACACAAAGACAAACATATACATATACATAACTGCATGACTTTCAAAAGATGGTTATAACTAGCAGGACAAATAGATGTCTTTATTCTATCCTGGATATTTGTTTTAGAGCCCAAACATGTTTGCAAAGCATTAGGAAGATACATTACCAATTTTACCGAGCTGTGTGGAGCTGGTGCATGTACGAAGAAAATTAAAAAATGAAAGCATCAAAACAAAAACACTGCGGCACCAGAGCTCATCTTTACAAATGGTACACCTTTCCACCTTCTGAACCTTTCAGAATAAATAAACATATATATATATACATGTACATACAGTACGTGTGTGTGTGTGTGTGTGTGTGCGTGTGTGTGTGTGTGTGTGTGTGTGTGTGTGTGTGTGTGTTTGAGCACATATGTGTGCGTGTATGTTTTTTTTTCTTTTTTCAATAGACAATTTTGTGATGTCTGAAAATGGGTAAGGAGTCATCAACCGTCATCCCACTTGTTGCTTACTGGCAATCATCTCTCTGGTACATATTGAAACTGGACAGTAGAGTGTTTTATCACAATCTGTTAATGTCAAACTACATGACATTTTTGAGATTTGAGAGGAACAATAATCACCAAAATAGAGAAAACGCAAAATATGGCCGCAAATCATCTGCAAACCAAATGTTAATGGTTGCTTTGGTACATCAGTTCAGTTCACTATATTGATATCTGGAATGGATCAGAAAACATGCGCACACAGCCGGAAGCTGCTGCCAGAATGAATGGTGACAGCAGAACATCAACACTGCTCAGTTCAATCTGAGGGCAAGCTTCTTGAAGTTGCAGCGCATGATGTAAAAACAACACAGGGCACTTCTTGTCGAAATCTTCTTGTCTTGGCAACTGGGCTTGAATTATTTTACTTGAAGATGTTTCCCCCCTCATCTGAGAAGCTTCTTCAGGTCTAATGACCTATTGGGAGTTTCTCGATATAACTGCCAGGGTTTTGGGCGGGTCTAGGTTATGATGGCTTGTTGTGTAAATTGAAGAGTTGATCTGCAGAAACTAGGTGTAAGGGGGGTTGTTATGCTAATGGAGATGTCGTTTGATGGAACAAAAGAGCAATTTAGTGGGACTACCTGGATTGGAACATGAATGGGTAAAGGACTGAAACCTGTCGGATTGCATGAACTGAGGCTTATGTGGACGTTACCAGGGCTTGTTCTGTTGGTGGGTCTTTCCTGGTTGTTTGGAGGTTGCAGATGGGCCTGGTCCATTTGTGCAAATCCGTCCTGGTATTGATCCCAGTATGGTGTTGTACGTTTTTCTGTTTTTCTGTTTCTGGTTTTTCTGTTTTGACAAAGATGACCATAACTCACCCAAAACCCTGGCAGTTACCTGTATATTTGGAAACTCCCCACAGGCCATTAGAATTGAAGAAGTCTCTCGGATGAGGCGTGCAACATCTTCAAGTGAAGAAATTCAAGTCCGGTTGCCACGACAAGAAGATTTTGAGAAGAGTGACCGCGATGACTGAGAACCTCCACAGACAACACAGGGCATATAATAGACACAGCAAAATGGGGCTATGAGGCTGAATTATATCAGCCAATTTCACTGTGTCTTTGAAACTCCTTTGATGGACAAATGTTTCTTTTAGACATATAAATTAGATTGCATTATTGCTTGAACAATTTGTCTCACAGTCTGTAATCTTCTGCAAGGGGCCAAATCCCCTCTGATGGACCTGTCTATTCTGAGATGACAGCATTGTGTACACTTACACAGGTGTTTGATGATTTTTTACTTACTTACTTTGAGCCACCTGTACAAAGCATAATCACCCATCATTGATTCTGCCTACGTTTAACATTCTTCTGCTGTAATTCCAAATGACACCTACCAAAATACTGAATCCACGTCATCACCTTGATACCTTTTTTCTCTGTCATTCAATAAAGCTACATAATTTCGAAATGAATCTTAGTTTTAAGGTAAGTAAACTCAGTGATGCTCAGATACATTTTGTAGTCAGGAGAGGCTAGCACTATTACTGGCAGACATGGGGGGAAAGTTGTAGATTGAAGCAACCTGAACAGGTGGTTATCTGTGGCAGGATCCCCCGTGAAAGGAGCTTCTGCCCTTTGATAGAGAGAAAATGAAGGGTGAGGACAAGAAATGGGTATTGATCGATGAACGTGTTATCTGCCTCAACCATGATGATCAGACAATGCAATCTAACATGGTCCAGAGAAGTGCAAAGGTGCTGATGGGGATTTCAAAGTACTTTATTCTCATTTGCACAATTCAATTCATACCAGATTCAAAGCATTAAACCTTTTCTTGCATTTAGATTAAACATGAAAATAAATGATGAAACATCTACATACAGTTGACTTGACTTTTATAGATTTGACTGTTTTGCATTTTAAGTTCAAAGGCAGAGAACAGCAACTGAACCTATGTTTTCAGTGTAGATATCATGCCTGTACATATATCACATCACTTTAATTTAGTTAATAATTTTACAGATCCATTGCTTTTACTTCAATGAGCCAAAATGTATAAATTCAGGTTTAAACAAAAAAAGAAACATTTTGCTGCTTTGAAGAAGTAATTCTCAGTTGAAGAACCTGTCTATTTCATTAAACTGTCTCTCGATATTTATTGTTTGATATGAACGTTGTGGCAAACCTTTAGAAAAGAAAGCTGTCTGAATGCACGTGTAGTTTAAGCTCTCAAGAATTATTGTACTTGCTTTAGGTAAAGTTTTAAAATTTTATTTCATTTTCCCTACTCATCAATCCTAAATCAAAAGTAGCTTTATTTCTTGGTCAAGGGCATTTGTGACATATGCCCTCAATGTTATTGCTGCTCAATAAATTGAATTAATTGGCATTATCAGTTATAGAGTTTAATGAGGACCTACATTGTTGTAAAAGGCACATATCAAAAATTGTAAAAGGTGCATATCACAGGCACACAGCAGAGAAACACATATGTATCCATGCTCACATTTGGAATACTCACTTGTCCCCACTGCAAGCTAAGATCACTTTGGAAACACCGATGTAGCATCGGGAGCCCCTGCGGCTTGAGGTGGATATAATTAAAATGCTGTATGGCCTCAGTATTTTCTAATTGGAACATGACAATTTATTCAATAGCATGCATTACAATAATAATTAGGAGTAAATTGAACTGTATCTTATTGTCTACCCATCAAGAGTAGTGGAAAATAATCTCAGAAGCAAGGTGTCTCTATAACAAAAAAAAATTGAAATTTAAGAGATGAATCATTGTTTTCTCTGGCTTTTTTTTGGCCTGCCTATATTTTAGAAGTATAATCAATATGTGTCTGTATGACCACATTTTCCTTCATAGGAGCACAAACTTCTGCCTCATCCATTCTTAAAAAAAGGTAAAAGATTAGGTTCACTGAATAGCTTATTACTTGATATTTTGTATTTAGAGGCAACACTGGGCACCATATTTTCATTTTAAACATAAGCACAAACCAAATTTCTCAGCATTTGCAAGATGGTGGTCACTTACCAATGTGTTCACGCTCCCACATTTTTTGTGCTAAAATGCCACAATGCAGTGATTACTTCGTCTTTTGGCTTTTCCCTTCAGGGGTCGCCACAGTGATTCAACCGTCTCCATTTAACCCTATTCTCTATGTCCTCCTCACTCACACCAACTGCCTTCATGGCCTCTCTCACATATTACTGCATTTAACCCATGGATGCACCATGAGCAGAAGGCAGCTAAGGAAAATTGACGGGGGAGCAGTTAGGGGTTCAGTGTCTTGCTCAATGACGCTTCAATTGGCTAGGAAGAACCAGGAATCCAACCAGGGATGCCAACCCCCTCCTATCCCCCTGCGTCATGCCACTGTGGGTTAGCAGAGGGGTGGCAGGAGGTTAACATAAATACAAGATATCATACTGCACCAAAAATAATAATCAACTCTTTTATTCCTCAAATTGGTTTGTGTATATTGGTGAATGGATGCTCCTTGTCATTGTGTTGGGTGATGACCGTGTTTGGCAGTGATTGAGGATTTAATTTTGCAAAAGTAAAGTTATCCCATATCAGTTAAAAGGCTTCTGGCAACTGAGATTACATTGTTTACATCTTGATGCAGAGTTGCATGGTGTGGCACGGCGCGGTGCAGGAGTTCGAGCAATTGTCTGTGGAACTAAACTTTACTGGTTCGATTCCCGGCTCCTTCTCGTGTGTTGACGGGTTGTTGAGCAAGACACTGAACCCCCTGGTGCTGATTCAATTGTGGAGAATGAATTTTCCTGCAGCGATAAATATAGGATTGTTTTTACAGAGTATAAAGGTTTTGATCTGTGGGCTCAAAATTACTTCTTACAAAACAAGTTTTCTACAGATATGATAACTCCACCACCAAGAGAAGGTAGACTAAAACATCATCAATCACCTGAAAATACTGATACTTAGATGGGGGAAAACTTCTGTTACGGGTTCTTATACATAAACTTCCCCGGCGAGCACAGAGCTTTGAAAAACATTCAAAACTCTCCATTTGATTGAATGTGTCATATAAATGTGTTTTATGTGGCCCAGTCTCAGCAGATGGTCTGCTCCCATACAGTGAATGAGCAGCCTTCGTAAAGAGCGAGCTAAATTGATGTTCACCACAAAATCTGTTCACTTAAGCCTTTCCTCCCTGTTGCCAAAGGGGCCTTGGTCAACACTGCACATCAGGGCACCGCTACATCCTCATTATTATCTGCCTCAAAGCCAGAAGCGAAGAAAGTCACTGAGGCTTTTTCTTAACAAAGTATTTTTCCCCAGTTATTCAGAATCGAGGGAGAAGACAAGCATATATTGATCGTAATTTTACACGTGCTGTATTGGGTATCTTTATGGAAATTTGAAGCTGTATTTGTCATTTTATAATTTCAACATTCACTGTCCTCTCATTACAATAGTACAGAGCTGTGAAAACCCTCCTGCATATCAAGATAAGGATTTGGATTGATAGCACATTCTTCTCTACATACAAGAGGTTATCTCTGAAAGAGCATGCCCACCTCCTTGGACAAAGCCATTTATCATTCTGCCTCTGAAATACTTTGTCTCTTGTCAGATAATTAGCAAGACTCTGCGAAAGAGTCATTTATTTACAAAGTTTGAATGTCAACAAGCGTAACATAAATGCATCTTTTTAAGGAACTGTAAACACTCGCCCCCCGAAAAGGAATATTTGTATAACTGACTTAATCTTCAAGGCCATTTAAAGAAAATAATTTATCACTTTTGAATTGGTAATTTTCAGAATTACTGGAGAAACAATATTTCAACTCACTGGAAATTGTCAGCGAAATGTGATCCTTTTCCATCACTGTAAAATTGACATATTCACAATTAAAGATTTGATAAGTCAAAACAGCAAGCTGCATCCAACACTTTCATTACTCATCCATTCATTCATCATGTTTTCCACTCTTTTCATGAATATCACAGGAAAAGGATATTTTATTTAACTTGAGACTCATAGCTACATGCTTCAGGAAAAATACTGTAGTCATTGCTTATGGATAGGTCAGTCAATAAAAATACACAATTTCATGTTATTTGCTTACATGTGGCATTATAAAGGACTGAAGAAAGATCATGCGTTTGGTAGGGGTTGACTTTGGACCCAAATGCAGCCACACAGAAGAGGAAAGATACTTTAAGTAGTTCAAGAATGACAAGAATTAACACTACTGAGTACAACACTGGAAACACAGGATACCACACGAAGATCTGATGAAGGAGTGAACTGCTGGGCCAGCATGTCAGCTGTGTGGTGGTGATTGCAGGACTGTAGGCAGGTGTGCAGTGATTCTCCTCTCCGTTCGTTGCCAACGCTGGAGGGCGTGATCTGGCAGATGTGCCAATGTTGTCATCAACAGTCTCTGGAGCGGGATACCATGGGGAAGATGCAGATGCCATAAAATATACATTAATTCAATATCTATACCACTTGTCCTGCACTCACAGTGGTGTATATACATATATAGATATATATATGTCAGAGAAGGAGAGGAGGAAGGCGTGTTTCGGAAGCAGAGAGAGAAAAGGGAAGTCATGAGTATGTGACTGAGAGTAGGGACTTTGAAAATTGGGACTATTACAAGAAAAGGTAGACAGTCGGTCGACATGATGCAGAGAAGGAAGGTAAATATACTTTGTGTCCAGGAGACCAGGTGGAAAAGTAATAAAGCTAGAAGCTTAGGAGCAGGCTTTAAGTTGTGCTATCATGATACTGATAGGAAGAGAAAAGGAGTAGGAGTTATCTTGAAGGATGAGTTTGTTAGGAACGTCCTAGAGGTGAAAAGTATGTCAGATAGACTTATAAGTCTGAAACTGGAAATTGAAGGTGTGATGGTCAGTGTTGTTAGTGGCTATGCCCTCCAGGTGGGATGTGATTTTGAGGAGAAGTTCTGGAATGAGTTAAATGAAGTGATGCAGAATATCCCCAGAGATGAAAGAGTGGTCATTGGTGCAGACTTCAATGGGCTTGTAGGTGCAGGCAATAGAGGGGATGAAGAAGTGATGGGCAGATTCGGTAGACAGGATAGGAACGTAGGGGTACAAACGGTATTAGACATTGCAAAAAGGATGGAAATGGCTGCAGTCAACTTTTTTTTTTTTTTCCCAGAACAGACAGGAACATGGGGTAAGTTACAAGAGCAGAGGTAGGAGCAGTCAGTTAGACTACATCTTGTCTTCCCAAGGTAACCTGAAAGTAATGCCAAAATAGTTGTAGGTGAGAGTGTAGCCAGGCAGCATAGGATGGTGGTTTGTAGGATGACTCTGGTGATAAGGAAGATCAAGAGGACAAAGGCAGAGCAGAGGTCAAAGTGGTGGACGCTGAAAAGGGAGGAGTGTTGTATGGTGTTCAGGGAGAAATTGAGAAAGGCTCTGGGTTGTAAGGGAGTGGGACACTGAGAGGACTGAAGAGAACAGAAAGGAATACAGGGAAATATAGCATAAAGTAAAGATAGAGGCAGCAAAGGCAAAAAAAGGGCATAAGATAACTTGTATGCTCAGTGGGAAGGTAAGGATGGCGAATGATCTATCCAGGTTGGCAAACAGAGAGATAAAGATGGAAAGGATGCACAACAGGTCCAGGTGATTAAGGACAGAGAGGGAAATATATTGACAGATGCTAGATGAGTGATGGGAAGATGGTAAGAGTACTTTGAAGAGTTGTTGAATGTGGAAAATGAAAGCGTGGCAAGGATAGAAGAGGTGACTGTTGTAGACCACAAAGTAGCAGAGATTGGCAAAAGTGAAGTGAGGAAAGCGTTGAAGAGCAGTGGAGTGGAAAGATTGGAAAGGTAGTTGATCCTGATGATATACCTGTGGAGGTGTGGATGTGTTTAGGAGTAGAGTTTCTGACTAGATGATTCAACAGAATCTTAGAGAGAGAGAAGATGTCTGAAGAATGGAGATGTTTTTAAGCCATTTTAACCAATTTTTAAGAATAACGGGGTTGTGCAAAATTGGGGAAACTATAGAGGGTTGAAGTTGATGAGCCATACAATGAAGTTATGGGAAAGAGTAGTTGAAACTAAACTGAGAGAAGTCAGCATTTGTGAGCATCAGTGTGGCTTCATACTAGAAAGGCTACCACAGATGCAGGATTTGCTTTGAGAATGCCAATAGAGAAGTACAGAGAAGGCCAGAGGGCGCTCCATTGTGTTTTTGTAGACCCAGAAAAAGTATGACAGGGTGCCAAGAGAGGAACATTGGTACTGATGAGGAAGTCTGGAGTGGTAGAGAAGTACGTTACACTGGTGCAGGACATGTATCCTGGCCGTGAGAGAGTGGGGTGGTGTGCTGTATGGGTAACTTGTTTGCAGTGGTGATGGACATGCTTAGAGATGAGGTTAGGTAGGAATCTACATGGACCATGATGTTTTCAGATGATATTGTGATCTGTAGTGGGAGCAGAGAACAGGTTGAGGAAAATCAAGAGGTGGAGGCATGCACTGGAAAGAAGAGGAGTAAAGGTTGGTCCCAGTAGAGTATATGCGTGTGAATGCGTAATGCGTAGTATATGGGTAGTTGGTGTGAGAGAGAACGATGCAGAGAATAGGGTTAGATGGAGAAGGTCAATTCGCTGTGGCGACCGCTGAAGGAAAAAGCGGAAAGGAGGAGAAGATGATATATATGCAGACACACACATTTATAACAGCTTTCACTCGCGATGTTGGTAGATTTCCCCACATGAAACACTCACTTTGGGTGTCTCAATAAAATTTCAATGGGATTTAAGTCAGGACTTCGACTTGGCATTCCATAACATTTTTTGTATTCTCCTTTAACAGTTCTTAGATGGAACAACTTGTGTGGCTATGATCATCGTCTTGCGTTTCAACTCAAGATTTCTTGACCTTTTTATATGAAATACGGTACTCTTATATAGTTCAGAATTCAATGTTTGAGAAATGGTGGTGGTTCATCCAGGTTATATCTGATAATATACTGGGATAAGGTTCTTATGATACAATACAGTGGTTGGCTTTCTACATATGTAATGCTTCTCATTCAAGCCCAAAAGCTATTTTTTTGTTTTTATCTGTCCAAAATACATTCTTCATGTATCTTACTTGTTTTTCCATATACACTAATCTTTAGTAAAACTATAGATGGCAAGCAATGTTTTTGAGGAGAGCAGTGGCTTACATCCTCGCTCTCTGACCACACTGTTCACTTCCTGATGGTGAACTCATGAACATCGACATTTGCCAAAGTGAGAAGAAGCCTTAAGATGCTTAGATGTTACCCTTGGTTACCACTCAGACTACCACATGCCTTGGCTCTCAGTTATTTTTGTTAGTTGACCACTTCCAGGTGAGGTTACCATGGTCTTTTATTTCCTCCATTTGTACGCAACGCGTCTTACTGTAGATTTTTTGAGTCTAGGCTCTTTAGAGACGTTCATGTAACCTCCTCAAATTTCATGAATATCAACAACACTTTTTTTGATGTCCTCAGACACATCACTTGTTAGAGCAATGATACAGATCCATCAGTGTGTTGCTTGTATGATCAATCTTGGCTGAATCCGTTTTCTTTAAATAAAACAGGGTCTCCCACATATGCCTAATTGCCATTCCTGACTGAAATACAGAGAGTACATATTGCACAGATATTCTCAAACACAGCTCTGGGAAAAATTGTATATTCAGATGTCTGCAGTGATTTGTGCATCTTTGAGTGAATCCTTTTGCTTCATGGTCTCCATGACAGTTCTTTCTTTGATCATTCATTACACTAAAAAACCTCCTGCAAAGTTATTGGTCCAGAATAATATTATAGTTTAGTCATTGGCTCTTAGTAAGGTCACCCCAAATCCCAAAGCCCCTTGCAGACACTGAATGTAAAACAGAACTTAAGACTTTACTAGTTGGAATGCAAATCAAAATCAAAGAAACAGACCAACGGGACTTTACATAGATTTTAGCCCACAAACTCTGTTGACCAAAATCTGTAAAGCATCTGGAAAAGCTATTGAGTGGCTGTTCTGCTACCTCAAAAAATAGCAATGATAAAAACATACATTTTGGGTTACTTGAGAAAAACAATGAACACAGAAGTGGTTAATGATGAAACCAGCCCAGGGTCTGGAATAAATAAGAATGGTAATAAACAAAGAAGCCAAGGGCACATCTCAAAAAATAAAAATAAAACAGCAAGAAACTTGTATTTAGGACCAACATTGAAAGATCTAAGATTGCAGAAGGTGAAAGATCCTGACACAATGTCCCACTGTGTTGTATATGTATGAAAGAGCGATTGCAGGGGATCAGAATGGTTTCACATAGCAAATGAACTTAGTAGTTCTTTTGACATCTTAATGTCCTTACTACTGTAGGAGGCTTGACTGCAAACTGCATGTGATCATTTCTCAAGCTCAGAGTAAGATAGTACCAGTTTTGTGAAAAGTGTCAGAGACCGTAGCAGCAGGTGATTTCAATGTGTTTTCTAAGTGGCAGAATAATACTTCCAGTAATTAGAAACACATCAATAGACAATCGTTCAAGACGTCTGTTTCTGCACATTTGTGCTCACCTTCTGATTTGCCTTTGGTCAGATAAAAGCAATGAGATGCAGGGTGTAATTACAGAGTTGTAAGACAGTCTTTCCCTGCTCAAGGCCTTGGGCTGGTAGCAGTAAATACAACTAATTATGTCGTCTGCTCCGCAGCCTCTTTATCTAAACTCAGCGAGACACAGACCTGCCCACCAAGTGCTTCATTACGATGTGCCAAGCTAACAGGGGCCTGATGGTTTTCTGCACCTTCAACTTCCTCTCTAATAGAGAAGGGGATTGATTGTCATAAAATACAGAGGAAAAATACACCCTGTTTCATTCAGCCCCAGTTAGCACTAGCATGAACTGTACTGTATAATACAAGTGCTTTGAAGGATATCATTGAGGTCTTGAGACATGATAAAAGTCTTGATGTAATCTGTCAATCCTGTGATTGCACATTGATTTCCAGCCCCCTACACATGTATTATGGTGAAAATGGTAACAGGATTGAAAAGGCTAAGCTGGTCTTCTCCAGGATTTGTCCATTCAACTAAAGAAATATAATCATTCCAGTGTATTCAGTTTTCACCAATGAGAGGAGGGCATTAGTACTAGTTACCTGATGAACAGCAGTTAGCCTCTTTCAAACGTGTATACTGGACAAGCACACAGCCATGAGTCATCTAGGAGCCCCATGCACTGAGCCACCCAACTATATTACATCTATAGGAGAAAATCTGTCTTTCTTTTCTTGTGCAATAGGCCTTGAAGTTTTTCATTTCTCCCAAAAGATCTCGAAGACACAAAACAAAACACCGACTTGCTCCAAAGCATTCCGGTGTCACATACACTTAGAAAAATCCTTACATCTTAGCATGACATTCATGTTAACACAATTGTTTATCAACACCTCCCAGGTTTTAGTCTGACAGGTGGTTCTGCCCAGTTACCCCTCTTGAGGTTTTCCATCACTGCCTGCATAAATACTGCAGTCCCTCTGAAGAAATATGGAGACCCTGGCACTGCACTGCACATAACATTCACGGTTTTGTAATAAAATGTCTACCAAATGAATACTCACTTTTATAATGTATGACTCTATATTTGCTTGGATCTTATTGGTTGACTACTCTAAGCAAATATGAAACACATGGGTGAAATGTTTAACTACTGTTTGTTGGTATCATTTTGTCTTCAAATGAACGTGAAACATTGTTACTACAACATAATTCAACTATTTAATATTTATTTTGTATTTACAAATAAGAGCATTTTGGGATAGGGAAAGAAGGTGGTTAAATATTGAAAAACCTGACAGGGAAACAGCCTGAATTTTAATTACATTTGCAGCACATTCAGAGGTCAGAAAGAAGACTGATTAATTAAACATGCCCAGCTAAACAAATAAATAAAAACTAGGGAAACATTAGAATGAAAGTGAATAAGTTTCAAAGTTAATATGATCAGAAACTAATATATTCACAAGTGTCATTGTAAAATTCATCTTTTTGTGGAGTTTAAGGAATGACATTAAAGCACATTTTCAAGTAACATCTTTCAAATTCAAATGTAAAAATTTCAAAGTCACAGAATGCATTTTCTTTTCTCTCCTAATAAGGCACATTATACCATACAGTATCATGAGGCCATAATCGTATTCTGAACATTCTATCCAAAAAAATGCGTCAAAATGTTTTTCTCTGTGAATGATACAGCTGATATCAGAAAAGAATCAAGGAAAAGAAAAAAAATAACTTTGAGAGGCTGAATGCAAATGAAAGAAAGGAAAAAAAAAAAAAGAAATAGCCGTCAGCTCTTTTGCAGCCAATCCCAAGGTCAATATGTACACGTGAGGGAAAGTGAGACTCAGTATCGCTCGGCTAAAACTTATTCGCTCTAAATCGCATTGTACTGCATGAAAGGAGCATCAACAGGACAACATGAGCTTCATTCTATATAAATCACAGTCCTTCTGCCACATCTGAGAACGTGTACAGGTCATTTACAGTCACTGAGAGAATTAATCTCCATTTTTATTCCAAACAAGCTATTCCCTATTTCACACACTTGGCTTTTCACCCAAGTCTGAATATACACAGACTGACATTTAATTCAAAGGCCATCCAGCACACATGAATTTCTAATATATATTGAAATTAATCATAAAGTACTCACACACTTTATTTTCCATGGCTCATGTTGAAACATAAACCATTAATCAGATTCTTAAAGCAATCTAATTATACGTGACAGAGGTGTACTTGCTCTGAGCACATTCAAGCGCTACTGGAAGCAAAGGCCTTATTTTACAAAACTTAATGAATAATTAACAATAAGTTTAAATCAAGAGAAGGCAACATGATTGCTGCTGCTCAAATGTGTGCTCATGTCATGTGAACATCAGTTGAGAGGACATGACATGTCCTATACGGAGCCAGGAGCTCATTGATCGCACTGCAGACATATCTGCCATGTCAAGTCTACAAATGTGAAGGTAGGAGAGGCGCAGCAAGGTAAACAGGCCCCTCGCACAAACAGCACTCGCCGAGCAAATGGAAGAAGTGGAACAATAATGAATGGGCACATTTGTAGTCATTGTGTGAAACATCCTCATTTTTCACTCCCCATGTCACGCTCATTCACATTCCAGCCACATTCACCATCCGGCACACACTGCTTTATCCCTGCTCTTCTTGCTCTCATTTTCCCCTCAGCCCTGCCTGACTCCTTGTGGAAACTGGAGGTCACTGGTGTTGGTGGGGGAGGGAAATGGTGGGACAGGGAGGATGGGGGTTGCTGTAGGTTTCATTGCAAGAAGAGAGAGAGAGAAAGGAAGCATATAGATTCTAAAGCCGGCAACTTTAAACCCCTAAGACCGATTCTGAGACACTGGCGACGGGAGGTGTCTCAGAAACATATAGAGGAAATAGATTTTCCACGCATCACCTTTGTTTACCCAAAAACTCACATACAGTATATCCAGAAAAATCTGCATGGCCTTAAACTCTTGGAGGCTATTTCTTTCATTTGCATTATTTTGGAAAAATCCTTGAGACATACTGCTCTCGCTGGGTGGAGAGGGTTGTTGTATAGCAAAAACATGGAAAAGGTGAAAAAGGTCATAGCTTTTTAAACTTGAGATTTGCTAGCTAGACATGCTATACACCAATCCACCCCCCTGACGATCTTTGCTTAATCAGGGTAGTGCGTTCCTGCATAAACAAGCCAACAGGTTAAGCTGCCCGCAGTTCTTTCAAAAAGGCAGCCTTGTTTTAATGATGTGTCTCTTTTCAGCATACACTCACAGATCTGCATTTTTTATGCATTGCATCAGCCCCCAGAAACTCACCCTGTTTACTTTCCACTCAAGCATGCACAGACCCATATCTTTTACCATTTACAATACATTTTCTCTCTGCATTTCACCGCCCATCTCTCCATCCTCCAGAGTATCGCAGTAGTCCCTGGCTTATCTTTATTTGGATCTCCTTGTTTGGAAATAAATGGTATTCATACGACACCTGAGCTGGTGATGGGAGTCGAATGGAATCAGGGTCCCAGGTGGACCAATTCAAATATCATTCAGCTCAGCAGGAACAAACACGCACACCACACACATGCGCACGTGGAAACACATACACGCAGTCAAACATACACACGCACACACACACACACACACACACACACACACACACACACACACACACACACAATACACAAAGGTTACGCTCAATTAAGTCCCATGTATTAATGGGTCACATACATGCATATTGTCTTTGTCTTTTTTTTTTTTAGTATTTCCTCTCAATCAACCTGTTTCTGTCTGTCACACACACAAACACACACAAACTCACTTTCATTCATTAACTAACAGCTCGAGACTCCCAGGTGGAAATGTTGTGAGGCAGAGGATTTGCATTCGTATTTCTCCAATATCTCCACTGGAAGGATCAGGAGCTTACCATACGAGAGAATAGAAGTAGGCTGGACTGAAGCAGACTGACATTTGTTGAAGACATTCATCTCCTCTTATCGTATTCTCTCTGAAAGATGGCTCCTCTACTTGTTGTTGCTGGCTGTTGGGAACAGTATTGTTTTTGAGGAGGATGATATATTTGCTCCATTCCATGTATACTGGGAGCGAAACATGCAGTTCAGTATGGAGATCACCCACACATGAATATCATCATCCTTGTTAGCTGTAGCTGGGCAAAGACAAAGAGGCAAGGCAGTGACTTACTGGTAGTGACCACGGTGAGATCTTGAGGATGCTGGAAATTCCATTTTAGCTGCACATTCTGAAATAGGTATTGACATCTGTTGGAAGATTTCATGGCAGAGTTATGGTTTGCTGTGCAATCTGATCTGGAGCAGCCCTTAAAATAAAATATTAAAAATGTTAAAAATTTGTATTTTATTTAACATTTTTATTTGATATTTTTGTGGTTATAATGTGACAGATTCAAATTAAAAAATGTTGAATAAAGATCAATGTCCATGAGCTACAGAACCCATTTTGCCTGTCATGAGCATCCAAATTGTAGTGCAATAGTTTACAGATTATGTATCCAGGCCTTTCACATTTAATGTTGATCTCTGACCCCCTAGATCTATCTTTCTTGGGAACCTGCAGGAATATATGGGGGAGATGCATCAGGTTATGGTGGGTGATCAAAAAGTGCTTGACGACGCAGTTTCACATGACCTTACATATGTGAAGCAGGCAGCCTGAACTGAACCACATGGGGAGCACATTGTTTTGTTTTGTTGTTGCAATGCGGTGTAAGAAAAGATCACCCTGTTAAATAGATAGATTATTGCTCCCAGTTCATACAAACAAAACACATGTTTACCCACCCACCCAGGTGCACACAGAAACAGAAAAACAACCGTAATTTATTTATTAACAGCTGGGACTTGAAGAAAATATGTACTTTGCTGGGCTGGCAGATAATTTGTATTCATCCTGTGTGCTTGCCAAATGATATTAATCAAGGTCACACAACTGGTGTCTTTCTTTCATTGCACAGTAAAGGAAAAGCCTCTAAGAGTACTTCACTGTTTAGTTTTCTACCTTTAAACAGCTCTTGCGGCCAGAAAAATGAAAAATAATCTTAAAAATCACCTCAGCTTCAGGTGGCTCTCAAAACGATCTGAGGATGTTTTTTTCCAAAGAAAAAAAGGAGTATCGTCTATTTTGGAAGACATCGTAGATGAACTTTGAATGTGGTATGAAATGAAACATTAAAAAAGTTTGCAAATCTGAATGGAGGACAACTTGTTGATTTTGAATCACAAGGGAATTTCACATACACAGACAAAGTCTTGTGTCGGAGTAATGACAAGTTAGCTCAGGATTATATGCAGAAAAAAGGATGGAGGGGTACAAATTGTGACTGAAACTAAGCATTAGCTCCACAGTTTTAAAGATGCTGTCCTTCATCCTCTGTGGTTTAAGGGTTCTCAGATAATCCTGTATTTCAAACTTCATGAACAGAACCCAGAACATTTTTTGTGATGAGAATTGTACCCATTGTATCCATATGTGGACAAATTAACACTCCTTTTTGCCAAATCCAGAATTTGGATTCAGTTTTATCATTTAATCTACTAGCAGATTAGTAGTCTCAAACTGAATCCCCCGGCCAACATTTGATATACAGATTGTTTGGACAAACACGATTTTTTTTTTTCCAGTGCACGTACTTATCTAGTATGAATTAAGTTTGAACTCTTGATTTTACATGAGACTTACTGAATTGATTTGATATTTTCTGGCAAAGGTACAGCCTATTGAAATTCAATTGCCTTAAATCACTCACAGTCATCATCGATGCGAATGTAACAGCATCAAGTGTCAGCATTTGATGTGATAATAATGCTTTAACTTGGATTTAGATTAAGATAGAATAAGAGATTTGCTTAGTTTATGGATTGGTAGGTAGCTAATGCGTCACACTGCAGACTGTAACAGAAGATTAATGGGCACCATTGTCTAATTATGTTGGTTTCAAATTAAGCAATAAAAAATAGGAAACATAAAAATAACACCAAAGCTAAAAACGTAACTCACCGCTGCAGACGTTCTCACAGAAAAACAAGTCAATGGCAGCAGTCAGAGAGGGGATTTAATGAATAGCAGCATTACGAATTTCTTCAACTCATTTAATTATCATAGTGGGTCATCAGGAAGGTGCCATCTTAGCAGTGAATCCTGCAATTGCTGTTAATGGAATCAGTATTTCCAATATTACACCACATTCTAGAAGATGGAATACTTTGGTTCGTTGGTTAAATAAATCATTTAATCATAAGTGAATAATTGGAGTAACGGGCATTAGTCTACTGTCTTTTTTTTGGGGAAAGTCTACAACGTTTATGATGAATGGTAATATTTATGTCCCTGCATTTAATTATAATGTAAGCAAGGAAAGTGATTTCTTTTTATGTCTATATAGGGGTTGCCACAGCGAATCAACCGTCTCCATCTGACCCTGTTCTCTGTGTCCTCCTCTCACACCAACTTTCTTCATATCCTCTCAAACTACGTCCTTAAATCTTGTCTTTGGTCTTCCTCTAGACCTCTTACTTGGCAGCACCAATTTCAGCATCCGTCTACCAATATAT
This sequence comes from Fistularia commersonii, assembly GCF_037954325.1. Lineage (NCBI taxonomy): Eukaryota > Metazoa > Chordata > Actinopteri > Syngnathiformes > Fistulariidae > Fistularia > Fistularia commersonii. The sequence goes on from NC_141301.1 coordinate 5,391,419, forward strand.
TCACTATCACTCCTCTGTACATGACCCAACCATCTCAGTCTGGCTTCTCTGACCGTCTCTCCAAAACATCTAACATGTGCTGTTCCTCTGATAGACTCATTCCTGATCCTATCCATCCTCATCACTCCTAAGGAGAACCTCAGCATCTCCGTCTCTGTGATCTCTAGGTCTGCCACCTGTCTTTTCGTCATTGTTTCTGTTTCTAGGCCATACAGCATCGCTGGTCTCACCACTGTCTTGTATACCTTTCTTTTCATTCTGGCTGATAGTTTTCGATTGCATTCCAACTTGCTTGAACCCGTTTCTTTACCTCGTTTCCACACTCTCCTTGGTCTGGACTGTTGACCCCAAGTACTTGAAATCTTCCAACTTCTTGATCTCCACTCCCTGTTGCCTCGCCATTCCGCCTGGGCTCCTCTCATGCACACTATATTCTGTCTTGCTCCTCCATCTCTCTAGATTTTCCTCAGCCTGTTCCCTGATCTCACTACAGATAACAGATAATCTGCAAACATATTTGAATTTACCACCACTAGGATAGTATTGTCAAGAAAGGGTGCCTAAAGAAGGGTCAACAGGGATGTCGCATCAACAGGGATGTCGCATCGACAGCTACTTTTTGAGAAGCAGGCCGAGTCAGTCGACTGAAGTCCAGCAGCAGGACACACACCACAGTCTGCAGGACATCAATGCCCCTGTCCCAGAGGAGGAAGAGCTAGGCACAAGAGAGGAACCGGAATCCAACACAGCCCGTCCATCAGCAGAGAAGAAACTCCCGGGGCGAAGGCCATTAGTCAAGTGGCCAAAGTCCTGTGACAAGTCGCTGTGGATGGAAATCAACACTGATCTCTGCAACATCCTAGAGGGGATCAAAAGCACCACCATGAAGAAGTTGGAGAGAATGGGCGGGCTGATCTATGCCTATGGAGCAGAACGGTTTGGTGTGGTTGAAAGCAAGCGATCGAGCACAGCAGTTCCCACCAAGTCCAGAAGGCAAACAGAAATAGACCGCCTAGTCAAGGAGAGGAGGCAGCTGAAGAAGCAATGGCGGAAAGCCACAGAGGAGGGGAAGGAGGGAATAAACCTGCTGCAGGAGGAAATCCAGAGTAGGCTTACAACACTGAGGAGAGCTGAAAACCTCCGCAAAAAGCGCAGGAGGAAGGAGCAAACAAGATCACGCTTCTACAAAGACCCCTTCCACTTTGTGAAGACTCTCTTCACAAAGGAGAAGAGTGGAAGTCTCTCAGTGTCAAAGGCTGACCTGGAAAAACATCTGGAAAAGACCTGCACAGATGACCGTCGCCATGAAGAGGTTCCCCTTCCAACTGACATGCCACCAGTTAACCCACCACAGTACGAGCTAGACATTAGCCCACCCAGATGGAGTGAGGTGGACAAAATTGTGCGTAGAGCAAGAGCCACGTCGGCCCCAGGCCCCGACGGAATACCATACAGGCTCTATAAAAACGCACCAGATGTCCTGCGATTTCTCTGGAGGCTGATGAGAGTGGTGTGGCAAAAGAAGGAAATACCGACGTCCTGGCGGAGGGCTGGAGGGATCCTTATCCCCAAGGAGAAGGATTCATCAAAAATCAGCCAGTTTCGCCAGATCAGCCTTCTAAATGTGGAGGGGAAAATCTTCTTCAGCGTGGTCGCTCAAAGACTGGCAGGATTCCTGAAAGAAAACAACCTGATTGATACATCAATTTAGAAAGCAGGTATCTCCGGCTTCTCCGGCTGTGTGGAACATGCTAGCGTCATCTGGCATCAGATCCAGGCTGCCAAGAAAGAAGGAACAGATCTTCATGTGGTGCTCCTGGATCTTGCAAACGCCTTTGGCTCAGTCCCTCACAACCTCCTGTGGACAGCCTTCGATTACTTCAGCGTCCCACCAGCTCTCACAAGCCTTATCAAGGCTTACTTCCAAGACATTCAGCTCTGCGTGACAACTGCAGAGTACACCACCGCATGGCAGCAGCTAGAGGTGGGGATCATGGCCGGCTGCACCATCTCCCCCTTGGCCTTCACCTTGGCCATGGAGGTCATCATACGGGCTTCACGATGGGTGGTTGGCGGTCAGCGAATAAGACCCGGACTAAGGCTGCCACCAGTCAGAGCCTACATGGATGACCTCACAACACTCACCTCAACCAAGGCCTGCACAGTACGGCTTATAAGCAAGCTCCAAGACAACATCAAGCTGGCTCGCATGAAGATCAAGCCGAGCAAGTCCAGAAGCATTTCCATTGTGAAGGGGAAACTGTTAGACCACCGCTTCTACATTGGCGAGGAACCAATTCCAATGGTTTCGGAGAAGCCTGTGAAGAGCCTAGGTCGCTGGTATGACGCCTCCCTCAAGGACAAAGAGCAAATAGAGCAGCTCAGGAGGGAGGTTGCCAGCGGCCTGGAGAACATTGACAGAACCCTGCTTCCGGGCAAGCTAAAGCTCTGGTGCTTGCAGTATGGCCTACTCCCACGGCTCCTGTGGCCACTAACCCTCTATGAGGTTCCACTCTCAAAGGTGGAAAAGCTGGAGAGAATGGTCAGCTCATATGCAGGGAAGTGGCTTGGCCTTCCCAGGTGCTTCAGCAGGATTGGGCTCTACAGCAAAGGGATGCTACACCTGCCCATCTCCAGTCTGGCAGAGGAGTACAAGTGTGCCAAAGTCAGATTGGAGATGATGCTATTGGGTTCAAGCGACCCATTCATAGCCCAAGCACCCCCCATCCTGGCAACTGGGAGGAAGTGGACCCCGCTGGCTGCAACTGAACAGGCAAAGGCAGCCCTCAGACACAGGGACATTGTGGGCCGGGTTCAGGAGGGGAGGAGTGGACTTGGGCTTGGGGCCAGTACACTAGCCTGGAGCAAGGCCAATCCAGCCCAGAGACGCAAGCTGGTAGTCCAGGAAGTTCGCCGGGAGGAGGAAGCAGGAAGGCGTGCACAAGCTGTGTCACAGGCGAAGCAGGGGCAGTGGATGACATGGGAGGGAGTCGAGAAGCGGAAGATCTCCTGGAGAGATCTGTGGGAGATGGAGGCCTTCAGGGCGAGCTTTACCATCAGGGCAGCCTATGATGTCCTGCCTTCTCCTGCTAATCTAAACCAGTGGTATGGCGAAGACCCTACATGCCCTCTATGCTCTAGCCCAGCGACACTGAAGCACATCTTAGTGGGATGCAAGACCAGCCTCTCCCAAGGCCATTATACCTGGCGACACAACCAGGTATTAAGATGTCTTGCAGCGGTGCTGGAAACTCGCCGGACAAGCGTAAATACCCTTCCTCCTCCGTCATCCCGTTGGCACACAACTCCATTCGTGCGGGAGGGGCAAGCCAACCTCCCCCCCACGAGAACTGACCTTGGGCCACTGGCCAGTGCACGGGACTGGAAGCTGCTAGCGGACCTGGACAAGAGACTTTGCTTCCCAGCTGAGATCGCATCCACCAACATGCGACCAGACCTCGTTCTGTGGTCATCCTCTCTCAGGCTCGTCTACATCATAGAGCTCACGGTGCCCTGGGAGGGTGCAGTGGAGGAGGCCTATGAACGAAAGAAGCTGAGATATGCTGAACTGGTCACAGATGCTCAGCGACAAGGCTGGAAAGCGAAGGTTCGTCCAGTGGAAGTAGGCTGCAGAGGCTTCATAGCCATATCAACATCGAGGCTACTCAGGGAGATTGGAGTTAAAGGACGTGCCCACAGACGGGCAGTCAAGGACCTCTCCGGGGCTGCTGAAAATGGGAGCCAGTGGCTGTGGCTGAAGAGAAGAGATCCAACGGGGGCTTTCAGGTGAGCTGATGGCATCTAGGGAGTGAACCTGGGACGCTGGGATTCACTGCTGAACCCTCTGGAGATGTCGTGGGCCAATCAGCGAAACATCAATGAAGGAGGGCGCTCACTTGACAACCTGAAGGAGGCCATCGCTCACTTGAAACCCCACAGAGTTTCTTCTTCGGTGCCTTAGGCATGATTTCATCAAGGGATACCAACACCTAGTCCTACACAACAGATCTCATAATTTTTGTTCTTATAATTTCTTGAGAGATATTACCTGGATGGATGTGGCGGTATATGTTTTATGAGTAAGATTTACATATGCTCCTGTTGACCAATCTAATTTCTGGAGCTCAAATGATCTTTCAAATTACTTAGTGCACAAACTTAGCAGTCATCCTGGCATATGCTATAAATTGTTAGATATGGCATTGTATATTGCCTCAGACCTCATTTAATTCTCAAAATCCCTCTCTTACGACCTTGGAGGTTCTGCCGTTGTTTCGTGATTCAAGTGTAAGCAGCTGAGATGAATTGTGTGCCTTGAAGCTTTTTCTATATCTACAAAAAATAGTTTTCTCTGATACAATAACAACCTCCCTGAATACTGTGTGGAAGCAATATCAAGACTCAAAACAGCATCAGCACTTCAGTAATAGGTCATTCGTGATATCTGACTGATGTTTGGCTAGATGTCTGCAGTAGACGGCTTTTTCTTCCTCACACTGCATCTGTTTTGAAGATGGATAGATAATAAATTTACTATAATAATACACTTACTACACTTGTGATATATACCTAGATTTTTTTTTTAATGAATAAGGGTCAATATATAGCATTTAATAAGTTTTGCTCCAACAAAAAATGTACCCACACTCAAGGCTCGTTAGCTGAGGGTAGTGACCGAAAGAATGAGCTCATGGATGAAAATAGGTGAAATTAAGTTTGGACACCTATAATTTTGCAAGTATTTTTGTTCTTTCCTTTGTTTTTTCTCTCAAAGAAATTAGAGGCATTGTTGAGCATTGACTGTGGAGGTGTTAGTCCAGCAATTTACAATGTAAACTTGATTGAATTCGAAGTTGAAGTTATTCAGCCTTTACCTCCAGCTGTTTTTCATTATTCTATTTTAGTGACTCAAATTTTGGCAGCTTTCTGATTAACTTCTGGTTTACACACCTCTATATTCTTGAATTTTGGAGATGTTTCAAGTAGTTTCCTCCACCCACTCATGTCCTGTTCATAGAAAGTTCACCTCATACTCAAGCCTTGTCTGACATGCCAAAACTGCCAGTTCTTTTGTGTCGTTTCTCTCTGGACAGCATTTCCCCTTTCTCTGCTATTGTCTCCATGTTTGCCTGCCTGCACAGACACTCTCAGATTGGACCTTTTCCATTTGGATTCTCTTTGGATTTTTTTCCGTGTGCACTAGCAAGTTCTCAGAATACAGCTCATTTTTTCAACACGTTTTTAAACCACTCCTTAAATGCCTACATTTAAGATTACATAAAATCCCAAGAAACTTAAACAAAGTGCTGTCTTTCATGGAGGAAGAGTTAAACACAATTTCAACAACATTATTGACGGATCAGTCTGATGTTTCATGGCAAAAAGATCAACATGAAAACATTGTGACCCATCGCGGGAAAGATGTTCAATTTTAAATAGTTGTATTTCTGAGGGTGTGAAGACCACACATCTGCCAGTTTCAGTCAATAAAAACATCACAAAGGTTCTTCGAAGTGTAAAACTTTTGAGGACTGCATGTCCGGAAAACTGAAGGGATTTTTTCCCTCCCAGAGGAAAGCATCAAATAAGGCATGGAAAAAGGTGAGAAAAATATCAATAATAGTGAGAGGATTAAGTCATCTTGTTCATTTTGACTGTTTCTGCAGGTTGGAGTTATTCTGGCCCCATTGACATAGCATAGCAACATTCTGAAAGTCCTTCTGTGTCTCAGCTCATACACACCCACCTCTTCATTAATCTACATCTTTCTCTTCCTCCTCGTTCTATTCAGATGCCACTTTTTAGTTCAGACCAACAGTACATTAGCCTTTACTCAGTTGTTTCATTTTCTCCCACTTCTGAACACTGCTATGGAGCGCACTTGGGATCATGTGACAAAATGCTTTGTTTTGGCAATTATGTAGAGGGTTGCTCTCTATGAAGACACAGTTTGGTGCCGGTTTCTTTGGCAACCATAGTCCTTGACACTTGCCAGGTGGCTTTATTCGAGTGGTTTAACAGAAGTGCTTAAGTGGTACATTTCTCTTTACTTTGATCAGTATGTGGTTGGTTTTGTCAGAAATGCCCCTTTGTCTGTTTCCCTATAATTGTGTATTCAGAAAGGCTACTCATCTCACTTGAAACTGTGTTAGAAAAAACAGACAGGTGCTTTTTAGAGGAAAAAAATAGATGAAGCTGTGAGGCCATGGTCATCCTGCAAAGGCTTCAGTCATCCGCATGGCCGGCAATCAGCCTGCAATTACAGGATACTCTCAGTTAATCATTGTGAAGAGTCCACTTAAATTATGTTTATACTACGTGCACACAGTGAGGTGCTGATGATGCAGGTCAACTTTGTTCTATCCGTAAAAAAGAAGTTGCAGACACCCACTGTCACACATCAGTGGGTGAATTTAAAACTGATGTTAAAACTGACACTTAAAACTGATGTTTATTAAATACAACTATTTTTTCTTTTGAATCAACAATTTAATCGTATTTTATTAAATTCAGAGGGAGCCATTGCAGCCAGACTGATCAGAACAGTTCAACTATGATGTATTTTGATATAAATAAATAAATAAATAAATGAATAAAATAAGTTTTTGAGAATTACATTCATAATTAGTCACTTATGATTAAGTCAATGAAGTGCAATACTTTGAATCCTGAAATATTATTGAAATGCAGTTTATTTGAATTCACCTTATTGAGAAAAAAATGATAGGCAGACATGGATATGATATAACTATCCATCCATCAACTGACGCTTATCCTGCTCTCAGGGTTGCAGGGGATGCTTGAGCCTATCCCAGCTGTCATCAAGCAAGAGGCTGGGTACACCCAGGACTTGTCAGCAGTCCCACATATACAGACAGACTGACAGACAACTATTAAAGCACTCTCCCATTCAGGGCAATTTTCCCAATTTTTTCCAATTAACCTGCTGTAAGTTTCCTCCAGAGCACCCAGAGGGAACCCACGCAGACACAGGGAGAACATTCATCCTTTGTGCTTTGAGCCCGAAGTGCTATCCACTGCGCCATCGTGCCACCTCGTGATACAACTATAAAAACAATAATTTATATTAAAATCTTCAAAAATGCAATAAACTTGAAAAAACATTCAGTTCATTTAAGCCAATGAATTAAGTTGCTTCTTGTTATGTGTGAGAAAGAACAACACATAAAATGCAGTTTTAAAGAAAGGTTTTGGTCTAGCAAGGAATTTTGGTTGTTTTGTCATGATAATCAGGGGGTTGTTGTGCACAAACACAAAACACAGTGTATTTCATGGTGAAAATGGAGCTGGATTATTCTGACAAACAACACAATCCTTCCATGGAAAATTTGATCATAGCATGTAATAACGGCATGGAAATAGACCTTTCTACATATTTCAAGTATTCAAAATTTCTTCTTTTGTCTCATACAACATAGAAGATAGGATCTCAAAGAGAAAAAAGAACAGGAGAAAAAAAGAGATTAAATCAATGTGATGTGACAGAAAACAGCAAAGTTACCATGAATCAATAGAAGAGTGTGGTGCAAAGGATTAACTATGACTGGTGCTGAAGAAGATACAGTACATGTTAATCCTGCACTGCCTTTGTTTGAAGTCTGATTAGCTAATTAGAAATGTTAAAATAACATCACAGAGAAATGATCAAGGCTATCTGGGATGTTTATCTGAAGCGTAAGCCAACCTATAGTTCAACCAATTAATCTTGATCTTGCTATCCGGTTAAGTTTGAAAATATTTGCACATTTATGCTACACCTGAAGTAAATCTGGCTGAAATATATTCTGGATGAGAAGGACATCTCCCTCTGTATCTGCTGATGAGGATTATTTTCATCCCAGCAGCAGATATCTCATTAATTCCTGTGAAAATACCATCTGGGGACAACATCAGAATACTTGACCAAGGCCAACACACCATAAACTCCATAATCAGCGAACACCCTCCCACAAAAACAAAACCATCTCTCTCTTCTTTCAGTGTTTCAGCAAAGCTGTGAACCCACCAAGCCACTTAAAGTCACAGAGAAAAAGGTCATGTTGATTGAAGAGAAAATGACCCGGCTCAATGGTACATGGCCGCAGTAACAAGCGCATTCAGCTAGCTTCTGAGCTGCTGAATTGCATTAGCCACCTTGTCAGGTTTGAGACACAGTCAGTCCACCCACTGACCTGTTGTGCTAGATGTAATTATCGGCTGCAGTTCTTTTGTTGCGTTACAGGTAATTGATGCTTATTTCCTCAGGAAGGGTTGAAATCTGTATTGATTGTCAACTCAAGTAGGCCAAGTTTATCACCGGCTCTCTTCCTCCTTCCTGAAGAATCAATACAAATTTCACCCAACAACCTCTTTTGCCCATCTTCACAATTCTGGGAACTGAAGGTCCCACTCATGCTTATCTAGTCTGCCAATCCTCAGTACCTTCATGGCATAGTGGCGAACCACAAAGCACTGCTCTCGCTCCTTAACTCTCTGCTCATGAAATCCAATTAAAGCCTCACTCACTAATCTGGAATTAATTCACTTTAGATGAAGGTGATTGATAACAGCCCATGGAAAATTCACCCAGGTCGCCCGTCGACAGCCTGACTTCGACAAGCAGAAAGGGGCTGAGCAAATGGTCGATGAGCAAAGACAGCTGCGAATGTTACATTCAACAAATATTCTTTTTGTATTTATATTTTATCTGCTTTAAAACTGCATTAAAAACACTATTTTCCAAGGATCAGAGAATTCAGAGAGCCACACATCATAGTTCCCGGCAGGTTTGGCTGCTAAGCAGCTCTCACCATCAGTGACTGATGTGACAGAGATACAGTGGAATACTATGAACAATGATAGGGGCTGTATACCTCAACAGAATAGACAACAATCTAAGATGGAGTCTGTGGCTGATGAACACCTCCTCCCCTGTAGAGTAATAATGTGCACTGAGCCAGAACCTCAAAGAAAAAAAAGGTGCATGAGTAGAGGGTTGAGAATCCGTGCCTCTGTAGAATAGAGCCCTACAAACTGGCTCCGGGGAAACTTGGTGATAAATTATGAGATGATGACAGCTGGACTCTTCACTGCTCCAGTTTCCCCAAAATAATGTACCTGTCATTCAGCTAAATTACCACAAACTTATTTTACTTGCTTCCAGCTGTATTTATCACATACTGTGGTTTTAGTTATCAAGTTGTTTCGATAGCCATTGTGGGCATTAAAGTTTTCGCATCAACATAGATATGGTGAATTCAGAAATTTCTAAAAATACAAATTCTCCAACATCAATTAAAAAGAAAATATTACAAAATGGTTTAATTGGTGAAACATTCATTATGCAGAAAGAAAGCAGCAGTGAATGAATGGTTTCAGCACAGATTGCTGATGGCTGCAGCTGCCCCTCCCTTCAGCTTCCTGGGCCACCGCAGAATGGTAGGGACGGTCAGGTTCGTGAGGATGTCAATACAGTAGAACCCTGGCTTACAAACGCCCCTTATCACTAAAAAATAGGCCACCAGTTTTTGATCAAATGTAGAATTGAGCCGTGAACATACCTTGGTGCACAAACAAACAAACTCACAGGCTTTCTGCGTTGCGCCGTAGCGGCATTTGTGAGTGCATTCATCGTTGTGTCCTCCTGTTAGAATGCTTTTTTGTGCTTTTTTTCAGTAAGTTAACCCTCATTAAGGCAGCTGATGTGGCTAAACTCCAAGTAGAAGTGTTAGCAAGGAACGAAAGAACACCAGAAACACAGAAATAATTAAGGTTTAATTTAATTTTCTGCATTTTGCCACAAATAAACCTATAAAAAAAAGTCAATGCAGTGTATGGTTTTATGGCTCCATACATGACCCTGTAATTGACATGCACTGCTCCTGTCCATAACCTGTCTGCGGCGTCCATTTCAGCTGGGATGTCCAAGAGGCCTATTATCTTGTGTATGAGGTAAGCAGTAGAGACTATGAATGAAAGTTGACATCCTGCTTTTGAAATAGTTTTTAAAAACTGCGTGTTATCCGAAAAATATTTTTATTCCTAATTGAAGAAGTTCTTTGAAAAAAAGAAGCAAGGATTATTCTAGCCTTTGTCTAATTTAAACACTCTCCTTTTTCTTTTGACATAATCCATGTTCACGTCTTCATCAAATACAGTATAAAGGTCTGTGGGAATTAACTAGTTTTGTTAAAAAACTAGATTATAATATTCTTAGAACAACATTCCTCAGGATACAATTGAAATCACTAAATCTTTTTAATTAATTTGTGAGAGAGGGGGTTACTTTTCTTTTGAAGAATGGTCATGAAAGAAAGAAATTGTATTTTTCAGTAAGGAGAAGCTAATAGAAAAATAATCTTAATGAAAGATAATGCCTTGAAAATCCATTTCCCCCAAAACATGCCTTATATTCCCCAATGTGCAGAAACACACAAATTTTCGCTGTCTAACAAAATGCTTCAGGTGTAATACAACAACAGTGTTCGTAACTCAAGATCCTTGCAGGCGCTACAACAGAGAAAACAAAAAAAACTGATTATGATAGACAGATAATGGAGGAAGGCACACCCTCACTTCAGAATTAATGGGCTCAAATCACTCCATTTAGGTACTTCATTTCACAGCACCAACTGAATAAAACACAAACTATTTTTGGTAAGAGCTTAGAGTAAAGCCCAATCACTACACAGAAAACTTAATGACAGTGGAATTGCTTTGAAGAGGGAAAGGATACTAAACCAGATACTTGAGAGGCTAATATCATTGTACAGATGTCACTGAGCTGAACCTCTACGGGAGCTCATTACTTGGATTTTGGACAAATGAATTGCGATGCATCCCCAATCACAATTAATTGAGGTTTTCTACAGGAATAAGAATTTGCTGATGAAAGATGTTGGAAAAGAGCTGTGAATCTGGCACACTCAGGTTACTTGCTGCCACTCATTCTGGCCTAACATGCATCTTTGGTTTTTCATCTGTGAAACAAAGACGTGTGCTCAATCTCAGGTGTCCCAGTAGGAATGAGTCAGAATCACTCTGTATTGTGTGGCAGTAGCAGAGAGGGCTGCTGAATAAAGGTAAGAGTCAGGTTTTGTCTGGAGAGGAGTCATACATCATCAAGATAACAGCAAACTTCTGCAGCTTCAAAGGTCTCTTGTTACAGGAAAGTAACTATGTAGAAAATTAATGAGTTATGAATCATGTACCGAGAGAAAACCTCATACAGCACATCATGATGCACACTGTCATGCTTTGCGTGTTTCTTTATTCATACGGTTGTGATAAATAGACCTATTTTACTTCTGTTCCTCTCCATAGTGTTGTTACTGATGACTTTGTAACAATGAATTTTGATTCTGATTCTTCAACCATTGATTTCATTGCTCCTAATCAACATGCAGGATTACTTTAAAGTGTGTTCCATATGGGCAATACTGGCACTCTCAGAGGGCATCCACTTCTGAAACCAGTGAAAGTCTTTATGGCTGAATTAGCTGTGAACTCAGTCTATAGGAAAGAGAAAGGAAGAGAAAGATGCCCTCATATTTTGAGTGCAATGCAACCTTGAAATGTTCCAGCTTTAGGCCTCAAAATAGATTTATAATCAATTCAAATTATTCAGCGCAGACACATTCTAGGTGATGACAGAATAAGTCACTTTTACAATTGTTGAGTATACAGCAGTGGTGGATGTTCTGTGTGTACGTTTTCCTGGTGTGTTGCATAATGGCAACAGCAGAGATTAAGCGGTGAGATGCATATTTACAAACGACAAAACACAAAACAAGCATTGACAGTAACAAGCTACACAGCGGAAAAAAAACACCATGCTCATTAGATTTCTTCTGATATCAAGTCATACAAGTCTCAGCAGATTTTTTCTTTGACAGTCACCTAACAAGTACTTGCACACTGAGATGAAGGTGGATTTTCCTTGAGCTTATTTTAGTGTAACATGCACATCTAACAACAGGCTGTTTTTAGCTTGTCGTAAATCAAGCAACCTGGCAAAGCTGGAAAAAACAATTACTTTTTGAAATTAGGGAATATGTTCTTAGAACAGGCTGCCATATTTTTCTAAGATGCTACTTGCTAATATATGTTTTATGTTGAAGGTGTTAATACTGTTCACTACAAACAGCAAATTGGACAAAATCATATGACATGGCTTTGACTTGTTCACTCAAAAAATGTTTGTGCATTTGTTTGTTTGTCTGTTTGTTTGCTTGCTTGCTTGTTTGTTTGTTTTTTATTTTCAAATGTTGAACTACCACAATGAGTAAGGGCATAAGAGAAGACAAAGCCTCCATTTAAAGCCATTCTGCAAATATTTAATTTGTTATATTGACACAAGGGCTGAGTCCCCTCTCTCTCCTACATAGCCACACATACTGTTTCATTTCTTCATTGATTCACTTTGCACCAAAGCTAATATCAAACACTCTACATTAACCGCAGCTTTCTGTTAGAACAGAACTGAATATAATTCTATTACTCAAAGATGATATGAGGGCACTACCTATATGTGCACCAAACAAGTCCCCACAGCTGAGGAATATCATGGCTGGGTCAACAATTGGCTACAGCTCTATTTGAAATTGTAAGTAGTGACATAATTGAGATCACACGAAAGACAGCACTGTAATTTGGATGACACATAGAAGAAATGTTGCAATTTCGGCAATATATGATTAATTCCACATCTTTTACTTCCACAGGTTCCACAGGACTTTCGATGCCACACTAAGTGTGACAGACTTCTTCATTGAGCTGGAATATATCAGACTATATCCAGCATATGGTAAAAGTTCTTGCTTATAAAATTGATATTTGTTCATTTTTAAAACCATCACATCACAGAAATGTGAGAGCTCTTGACAGATAATTTCCCTTGAACTCTACAATTTAGTATGAATCTGTTTATTTAATCTATAATTCAAACTGAAAATGTAAACGGACCTCAAGACTACCAACGATGAATGGATGCAGTGCAATCCTCATAAGAGGTCTTTGCGAGCTTGAGTGATTGAGGAGCTCCCTGGTTTTGCCTCTTTTTGACAGTAATGAGGCAAGAGACTCGTGAAGCTGTCAGCCCACTCAGTGTGTGCTGGCGGGCAGGCCCCCTTTGATGGCTGTTGATGAGAGAAGCGCGTCCTGAGCCACTGAGGTGAAAGTTGGCAGGATGCGGAGTCCATCCAGATGGGGTCTCATCTGGCCCTTTCCTCTCAACCCCTCTAAAGACTGGCCTCCCCTGTTACGACAGATTCACAACAGTCTTTTACTCTCAAATCACACCAAATGAAGATAAGAAGTGCCCCACACATCAAAAGTAACCCTGATTGCCAGGGATTTCTCGCCGAGAGATCCACCCCTGACATTTAGGGTTTGTCTGATGGCCAGAGATGGAAAGGTTAGATTTCAGATGTCTAAAGATGAATTGCATGGCAAGGGCACAACACACACCCAAGGGATATAACAATTTAATGAGGGAAATTCAACAGACAGATAAGGGGCGGATGAAGACCGGGTTTAAAGATATGGATCCAGTGTAAAGAAAAGGGGATGCTAATGGAATATTTTTTGTTTATTTCTTGTCCTTCTGTGTCTGAATATATTTTTGCACAATGGCCCCTGAAACACACAATGAGTTTCAATGTGATGCGGGAAAAGATGTATGGATGGTACCATCACCTGGGAAGACACATTTCCGCCTTTGAATCGATATTACTACGGTAAACAAAATAATTTGTAAAACTTTTGTGTACTACAATTTCATTTTGACAAAATACTGATATTTATCAAATTATTTTTTTCATTCATAAAAAAGAAAAGCACATTATACCTGCAAACATGCCAGAGCAATTGGACTGGAAGCAATTCTTGAGAAAATATTTTCATATTCACAGGTGCAGTTCTCATTTGCATCATTTGCAGCTTTAAAGATATGAAAAAGATAGATAATCAACATTCAAGAAGAAACTGTTTTTAAAGATAAATATATTTTACTTTGACTCCATAATTATCACTTGGGGAATGCAATTTCCCCAAAAAACTTCATCCTGCTCAAATATGGCCCCTCAAGTGACCAAACATAACTCAGAACAAATGAAAACAAAAACGAATGAATAAAGAAATGAAAATAAGGCACAAACTGTGTATGGAAATCAGTGCTGCTCTCTTCCACTGGGAATTGAAAGCAGCAATGATTTTCAATGTGCGGCAGATCCCTCCACCGTCCCTCCTTTCAAAGCCCACACTAATGCCCCTTCCGAAGCAGGGCCCCCAGTGGACCACCTCCATGCTGAACTGGGTTACAACTGTGCTGACACATGGGATTCAATCGATACAAATCAGTGAGAGTGCCTCAAGAAGAGCAGGAGGCAACCATGGAACTATTAGACTATTGTTCTTCATTGCTCATGGAAATCAAAAAAACTTGATGTCAAGACAGAATGGATAATAACAACTGATTTTTGTTTTGGCCCCTTTAATTATTACCATTATCACAATTATGATCATTTCATTATGTCTCAGAATTGTGTTCATTTAATCTGTAAGTGGGTGTTTGATTGTAATTATGTCACTTTGGCATATTAAGTTGTTCTTTGGCGCATAACTAGCACTTAGCATATTCGAACATATGCTAGTATGTGTGCATATCAAGTTGATTAAGGCTGATCAACTATTTTTACTGTTTTAGATGCAGTATGTAATATTATTTTCTTAAAATTGGGACAAAGCTTGCACTGATCAGTGACAATGTAAGTACCAGTGATTCCAAATCCATTCGGTAATACCCCTGTAATATTTTACTCTTCGACAATCTGATTACCAATATTATGGGCTGGTAAAAAAAAAAAAGCCTAATCCCAATGAAAATACACAAATGTATACCTACTAACGGGAAGAGTAGGCCAAATGTCAGGATAACTCATTGACATTTGACTGCCACTCACCCATGTTTCTACTGGGCCACTAAAAGTATCCTTCCCTTAAACTTTGCATTTCATAGTTGTAGATCTCTATATGTGGCCATGTGATTGATTGGCGACCAGTACACGGTATATCCCTCCTTCTTGCCCAAAGACAGCTGAGATTGGCTACAGCTCCTGGGGCAGCACAGGTAAGGAGTTAGTGATTGTGTATAGGAATGAATAATATATTTGACTTTTTGTATTTGTTATATTTCTTGACATCAAAAATACAAAATGCCAGAGGATCCAGGTAATATCAACCTACAGAATAAATTGAAGAACTTAAACTCCCCCACTAAAGGTGAAATGCACACTTCAAAATGCTCCCCCGGGCTCTTAATGTTTTTTTTTTACATTATGACTTCCTCAACCCACCTTATTTTTTAAATTGTAGTTTGCAGGACGTACTTGGTGGATGTCCAAAGAAACTCAGTTTCAAATAGGGACATTGATGCCCTATTAATTTTTTTTTTTTTTTTTACTGGAGTAGGTAAAACAGATTATTTCCAGCACTTGGTGAACTGCTCAACAGGCCCACCTCTACAATCGTATAATAAACATACAATTTGCGTAATTTGCGTTATAATAGATTGCATATTACCACATGTTTTCTTTTTGCTACCTCATACTTAAGAAACTCCTTTAAGTTTAATGTTCTCAAGCCCAAAACCAACAGCTTGAACCAAATAATTGCCTTTCTGATAATTATTTTAGATTTTTGAAAACCTTTGTGAAAAAAAATAGCAAGCATGCAGAGTGACTCTGCAATAATCTGAGTTTGAAATATAATATTATATAAGCCCTGAAAGAAACTGATAGGTTAGTAATTGCACACTTTTTTTTTTTCTCAGAGGTTGTTGTGTTTCACGGTAAGACTTCTTGGTGACAGACATTCTAGGTCCTAAGAGATTAAAAGCAGCTGATCTTAATGCCTGTTTAAAAAAAAGACCTTGGGCAATTTAGAAATACTTTGGATGATAAAAGCACTTGACTAAACGCTCTAACTTGTAAAATAACTCATATCATTTGTTACTGCAAAATTATTTCCATAGTTAATTAGGTTTAAAGGTGGCACAGTTATGCAGTAGTGAGCTGTGGCTTCAGCCTCACAGCACAAAGGGCCCTGGTTCGATTCCAACAGGGAACCGTTCTGTGTGGAGTTTGTATATTCTCTGTGTACGTTTCCTCTGGGTTCTCCAGTTTTCTCCTACAGTCCAAAAAATGCAGAAGACAAACTGGTAAAACTGCCCAGATGTGCTAAAGAGAGATTGAATGGTTGTGTGTCTTTATCTGTGGCCCTCCAATTGACTGATTATTGATGGCAGCTGGGATGGGCTCCAGCATGCCTCAGAAGCCTGAGTAGGACAAGCGATGGACAATTGATGGACTAAGTTTAAAAATACCTGTAGGTCGATATCTTATATAAGCCTCACGTTAACAGATACTCTGAGTAATGTCTCAGTGTAACTCTAGGTTAGATTATTAATGGATACAGTTAAAGAATGAGAGGAGGAAGGAGTGTTTCGCAAGCTGAGGGAGAAGAAACAAAGGTAAGAGTCTGGGATTGAGAGATGGGACTTTGAATATTTGGACTATGGCAGGAAAAGGTAGAGAGTTGGTTGACTTGATGCAAAGAAGGAAGGTGGGTATACTGTGCATCCAGGAGACCAGGTGGAAAGGTAGTGACGCTAGCAGCTTAGGAGCAGGCCTTAAGTTGTACTATCATGGTACTGACAAGAAGAAAAATGGAGTGGGAGTTATCTTGAAGGAGGAGTTTGTTAGGAATGTCCTGGAGGTGAAAAGAATGTCAGATAGACTTATGAGTCTGAAACTGGAAACTGAAGGTGTGATACTCAATGCTGTTTGTGGCTATGCCCCGCAGATGGGATTTGAGTTTGAGGAGAGGTTCTAGAATGAGCTAGATGAAGTGATGAAGTGAATATACACAGAGGTGAGAGAGTGGTAATTGGTTCAGACTTCAATGGGCATGTTGGTGCAGACAATAGAGGGGATGAAGAAGTGATGGGCAGATCTGGTATACAGGGTCGAAACACAGAAGGACAGATGGTGGTAGGAAAAAGGATGGAAATGGCTGTAATGAACACTTTTTTCCAGAAAAGACAGGAACATAGCGCAACTTATAGGAGCAGTGCTAGGAGCACACAAGTAGACAACATCTTCTATACATATGGTAATCTAAAAGAGATCAGTGACTGAAAAACAGTTGTAGGTGAGAGCGTAGCCAGACAGCATAGGATGTGCTTTGCAGGATGACTCTGGTGACAAGGAAGATCAAGAGGACAAAGGGAGAGCAGAGGTCAAGGTGGTGGAGACTGAAAAGGGAACAGTGTTGTATGGATTTCAGGGAGGAGTTGAGAAAGGCTCTGGGTAGTCAGGGAGAGTGTCCAGCTGATTGAACGACTACAGCTAATGTTATCAGGGAGACAGGTAAGGGAGTAATTGTATCACCTGGAAGGAAAGTACATAAGGAGACTTGGTTGTGGAATGAGATATACACAGGACTGCAGGATATATACAGAGGAAACAGTTAGCAAAGAAGAAGTGGGACACAGAGGACTGAAGAGAACAGACAGGAGTACAGGGAGACATAGCATAAAGTAAAGATAGAGGTAGCAAAGGCAAAACAAAGGGCATAAGATGACTTGTATGATCGGTAGGATGGTAAGGAGGGAGAATGATCTAGACAGGCTGGCAAAACAGAGAGATAAAGTTGGAAAGGGTGTACAATAGGTCCGGGTGTTTAAGGATAGAGAGGGAAATGTATTGACAGGTGCTAGAAGAGTGATGGGAAGATGGAAAGAGTACTTTGAAGAGCTGATCAATGTGGACAATGAAAGAGAGGCAAGGGTAGAAGAGGTGACTATTGTAGACCACAAAGTAGCAGAGATTAGTAAAAGGGAAGTGAGGAAAGCATTGAAGAGACTAAAGGATGGAAAGGCAGTTGGTCCTGATGGTATACTTGTGGAGGTTTGGAAGTGTCTAGAAAAAGCAGTGATAGAGTTTCTGACTAGAATATTCAACAGGATTTTGGAGAGAGAGAAGATGCCTGAAGAATGGAGAAAAAGTGTGATGGTGGCCATTTTTAAGAATAAAAATGGGGCGCAGAGTTGCGGGGACTGAGAGCAGAAGTTGCATTTGTGGTAAGCAATGTGGCTTCATGCCTAGAAAGAGTACTACAGATAGAGTATTTGCTTTGAGAATGCTAATAGAGAAGTACAGAGAAGGCCAGAGGGAGCTGCATTGTGTTTTTGTAGACCAAGTAAAAGCATATGACAGGGTGCCAGGAGAGGAGCTCTGGTATTGTATGAGGAAGTCTGGAGAGGCAGAGATGTTACACTGGTGCTGGAAATGTATGCTGGCGGTGAGACAGTGGGGCGGTGTGCTGTAGGGATAACAGAGGAGTTCAAGGTGGAGGTGGGACTCCATCAGGGATCAGCTCTGAGCCCCTTCTTGTTTGCAGTGGCGGTGGACAGGCTGACGGATGAGGTTAGACAGGAATCTCCATGGACCTTGATGTTTGCAGACGACATAGTGATCTGTAGTGAGAGCAGAGAACAGGGTTAGGAAAATCTTGAAAGGTAGAGATATGCACTCGAAAGGAAAGGAATGAAGGTTAGTTGCAGCAAAACAGAGTATATGTGTTCTGAATCACCGTTACATCCAGAGGGATGCGGATGTGGAAGAGATTAAAGAAGATGTGGAAGAATGTGGAAGAGGTGAAGAGACAGGTTCAAGCACATTGGAATGGATGGAGAAAAGTGTTGGGGGTACCATGCGATTGAAGACTATCATCCAAAATGAAAGGAAAGGTGTAAAAGATTGTACACCTCAACACTTACAATGACGAAAAGACAGGCGGAAGAGATGGAGGTTGCAGAGATGAAGATGCTAAGGTTCTCTTTGGGAGTGACCAGGTTGGATAGGATCAGGAATGAGTCCATCAGAGGAACAGCGCATGTAAGATGTTTTGGAGAGAAGTTGAGAGAAACCAGACTGAGATGGTTAGGCCATGTACAGAGGAGGGATGGTGAACATATTGGTAGACGAAGCTGAAATTGGAGCTGCCAGGCAGGAGGTCTAGTGGAAGACCAAGGAGAAGATTTATGGACGTGGTGAGAGAGGATATGAAGGTAGTTGGTGTCAGAGAGGGGGATACAGAGAATAGGGTTAGATGGAGAAGATAGATTTGCTGTGGCGACCCCCGAAAGGAAAAGCCAAAATGAGAAGAAGAGCATATATTATCAAATTAGTTTGGAAGGTACCGTATATGTATGTATATGTATGATCGGTATCGGTCCGCATTGTCGGTTGAGAGTCAGACCCGTTTCCTGAGAGAGTTGGACTCCGTCGGGGCTGCCCTTTGTCACCTATTCTGTTCATAGCTTTTATGGCCAGAATTTCTAGGCGCAGCCAGGGCGTCAAGGGGATCCGGCTTGGTTTCTGTAGGATCCAGTCTGTTTTTTGCAGACGATGTGGTTCTGTTGGCTTCATCAGGCCATGATCCCCAGCTCTCATCGGAACAGTTCACGGCCAATGGTGAAGCAGCCAGGATGAGGACGGGCACCTCCAAATCTGAGACCATGGTGCTCAACCGGAAACGGGTGGAATGCCCAATCCACGTCAAGGAAGAGGTTCTGCCCCAAGTGGAGGAGTTCAAGTATCTCGGGGTATTGTTCACGTTCCCATCCTTACCGAAAGAACAAGATCACGGATACAAGCAGCCGAAATGAGTTTCCTTCGCAGGGTGGCCGGACTCTCCCTCAGAGATAGGGTGAGAAGCTTGGTCATCCAGGTGGAGCTCGGAGTAAAGCCGGTCCTCCTCCATATATAGAAGAGTCAGATGAGGTGGCTCGGGCATCTGGTCAGGATGCCTCCTGGACGCCTCCCGGGGAGGTATTCCAGGCATGTCCCTCTGGGAGGAGACCATGGGGAAGACCCAGGACACGCTGGAGAGACTATGTCTCCAGGCTGGCCTGGGAACACCTTGGGGCCCCTCCATAAGAGCTGGACCATGTGGCGGGGGATATGGAGGTCTTGGCCTCACTGCTCCGACTGCTGCCTCCCAACTCCAGATAAGAAGGAGAAGATGGACAGATGGATGGATAGTTTGGAAGGTGAAAGAAAATGTTGCAAATGATGGCAGATCTAGGATATGAGCGTGCTCAATTCATTAACCTGTTGACTGAGAATTAAAGTAATCAACCCCCAGTGAGTCAAAATATAAAAGTAAAATCCTGATACAGTAGCTCCCTGCCTTATTATTTTAGGTTGCCTTTGATAAAGGAACATTACTATTGCAGCTAAATTTGTGAAGTTTTTAGAGAGCACAGTTTGTTAATATTCGGCTGCAGAGGAGAAATGTAAATCCTTTGCAGAAATATTTACGGAGTATATCAATTTGTTTATGATTCACTCCACATGTCACCAGAATCTGCTCCATCTTGGTGTACATACTTTTTAATGGCCCTTCTACCAATGGGACTTGAAGAATATTTTTTTTACAACTGAATAAAGTAACTCATAAGTTAATATTTCAATTAAAACTGCAGGGGGAAAACATATTATAATTAACGTTGAATTCATGCTTGGCATAAAGTTTTTGATTTAATGGAAACAAATTTTCCTATAACTGGGTGCTGGCTGGAAAATCAAAGCTTCCAAAGGCCGATTGACTACCACCAGCCAAAACATTGATCATTCCACGCTTTGTCTCCCCCCGTAATGAAAACTAAACAGCACATTAAATCAGCGATGGACTTCTTAGCCATCTGCCAGAGCTCCAAGCAAATCTGGAGTTTAAACAGAGCGGCGTGGCAAAGCTTGTGTGTGTCTGTGTGTGTGTTTGTTGTTTCGCCTGTAATGATGGGGGGAGGGCCGTCTGTCATCTCATCACTGTCTTCACTGAATTGAAATGAAGTGTGTCCAGGGTTTTGGGGGAGGTGTCAGATAAAAAATCCTTAGCAGATTACCAGAGGACTTGAAGGAGGGGATGGTAGATGGTATGAAGAGTGATGAGCAAGAGTAGGAGGATCACTAAGATGTAAAGTGCTTCATCTTGTGCCTCACTAAGCACAGGAGAGGCAGGGCCAAACAGGCAGCAAAACTCTGTCAGAAATCTTGCGCACTTCAAGCATCTTGACTCGCATCAAGATTCAAACTGTGTGGGCATGCATCTCTGTGCTGATTAGTTCTGCTTGTTCTTTTTTTGGAGAGAGCACAACAGCTTGGATAAATATTTTAATGTAGATTCATGTATCCTTTTCTTCATATTATGGTATACGATCCAAAAGAATAATCGAGTTATGTATAACATAAGACCTCTCTTGAAAATTGATTTTGTGAAAGCTAGTTTATGCTAGGGGTCAATATACTGATATTTAAGTGGTTGCTGTTGTAAATATTGCATTAGAAGAATAGAATAGAATAGAATAGAATAGAATAGAATAGAATAGAATAGAATAGAATAGAATAGAATAATTTTCCAATTTCAATTTCACAGACAGGAAATTGGATAAAGCAGTATAGGTGTAGAGGTAATTATTGATAATATGAAACAATAAGATATAATAATATCAGAAGAAATCTAAAAATATACAATAAAGATATAAAATATAGGCGATCTATACTCAGTAAAAAATGTACAAAAAGTGGTTACTAGCAGGATACATAATTACACAATTATTAGTTTACAATTAATAAAGCAGGGAAAATATATTGGACCCAAGTATTCAGGTGAAATAATGCCTGTGATGCAATTTGGCAACAGGTGCTTTGGTAGTATATTATATATTTTGATTTTTTATCTTAACTATGTCTTAAAATTACATTAGTCATTAGACTCCCTCTGACCACCCTTTGTTCACTGAACAAAGTGGTGCAGAAAGGAAACATTATATTGGTGCAGAAAATGTTGCAGAAAGGAAACATATTATTGGCTTTTAGGAGAATAGCTGAAATGAAGCAAATGAATCAAAACTTAAGATATATTACAATGCTGCAGAGAGGAAACATAACCAAAAACATAATTTCCTAAATGAGGATTCATGAATAATGTTTGATAAATTCAAACTGTCAGGGACCTTGAGGCACTGTGGCTAATTGTGCAGTGATCACCATATTTATGCATATCATTAGGCCTTTGTGTGATTAATAATACAATTACTTTGACGTATTGCACTATCTACCGGAAATTATCCTGGATCTTCAACTTTTTCTTCAAACTGCCGCACAGATGTGTCCAGCAATTTGAGCCTACTGCTTGAAATGTCGTGTAAACTTGTTAATTCATTCATTCATTCATTATCTATACCACTTACCATCCACATAATTTTGCAGTGGTGGGTGGAGCATATCAGTTGTCATTGAGCAAGAGGTGGGGTATACTCCAGTTGCCAGTCAATCATACCTGAGAGCCACATGTAGACATACAACCATTCACTTTCTCATTCTCGTCTGGTCAATTTAGGGCACTACTGCATGGTTTTTGACTGGGAAACCAGAGATCCCAGAGCACTCCCTCATAGTCTCGGGGAGTGCATGCAAACTCCACCCAGAAAGGCCCCACGGTAAGAATCAAACCTAAGACGTGCTGGGAAGCAGAAGTGCTAACCACTACACAGGCATACTATTCCGATACAATCTTAATTCTTGGAAAATAACTCAAGATCTGAGAGCAAAACTGTTGCCAAACAAAAACCCTGCCTTTTGTTTTGGAATCCAATCATTTACCACCCACATGTTGGCATCTGCAGCTATTTTCTTTCTGAGTGTTTATTGGCAAATAAATTGGAACTCAAAGATGTCAAGACAATTATGATAAAGCTTTATGTATGTGTTTTGGAGATTATTTAATTTGTCCTATTTCAGACAGTTGTGTCGAGGCTTCATTCATCAAATCAGAGGATACTAGAACAAATGAAAACAAATCAACACAAAGCAGATTTTTCCACAAAAGAAGTTTTTAAATAATTCTTTAATCAAAATGATATTTGAAAAGCTCTGAAGAGGATTATGATGTAAAATCTGGTCATACAACAGTGACAGTTGTCTCCTTATGTCTCCCACGTCGATCCTATACAACAATCCTCTCTAATTAACCCAGTCAGGTACTGTATGAGCCTTAGGCGCTGTGCACAATCAGTGTTCTCACTACATCCTCAAGCCTTTTAAAGTGCAGGTAATTATTAAAGACACAGCTGTTAAAATGCAATGAATATATATAGTGACTGTGAGTGTTGACCTGTGAGAGTCTTAGTGTGATAGTGATGTGTGCAAGTGTACAATCAACATTTTCTGCACTGACAGCTGCGTCATAACAACAATTCAATGTCCTCAAGCAAAATTAAAAGGGCTGAAGAATGACTTATCTATGTATGAGCATGACTCTCATACCTCAGGGAAGTGGTTTTGCATTAAACTGCTATTTGTGATTAAAAATAATATACTGGGTGTAGGACATTTTACTCTGATCAGATGGATTTTATTTCACCGAAGGAAAACTGTTGTTGCCAAGTGAATAAGATATGCACTGTTTCATCCATTGTGGTGTATCTCATGGAATAAAAAGTCCAAACTTAGGAGACAGACATGTACACAGACAAACAGTCACACACAAGTGCTAAAATTGGTCCCCTCCAGGGTCTATTCAAGATTCAAGTTTCAAAGCATTTATTGTCACATGTACAGTGTAGAATCGAGTTTCCCTGTACAGTGAAATTCTTACTTTGCTGTCCGCAGTACATTGAGATATGTGCTGATAGAAGAGAGTAAAAATCGTTATATGATATAAATATGATTATAGATATGAATGTGAACATTGCAATAGAACTGTGAGTAGAATAGAGTGCAATAAGACATTTGAGTGCAGTTTGGTGTGCAACTCACAAAGTGCAGGTGCAACGATGAGTTGCAGTTGTTTAAGTGTCTGACGGCAGTAGGGTAGAACGAGTTCTTTGATCATGTTGTTCTACATTTCACCTTCCTGTACCTCTGTCCAGAGGGTAGGAGTGTGAACAGTCCATGTTGGGATGGCTGTGGTTCTTGGTGTTGGAGGCATCTCGTCTGAGGACTCTGCGGGGGTAGATGCTCTGCAGAGAAAGCAGTGGGGTTCTGGTGATCCTCTCTGCAGTCTTCACCATTTGCTGCAGGGGTCTGCAGTCCAGAGCAGTGGTGCTGCTGTACCACACAGTGATGCAGGTGGTTAGGATGCTGTAAACAACGCAACCCCCTCAGCCTCCACAGGAAGTACAGCCACTGTTGAGCCCTCCTGACTGTCTGCTTGGTGTTGAGGGACCAGGTGAGGTCCTCACTTATGTGGACACTCAGGTATTTAAAGTTGCTCACCCTCTCAACCTCAAGACCTTGGAGGAGTAGTAGCTGATGAGGTCTCCTCTCCTTCCTCATCTCCACTATCATCTCCTCTCTCTTGTCAGTGTTGAGGGTGAGGTTGTTGTCCTCACGCCACTCTACCAGCATGGCCACCTCCATCCTGTAGGCTGTTTCATCTCCCCCGGTGATGCATCTTATCAATGCGGTGTCGACTGCAAACTTCAGGATGATGTTGTCCTCATGGGAGGTGACATACTCATGAATAAACAGGGTGTAGATGATGGGGCTGAGGACCCACACTCCCTGATGAGTGCCCATGTTCATGATGATGCTGGCTGAGGTCCTATTATCTATCCTGACAGACAGGGGGCTGCCAGTCAGGAAGTCCAGGAGCCAGTCACAGAGGGTGGGTTGCAGGCAAATGGTGGACATTTTGTGTGTGAGTTTGTGGGATATGAACGTGTTGAATGTGGAGCTGTAGTCCACAAAGAGCATCTTGATGTAGAAGTCTTTGTTTCCCAGGTGGGAGAGGGAGGGTGGCTGCTATGGCATCTGAGGTTGACCTGTTGGGCCAGTATGCAAATTGCAGGGGGTCTTGGGTTTCCGGAATGTCATTCTGAATGTGGGCCAGGACCACTGTCTCGAAGCGCTTCATGATGATTGCAGTGAGTGCGACTGGCCTGAAGTCATTCAGGCAGGTGGCTGGGCTCCTCTTGGGAAGGGGGATGATGGTTGTGTTCTTGAAGCAGGCGGAAATGGTACACTGACTGAGGAAGAGGTTAAATATGGCAGTGAGGACATCAGCCAGCTCGTTGGCACAAGCTCTGAGGGCCTGTCCCAGGATGTTGTCCAGTCCGGCTGCCTTGTGGGGGTTGATCCTCAGCACTGGTCTGATGATACTGTTAGGGGTGAGGAGGAGGTGAGAGGGGCATCGGCAGTCCTGTCTTGTGTGTGACACCCCTTTGTGCTGTGGTTGGGGTTCTCGAAGCGGGCGTAGAAGTTGATGAGCTCGTCCGGCAGGTTGTCTGCGGTGATGCTGATGCTGGTGGTGGACTTGTTATCCGTGATGTGCTGCAGGCCTTGCCACATCCGCCCAGGGTCAGCAGTGGAGTAGAAGCCATCCAGCTACTCCAGCAGGAGTTTTGCCTCTTGGCTGTTCTGATGGCCTTCTTTAGTCTGTACTTAGCAGCTTTGTATTCCGTCTCATTGCCTGACCTAAATACATGAGAGCAGGCATGCAACATGTGGCGTACCTGACTGTTCAGGTAGTTTGGAGAACTTCCTGACTCTTGAGATTAAAAGAGGGGATGCTATATATCTGATGTCTAGACAATAAGGAAAGCCCAGAGTAATCAAGTCAGCTACCAAGCCTCGGCCCACTTTTTATACATTTACAACTTGGCCGGAGGACAAGAGGCACTTACGAGCCTGACAGTGACCTGTAGCACCATGAGAGGACAGCAATGAAGGTAAACACACAACCATAAGCAACCACCTCAAGGTTAGTGGCTTTATCTCTCTGAGAGCTGTGCTGCACATCTGAGTTCAGCTGTGATGCTGTTTGTCAAGCACAAACTGGTGCTTGTATTATACCGGCCATTGTGTGTCTTTCATCAATTGCCCTGCCTCTCTCTATCTGCCCACTACCCCTATGGGAGAAAAGATAAATAAAAATAGGCACTGCTAACTCTGAAAATAGTCCAGTTTTATTTTGTATTCATGGTGACGGTCTCCACTCTGACAGAGTTCTCTGCTTGAACAAAGGGGGGATTAAAAGTCTACAAACACTTGAACCTATGTTTTGGATTCTCACTCCCTAAAATTGTTTCCATTCTTTTTATGGTGTATAGTGACACTGGTAGAATACATACTTTATACTACATCACTTGAAGACACAACAGGTGGGAAATATGATATTACTTTGTGATTGTTCCACTACACAAGTCGCAACATGATGACACCAAACTGAGAGGTTTCATGTCAGTAACAAAGTCTTATTAAGTAGCACACCATTGAATGCCAGAGAAGTAGAACATATTGATGATGAAAACAAATGAGTCACAAAAATAAAGCAGAATAGGAAAAAATAAACATTTAATAGAAATGTGCAATGACAAAAACAAATAAAGAAATCCAACTAACTCAACCCTCATATATCTTACTTGGTTTAGTTTGCACAGATAAAGATTCCTTTTGGATCATCTTGACTGCCAATCCACTCAAATGATCTAAATAGATACTATTAGATAGAGCAGTCTAAAATCAGCATTGTCTGAAATAAAGCTTCTTCCAAGAAAAACAACATTACTGTATTAAATGGTTTGAGGCCAAGGAGGATGTGAACATCTGTGAGGCATTTGGGAAAGTATGACGTAGGAACTCCATCACATTATATGGCAAAGTAACTTTTTAAATGCAGGTGGATCAGGAGAGATCAAACAGAAAATCTATGAGATTGTCTAATAATCAAGATCAGCATTTTGGCCACCCTGTAAGCAAACCAATTACCAAATGCACAAAAGTTTTAAAGTTTTGAGCATTAATGCATGTTGGTGTGTGTAGGCAGTGGCAGATAAACGCCTTTTTTAAGTAGCATGACAGCAATCAGTTTTAACTTTTGCTTTTTAACTCTAATCAACGGTTTCAAGAAAAATGACCAAAACGATCATCATGGTGACGTAAGTTGTTAGTCTCAAGGAAGACTTTCAGAATTCTCATGCCATTTGACAGAACAATGAAGTGCAGTTGTATACACAGATACCCAGATGCATGAATGTGTGCTAGCTTTCAGCATAAAAACTGACAAAATCAAAAAAAACATCTTAAATGAGCCACAGTTTAAACTGTACAGTAATTAGCATCAGCAGAGGCCAAATTAGAGGCAAATTCAGAAGGCACTGTAATTCATACCAAAACCCAAGTATACTTAAATGATGTGGCTTGAATTATTTTTTAGTCAACCAAAATATGAAACAGGAACCAGGATTTTTGAATGTAAACCATGAATCATGTAAGAATGCCCAGGGGCCAAACATGATTAACTGATAACCCAAAATAAAAGTCAAAACACAGGATTATTTGCATAAAGTAAGATTCCACTATGAAAAAAAGAGAATACAACAGAAGTCATAACATGAAAAACATCAACTGTGAGGTTTGTCAAGGATATATGGTTTTAGGAGTATGCGGCAAGGATCATTTTTCGGAGTTTAAACCAAATATAACTTGAGCAATAAACTCAACACTGAGTTCTAAATGGTTTTCTTTGGTTACAAAAGTGTCATAGCTGTGTTTTGGAAGAAAAGTGAATGTGATTTGCGCTGCATGGCATGAGAGGTAGAGTGATTGTCCTTGGAACCGAACATTCCTGGTCGATTCCTGGCTCTTCCGAGTGTGTCAAAGTGTTGTTGAGCAAGAGACTGAACCACTGGTGCTGATGGACAGCAGCCAACAGCTTATAGTTCATCCATAATGGGTTAAATGCAGAGAAGGAATGTCCCCACAAGGTATTAATAAAGTATAAATTATTGTGATGAAAAAGAGCATCTCTTCAATTCCTGTTAAAAGCCACATACACCAGCACCTCGGGGCATTGCAAATTGAGTGGTATATCAAACAAGAAATACAATATCCTGCTGGGGAAATAATAGATATCCCAAATACATTAACAGTGTTTGATATTGAAATTATTCAGTTTGAGATGTTTTATTTATTTATTTATTTATTTATTTATTTATTTATTTATTTATTTATTTAGCTGCTTTATAAACAGAGGTTAAATAGGCTATTAAACCTAATTTGTTTAAAGCAGTCCCTTTGATAACAAAGACTTATGTCCAGTTAGTCTCTGGTCAATGTTGCAAGATCATAATCCAATCCTCACATGTCGACCCCTCATTTAACAGCAGTAATTCAATGGTGTGACAGATGAACTATTTATTTACTGCGTTTATTTATTTTTATTTGTAAACGTAGCCACTGGTTCAGAAGATGACTTTGGCACCTGTTCTCCACTGTGCACTGTGGTTATGACGGATGAACCACAGGTTGTATTTAGACATTTGGGCACTATCAGTACCATCTTTCTTAGGGTCAAACATTCAGATAAGACAATAAATCAGATAAGAAAATGGTGCTCCTGTAGCTGCCATTTATTTAGGTCTAAGTAGAAAGTGTTTACAGAACAGAACAAATCAGCAAACTGCCACCATGACAGTTCTTTGGCATCTTGCTTTCAATGTTGCCTGTGGCACACATCTTCAGATAATTACAAGCTGAGTGGGAAGTGTGGAATTTCTTCTTCTTTTTTTTTTTTTTCTTTTTTTGAATGGTTGTGTCAGTGTTTAGCTCAAATATAATGTAAGGGTCATCTACGGTTCAAGGCATTCATGCTTGGATGACCTGATGTCCATTCATGCTTAGCTTCGTGTATGTTCGCTCCATGTCAAAAATGAATTCCACCTGACCTGACTCCGGGTCATATGTGCAATGACCACCAAATGACATTGTACCTTGTTTAATACTCTGAGAGGTGAGTCCTACTGACATTGTTTGATTTTTTTTTTTTTTTTTTTTGATGAAGTTTAACAAAAAAGGAACTTGCATATTTGATTTAAAACAATAACTCTCATTTCAGAACAGAACAACGTAGTGGATATGAGAGTGACTAATGAAGCCCCGAAGGACAGTGTCAAAGATCCCGACAGGCTGAATGAAGAGACAGATACATGACAATTCTCTATTCACTGCTTTTCTGTCCTTCAAGTACATAATATTGTCTTGTCCCTGAAGTTAACATGGATATGTCTACACATAAAGAGAATTTATCCAATGGTTTGAAAACAAAAATGAGCAAATGATAAATCATAACTTTTTTTTTCCGTACATATTTCATAAACCAAGATAGCATTAATAATACACAACGAAAGTACTCAAACAAAACCCAAGACTAAGACTGCAGAACATTTTCTTTATGTATCAAAAGATAATAATGTGCCCTACTTTGCCATGTGACAGGAGCAGAGAAACCTCAAAAGACTGAGACTGAATTGTAGATGAATATGAAAACAAACTATCACAGCTGCTCAGCAGACAGCAGCATCGACAGCAGTTAATCTTTACGAAGCCAGATTTCCAATAGTTTCAGCTTAAACTTATAAAAGTTTTAATTACAAATAAGGTTGAAAAGGTTACCGAGATTGTTGTGAACATTACTCTACATACTGCATTACAATGTAACATTCTTTACTATTGTATTTAATGAGTACATTAAAGGCAGGTGTGGAGTATTTCACTGTAACAATCTTAGCAAAATTTTATTTTATCCATTTGGTAAATTAAAAAAACAGCACAGAGTTTACTGTTTATTAAAATATATATATATACGTATATATTTGTGTGTATATATATGAATATCAATTATGCCACATAATGAATAAGAATAAGAATAAGAATAAGAATAAGAATAAGAATAAGAATAAGAATAAGAATAAGAATAAGAATAAGAATAAGAATAAGAATAAGAATAAGAATAAGAATAAGAATAAGAATAAGAATAAGAATAAGAATAAGATTAATTCAATTTGATGGGTTTTCACAGTACAATAATCATAGACGCAGATACAAAATACATCCATCGATGCTCTGATCATGCTCAAGCGCAGTGACATAATCACAATCAGCAGAACGTGAATGCTATACTTCATGGGTAAACTAGAAATGCAAGGCAAGTAACATGAATATATAATTTAAAGTCAAATAATTGGACAGTTAAAGATGATTTCAATCTAAATATATCTTTGTTTTGATTTGAATGAAAAAATATTTTTAATCATCACAAGTGAAACAAATTAGGTTTTAAAATCTGTCATTATAATGGGGGGTTTAATGTGTCAATTGACATCTGATTACTGGTGTGACTGTAAGTCATGTGGGTGTGGTAATGAATGGATGTTTCTCTTTACAGGTTTAATTTAGGCCCCTTTAAAAATAAAAGGGTCATTAAGTCTGAGATCAGGGCAGCAGCCATTAAAGTCATGGGACCCATTAAGGTGGAGGGAGTACCTTGATAAGAATCTCCTTCTCTGCCCTCGCTCCTTCTACTGCAAACTCAGTGCACCATGAAGGGAAAACAGTGCTTTATGTGAGCAGCAAGGAAGGCATCATGCATCCTTGACTTCTAAGGACCTTTAAAGGCAACTTCCCCAATTACTTTAATGGCCAATAATATAATTTTATGTTTTTCAACTCTATTTTCCCTATTCAAACCCCTCCATTAATCCATATTACATTGTGCCATGCCTCACACCTCCCATCCTGGAGAGCCCTCTCCATTCTTTTTCCTCCTCCTTTTCACCTCTCGGGACCTAAGGTGTCAATGGCTTAAACAGATTGCTCAGGCAGCCAGTTAACCTTCGCATCCCATAAAAAATATAATTGGTTTACTATAGAAAGAAGCCTTTTCTCCGCCAGGGATAATCCCTTGGCTTGATTAATGCATCTTTAATCAATTGATGTCTGGGTGACCAGCCTCCTCAGTCACATCCTGTAAGGAGAAACAGCTGGCCTTTCAAAAAGGCTGGGGGGTGGGGGGTGGGGGGTGTCATGGGGTCATAGGGCTTCATGAATCCAATAGGAGTGGTCAAACTTACACTTACACATATTAACAAAACGCTCCTTTTGTCTCATCAGCAAGTCTTTGTCATGAAACAATCAACCGTCTTTTTCTCAGTATTCATGAATCACAGCATTTATGTATGTGTGTGTGTGTGTGTGTGTGTGTGTGTGGGTGGGTGTGTGTGTGTGAGTGTGTGTGTGTGTGTGTGTGTGTGTGTGTGTGTGTGTGTGTTGGATAGTTTTCTTTTCTTGGACCACAGGAGGTTAAGAGAAAGGTTCAGAATTTGAAATCAACTCATGAAGGTTAAAGGTTAAGTCAAGGTGCAGGATGAGAGTGAAGGTTAAGGTTGCAGGGTCAGGGATTTGTAATAGGATCTGCCCAAATATTTATTGCACATACACATCTATGTGCACTAGATTCACAAAGGAGACACATCTATTCACACATCAAACCAAAGCAATCTATTCCCCTAAAAAAACTAACCCCAAAAAAGAAAAACAGATGAGGAAAATGCTTCATTTAGAAGAGATTGAGATAAGATGTCCCATGTGATGATATTGTGCAAAGAAGGGAAGGCTCCCCAAGTGTATTGCTCTTGTAATTTTCTCCTCAAACAGGATGGGTTATCTTCCTCACAGCCAGACCCCTCCGCTGAGGGGTTTGTGTTCCATTCAGAACAGATTTGAATAAGACTTGGAAAAAGACAAGAAGCCCGCTGTGATGCATGAATATAAATGTCACCTCTGACAAAGTGCAATGGCAGTCTGGAAAATATCAATTCATTATGAGTTCTGAATTTGAACTATTTCACTTTAAAAATGCTTGATGTGTCCCTGCAATATGTGCATGATTAGCCTGTGAAGTCTCTCTGGAAATGAGCAGAGGACTTCTAGATTATCTTCACCACCAAAACTGAAATCAATATACAGTTTTACCACCATAACAGACTAAAGATACCCTAGATGAGTCGCTCGGGATGACTACGAATTACAAATAATAAATCACCACATTAGCACAATATCTGCTGAATGCATTAGCATTCAAGATAGACATCTAATACTTTGAATCAGCACTTGTGTGACTAACAGAAGATTTGTGCTTATATCTCTTTAAGTCCTCTGACATTTTCTGACCGTAAACAAAACATGAATTAACTTACCTGATGTACGTATGCGAATAAGTACTGACTGATTGTGGAAAACCTTGAAATGAGCAAAGCATTAATGTCTGAGAAGCCATCATGCTTGATTTGGTAGATTGAGGACGTAACAGAGGCAGTGATGAATTATCTAGCCAATCATTTCCCACAGATGTTTCGCAGCCATCAGTCCTCCACCTATCTCTTATTATCTGTCTTTTCAGGCTTCCAACTTTCTGCAGGGTGTCGTGGCTGATCCACTAGTGATTTAGTTAAAACTTGTAAACAACAGCAGCCATCTGTCTCTATCAACTTTATAACTGTTCAGTGCTTATTCCCATATTTATAAGAAGCCGGAGCACAGGCGGCAGGACTATGGCGGCAGACTATGTTGCCATTGGGGGGAAAAAACGCAGGGCGGCCAATGTTAGTATGCACATACATGCTTCTCTTACACACAGACTCACTGCGACAACACTGCAGTCAGAGATGGGGGAGATGCTGGAAAAAAGGGAGTGGGGGATGGATGAAGGGTATGGGGAATGAGGAGAATTGGAATGAAGATCAGTTTTTGAATACTCTCACCATCCTCCAGGTCAGTGGTTTTGACTCTTACAGAGAGAGAGGGGGCAAGATCCAGCCGCACAGTTCGTACTATAACTGCTCATTCTAAATTGTAGCACATTTAGTGAACACAATAAATATCACTCCCATGCACCAAGAGAAAAAAATATCCAACATGAAATAGATCTGCAGCCTACTAATCAGGCCATTCTTTGTGATCTTTTATTATTAATAGTCTTGATCCAATGGGCTGTGGACTATGCATCAAGTGACCTGCCCTTCCCTCTTCTTATGCTAATCTTCACTGACATTTCCTGCACACAACAAGCTCATCCTGGTCCCACTGCAGCAGACTAGAAAAACATTAGCAACTGTTTAATAGTCCTCAAATCATTCAATGACCTACCCTTTGGACATAAGCACACAAGCACTACAGATATCCTGCCCTATTTGTGCGATAGCTCTGTTAAGACTATGCTGTCATCCTAAGGGTTTGATGGCCAGGCATTCTTTGTGTGTGAAAGGCTACAGCATTCATCTTTTGCCCATTTATCATTCCTGTCTTCTTTTTTCCAGTTTTCGATTCATTTATACATCCATTCATCTATCCATCCATCCATCACTTCACATAGCCTTTGTTGCACATGTGGATCCATCAGTCACAGCCTTCCTGCTTGATATAGACATCTTATTTTAACCATCCACCTTTTTCAAATTACTTGAAAACAACTTTGGTTCAGATGTTGTATTTTTTCCATTTTACAAGGCAATGAAAATATATGCATTACTTGGCTTACATATATTCTTTTTTATCTATTAATTATTTTTATTATTTAAATTCTTGAACATCTCTTACCCAGGCTCTGCGTAAGATGAACTACAAGTTGCATTTTTTTCTGATGCCCTGTCACCCACAGGAAGTATGAGTAGGGGAAAAAATCCAAATCCCACTGAATAGGGGAGGAACAGTGATTTTCTGGTTCAGAAACTTTCATCTCAGCCAAATCGGTCCTTTTTTCCTCCTGCTTCCAAGCTACAGTCTCTTTGTGCTAGTAAAATTTAAAAGCCACGTTCCTTTTTTGTTGACATTTAAAGACAATCAGAATCAATTTGAAACATTGATCTCAAAAATATTTTCACATTCTCAAAGTTTGTCTGCCAAGGAATGCAAACAGAGAAAACATTTTTTCTTTGTTTCATGAATGTTAAAGACAAGAAAAAAAACATATTAATTGATTGATCAAAACAAAGGGGTCAATTGAATGGAATACCAAAAAAAAGCTAGTTGGATTTTTTGCAACAAGCTAATTAACCTTATTGCGCAATTATAAACAGTGCATGCAGTGGTTTAGTTTCAGCAAAGCAAAACTTGGAGACTTTTTCAGACGAGTTTCTCTTAGCTGTACATCATGATGCCAGTCTCATAGCTGGAAAATCACTCAGTTAATGCTCTGAGGTACTCTGTATAACTGGCAATTGTACACCTTTTCATCTTTTAAGTTTGATTCATGCTGGACATTCTGTCCCTGTGGTGGTGCACATTTAACCTCATTGTTAATCATAAGTATGCTTTTGACTGGGAGTTGTAGCTCCATCAATGGCAAAGAGCAAGGAAGGTTTATTCATGCCACATGGGAGCCCCTCTGCCGACCTAGCTGTGATAAACACATGATCAGGGAGACAAATGATATTAGGGCCAATCATCTCCCGCCCACTGCAGTCATTAAAACACCACACAGCAACAATAGATCAGTACTAATTGGATGCAGAATATGACCATAACAACCCATTGCTCCCATCAGTCACAGACCCTGTCTTTAAGGGAAACTTGAGTGAACCTAATGACCCTCCCCCACCTGCACAAGAATGAAGGTCATATTGTCAGTGATGAAGACTGGATTGGTGATGGACTGGACTGGATCAGTTCAGCGTTATATTTTCACCCTAAGGTTGCCAAATGTAGCAACAGAATAAAGCACCGTGAGAAGAAAGTTTTTTTGTTATTTGTTTTTTTTTGCTAGTATGGGTTTTCTTCTGTGTTTGTTTTGGTTTTGTGTCTATTTTGGGGGATTTTTTTTTGTTTTTGGTTTTCTTCTTATATTCAGTAAAAATATATCACATGCATTTTCTATTGAATAAAAATTTCAATGATTTTTCTCAGTTTATACCATTTGTAAGTGCTCAACCTCATTTGACCTTCAGGCCTAACAGAGGGCAATGATTTGAGCCCACTGCTGCCATTATCATCGGGCCACAGATAGAGGGCAATCACCTGTGAGCTGACTTTGACCAGTGAAGAAAGTATGGGAATTCAATGGGGACGCAACTGCGATAATGCTTCCAGACTTCTGTCAAAAACCAGTCAATTGAGTAGAATCCAATAAAGGTTGGGTCAAGGATGCAATGGCCGCAGTGGTTCAGAGATCAGACAATCTGAGAGATTCAATTCCGAAAGAGGTTTAAAAAGTTGATACAGATTGCAATTGTATAATTCTCAGGAGAAACCAGGTTTACTTAAAGCCACTATGGTAACGAACAGGGGCAGGTCTATTCCTATTCCATTTACTGCTTAGCACAGATTGGTGACAAGGATGAAATTTTTCACCTCTCTGGAAAGCTAAAAGAGTCCAGCAAAGAGGAGTACCTTTTCAGCTACTTTACAGCAAAGGAAAACTTAGATAAGAGAGTGTTGGACTTTGCAATGATTACAAGGCAGGCTAGTAACCAATAATTATTTTGTAGATTCAGACTTAATATTATACAGAAAATTGTAAATGTGTAAGAGAGTCTAATTTCCAGAAAGATATAATGATTTATTATTAAAACTAATCATGACAGCCTATGACATCACACACTTAGTCACACTTAGTTTTAGAGGAGCACAAATATTTTTCGAATGAATGACTATCCTATCATTTCATATATCACATTGTTTGAATATCATAATTTAGCTTTCTGCTGGGTTATTGCAAGGGGGATTTTAAGCTAATGAGTTTAGGTTTAACCTTAGAAAACAAATTGTTTGAAAAAAATCATCCACCCATCTACTGCTTATCCAGAGCTGGTTGCGGGGGCAGCAGCTGAAGCAGAGGCCCAGTCCCCAAGGTCACTTATTCCAGTTCATCTGGGAGAATCTCAGGGCGTTCCCAGGCCAGCTGGAACACATCTCTCTAGCATGTCCTAGTTTGTCCTCAGGGCCTCCTCCTGGTTTGACATGCAAGGAAAATCTCACCAGGGAGGCGTCATGGAGGCATCCTGACCAGATGCTAAAGCCACCTCATCTGACTCCTCTCAATGCAGAGGAGCGGTGAGTCAATTTCTAGCTCTTCCCTGGTGGCCGAGGGTCAACGCCTCAACAGGCACCACCACCTTACAGCCATATCTCTGGTCAGCAGCCTCGACAATGGAGGCATGGAACATCACCCACTTGGACTCAATGTCCCTGTCACCCTCGGGTTGTAGTTGAAGCTCTTTCTGAAAGGAGACTCTGCCAGAAGTTCTAAACAGACTCTCATGGTACGCTATGGTCTGCTAGGTCTGACCAGCATCCCCCCTCGCCATCAGAGCCATCTCACTGCCAAGTGGTAATTAGTTGACAGCTCCACCCCACTCTGCCCAACTGGCAACCGCAAGTCAGACAACAGCAGACTTGGGTGTGTTTGTGCCAGGTGCACATATAAGTAAGATCACCTTTATGCCTGAACACAGTGTTTGTTATGAACAGTCAATAACAAATACAGAAGTAGAGTAACAGAACACCATTTGGGTTCAGATCTGGGGGCCATTCCCCCTCATCACACTCTTTCAGGTCTCACTGTCACTGCCGATGTCAGCATTGAAGTCTGCCTGTGTCCCAAGTTAGAAGGAGACTACCCTCTTGTCTATAGAGTTGAACCCCAATGTAGAGACGTTGAGTCGGGGGGCAATCAGTATGCCGACACGATATGCCCAATGCCTCTCACTGGGGACAACTCCTGAGAAGAAAAAAGTCCAACCTCTCAAGGACCCTGGCTCCCAAGCTGTGTGTTGAGGTTAGTCCAACTATATATTGCCGCAACGTCTCAGCTTTGCATACCAGCTCAAATCATTTCGCCATTAGAGAGCTGACATCCATGACATCCCTAGAGCCAACTTCTGCAACTAAGGGACTGCCAGCCACAGTCCCCCACTTCGGCCACTACCCGGTTTACAATGCTCCTTGTCCCTTATTAAGGGTGGTGAGCCCAACAGAAGGGGGGCCTACTGTGATCTTTCAGAGTGGGCTGTCCCTGACTGAGTCCCCTGGGTGCAAACCCAGCCACCAGGTGCTCATGATCGAGCCCCACCCTAAGGCCCAGCTCCAGAGGGGGACCTCAATAACCTGCATCTCAGCAAAGGAAAACTTGGCCCATTTCTTATATTTTTCTTTTTTTTTTTTTTTTTTGGGGGGGGGGGGGCTTCAGAGCCAAACTTTGTCTAGTCTGGGACCTGTTTGCCTTTAGAGACCCATCCAGGACTATAAAGCCCCCAAAAACTTAGCTTCTCTGATCACTGGGGCACACAAACCCTTCCAAAATAATAAGGTGCTGACTTGAGGAGCAGAAAAGGAATTTCAAAAAATAATTATTGATTATAAGTAAAAAGAAAAACTGTTTGCCAGGTAAGAACAGTTAATCTGTAAATTTAAGGGGAAGTCAAAATAATGTCTGTCTGTTTGATTTGGGGTTCTTTTTGTACAACTTAATGTTCAACAATGGGTTCCCAGCATAAGACGGAAGAGGCTAGTGTAGATTATTATTTTTGTTGTGTAAGGGTTTCTGCATCCATCTGAAAAGGTACGAGCTCTGTTTCCTTTAATGTGCTCATTTTTTTTATTAATAGATGTTTGTGCATTGTTTTGTCAAAAACCCATACTAAGAATTCTGGAAATACCCTGAGGTAAGGAAATGCAAATGCAGCTCAATTGATAGAGCAGACATCTCTCCAATTGGAAGGCTGACGATTCAAACCCTGGGCCCTTCTGGCTGCATGTCTTCTGCAAGACATTGAACCACCAGTTTCTTGGGGTGACCTGATT
Source organism: Fistularia commersonii (assembly GCF_037954325.1). NCBI lineage: Eukaryota > Metazoa > Chordata > Actinopteri > Syngnathiformes > Fistulariidae > Fistularia > Fistularia commersonii. The sequence continues at coordinate 5,429,119 of NC_141301.1, forward strand.
AGCAACTTGCAGGACAACTCTGCTGCCGTCGATGTGAATGCAAGCAAGTTTAAGCTCTTTTAAAGCACAAGATAGTTAAAGACCTTTATAAGTAGGGACTATTTACTTTAAAAACAACATCAAATTTGCATTTTGTTGTATTAGTTCAACATGGCAGTACTTCTGCAACAGCAATTAAGCCAAATGCTAACTGCAGTATTGCCTCAATTCATATATTGAAAACATGAGTGAGTGACCATGAAAAGCGGGACATTGGGTCTTGTCCAGCCTAAACTTTTTCCCCCTCATGTCCTTTGGCATCATTGTCTTCTCCATAATTGCAGTTACCGTATTTGAAGGGCATCAAGTTTATTTGACTTGATCATTAAATGGTGCTTGTCCCTTACATCTGATCAGTCGCAGGTGGGTAACATCTTTTAAAATAATGGTATGTCCTTCAAAAACTAATGCCTAAGGTATAGATATGGTGCATTGTGGTTCGATAGCATAAAATGTTTTAGTACCCTTCATAAAACAGCACTTTCTTCTGCGTCCCCCTTTTGAAACATCTATTTTTCTTTAGAATCTAATGGGTCTCTTTGGAACTCCTAATTTGCAGTCACCGTGCCCACTGTCCTTTGAGCTGCTGTTGCTATAGGGGAGATTTGAGCGCTGAACCAGCTTTGAAGTCCTCAAAAGTGAATTCTCTCTACACTGCAGTGGCAGCAGAAACAGCAATGACCAGACAGGATGGTAATTGAATGGGAGAGGTATAAATAGAGTCACTGTCATAAATCTACAACACTGAAAGTCCACAGCAAAGCCTTCTTCTTATCACTGTAGCTTAAGATGTGCTTGTGTGTTCACACAGATCCTAGTCCATACAGTGGGGCGAAAAAAGTATTTAGTCAGCCACCAGATGAGAGAGGCCTAAAATTTTCATCATAGGTACATTTCAACTATGCGAGACAGTATCGGGGGAAAGAAACCAGGAAATCAGATTGAAGGATTTTTAATGAATTAATTTGTAAAGTCCTTGGTAAAATAAGTATTTGGTCACCTACAAACAAGCAAGATTTCTGCCTCTCACTTCTTTAAGAAGCTCCCCTGTCCTTCACATGTTACCTGTATTTTTTGGCACCTGTTTGATCTGTTTATCAGTTTAAAAGACACCTGTCCACAACCTGAAACAGTCATAGTCCAAACTCCACTATGGCCAGGATCAAAGAGCTCTCAAAGGACCCCAGAAACAAAATTGTAGACCTGTACCAGGCTGGGAAGACTGAATCTGTAGTAGGCAAGCAGCTTGGTGTGAAGAAATCAACTGTGGGAGCAATTATTAGAAAATGGAAGACATACTCAACTACTAATAATCTCCCTCGATCTGAGGCTCCACGCAAGATCTGGCCCTGTGGGGTCAAAATGATCACAAAAGCAGTGAGCAAAAATCCCAGAACCACACGGGTGGACCTAGTGAATGTCCTGCAGAGAGCAGGGACCAAAGTAACAAAGACTACCATCAGTAACACATGACGCCGCCAGGTATTCAAATCCTGCAGTACGAGCCGTGTCCAGGCCCATCTAAAGTTTGCTAGAGAGCATTTGGATGATCCAGAAGAGGATTGGGAGAATGTCTTATGGTCAGTTGAAACCAAAATAGAACTTTTTGGTAAAAACTCAACTTGTCATGTTTGGAGGAGAAAGAATGCTGGGTTGCATCCAAATAACACCGTTGAAGATAAAACATGGCTGGGTCGTTCAGCATGACGATCCCAAACACAACGCCCGGAAAACGAAGGAGTGGCTTCGCAAGAAGCATTTCAAGGTCTTGGAGTGGCCCTGCCAGTCTCTTGATCTCAATCCCATTGAAAATCTTTGGAGGGAGATGAAAGTCTGTGTTGCCCAGTGACAGCCCAATCACTGCTCTAGAGGAGATCTGCATGGAGGAATATGCCAAAATACCAGCAACAGTTTGTGAAAACTTTGTGAAGACTTACAGAAAACGTTTGACCTCTGCTATGCCAACTTAGAGTATATAACAAAGTATTGAGATGAACTTTTGTTATTGACCAAATATTAATTTTCCACCATGATTTGCAAATAAATTCTTTAATAATCAGACAATGTGATTCTCTCATGGTTGAAGTGTACCTATGATGAAAATTACAAGCCTCTATTGTGTTTTTAAGTTGGAGAACCTGCACATTTTGTGGCTGACTAAATACTTTTTTGCCCCATAGTAAATGGACTGCCTTTGTTCATCCACTTGATGATCAGAGCTGGTGGGGGGATTACACACCTTCAATGTGTGGTTCTCCTATTCCTACCTTTAAACAACCTCAAATCTCAATTGCTTCTTTTTGAAGTGCTGCAGGACCACAAGCACAAACTCCTCACTCCCTTCTTAGCACCAATCTTTCTTGTGAGGCGATCTGTCAAGGTTAGATCAGTGAGAAAATTGCTTTAATGACCTTTGAAGAGTCTTTCACAACTTCATACTTTTTTGCAATAAGGCATCACTTCCAAAGCCTTTCAGGTCATGCACCCTCTATATGCTTAGATTAGAGCATCATTAGAGCCACATACAGAGATATTTGATCTTCAAGTAAAGTGTAATGTTACCATCTAAATCACCAATTTTAACACCTTATTGCTTCTGCAATAAAAAAAAATAAAAATAAAAAAAAAACATACTTTTGCACATTTTTATCACTTTCAACTACCATACAGACCAGGCTCTCAAGATTATATGACCAGTTGCCAGGTTTTTCTTTAAATCTTATCATGGCAAGTGGACTCTCCATGAAAGTGTTTCGCCAAACATCTGGCCATTCTCTTTACAACGGCAGAAGTATCCCTGATTAGGGGTGAAACATCTTCAAAAAGGAAACTAAGTCCAATTGCCCAAATAAGATTAGACAATGTTTGAGCACAAACTGTATGATTGAGAACCTTCACGGATGCTGCAGTCAACAGATAACATAATTATCAATTATAAAATCAAACATTCCTTTTTTTGATTAGTTTTAATACACTTTTAAATATTTCCAGTTTCTTCTTTTCTTTCAACATAAAGGAGTTATGAATCCAATCCTGCAGTTATTCCCCTTAACTCAATGATAAAATATGCCCTGGTACAAAAACAAAGACCATTCAGCTACAAATGATCAGCCAAAGAAAACATTCCTCTGCCCTCCTACATTTTGAATGCATCGACTCATCCTATGTGTCTCCAGCAGGAAGAGATCTTTTCATCTGAGAAACAAAAGCTGGGATATAGATGGTGGGATTTCACTGCAAATCTTCAAAGCAGTCCCTCCTCACCAAAGCGGTTCATTTCTATCATGTTAATGCTGCCTTTTTAATCTTACGTCTTGCTGTATTCTTCTCACACTCCACTGGTGAGGAAGGTAAACCATCATCAAAGACTTTGTTGGAAATGCACTGAAAGGTACAAACAAGGTGTTTAATGTTGGCACTGAGCAGCAGTATCTTTGCAAAAAGTCAAGGCCAAGGGACTCTCATCTTGTCAACGCACGCCTATTTCCTTACTGAGTTGAAATTTTTTATTTCTATTCATGGGGGCTTTCATGCTTCTTCTTCCTCTCTGCATTTCCAGATTTGACACACACTGTCCCTCATGTGGATATGCATTCACACAGGTCCCCGAGGAAGATAAACATTTAATCAAGGCATTTTTAATGCCACGTTATCTCCCAGAAATGTTAGGGGAGCTGTTGTCAAGTGTGCCCTTTAAAGTATATCAAGGAGACCTTGTAACATATTTTTTCAGTTTTTGAATTCTAACTCTACATCAGCTTGAGTCTTTCTGTGTGCCAAATTTCAGCACATTTGAAATGAATGTAACTAAAGTAAGTGACTCACAGTCTGGTTCCGGCAGTTCCCAGTTAGTCAACCGAGCTGTCAAGCATAGAGAATTGAATGCAAAGCAGCTGACAAGCAATTTATATTAATTACAGGAGCAGAGTGTGTGAATGTGACTTCACAAAACAAGAGTAATTTCCCTGATGCATGTGGACGAAATCCTCATAGCCACCCTAACCTATAGAACCCATATGTACATGGTTTATAAGCAAGTCCTATAAACTATATTTCATACCCCTCTAAAGGAACTTAAATATCTGGATTCAAGAGTCCATATCCTTGAATTCTGGTACAAAACACCATCACACGATTGCCACTTTCATTGTCCTCAACATAATTGCAGAAGCCGACACAGCTCTTTGGTGAGCACAGTGACTGGCTTTGTGCTCACCATCAGATAATGACAACAAAATAGCGGAAGCAGCCGAGTGAGGAAAGCATTGTGTAATCAATATCGCTGGTCATTTGGAACAGAAGGAGATGTTGACTGTATTGCTGTTGACATAGATCATATATATATTTTTTTTTCTATCATACTGTAGATATCTAAAAATTAAAGAGAACAAACAAGGAAGAACATTGAGAGAATCAAAATGTGAACACAACAGTTAAAAAACTGGACGATGATTGACGGTACCTTTGGAAGGAGCTGGAGCAGCGATCCATGTCAAAACAGATCAAGGTCAAGACCTGGCTCGCTTATCTCCGTAAATTAAAAGTCACCATCAACAATAGACAAATTACTTCGATTAGGGTTTACTGCACATATGGGTAAGGGAAAAACTCATAGATGTTTACTCTTTATATTATTCTCTGCTGTAGATAAAACTGCATTCCCCTGTGAAAAATATGAGACTTGTTATCATGCACCATTGAAAAGACCCTCCAGTGATTTTTAAGATTTGCATTGACACATACAGCAATGCTGATTTCCTTTATGATGGTAATAAGTTCAAAACTTTAGACTTAGGCCAAACATACACTGCAGTTACTTAAGTGTGATTTAGCTTTAACATTCACCTTGAGTGTTTTAATGTTTGTAGTAGACTATATTTTAAAGTCAAATTAGTCAATGAGTCAATGAGTCAAATCCTGAAGGGTTCATCTAGGTTTACATGTTTCATGTAGTGGCATATTATTTTCAAGAATTAACAGCAACAGTTTTGTACATCCTGTTCCCGGGGAGATATTTGCTTTAATTCACAAAGATACAGGAAAAAAAATGTGTCATTAGAATTTTCATTTTGTCAGTTATGATTTTGAATTTCAAATATGTCATTCATTACAGATGCAAATGCAAAAACTGCAGCCTAATGTGCACAGAATAATGACAGACGATGTTTGAAAAAGATTAAAAAGATAATCTGTTGAATTCAGGATGCATTAAAAAGGTAAGAAGTGTTGTCTTTGAGTAGAAATTATGTGAAAAGCATCTGATAAGTACCTTCTTTTAACTTCATAAACTGCTCACATGGTTGATTTAATTACTTTGAAGAGACAACAATGCCAGGAACATTTGGTTTGCAAATATTTACACCAGTGTGTGTGCTTTCCTGTATTTATACTGGTGATATTTTACCCCACCTTCTGGATGATCTGACAATCTGACCTTTGTTTAAAACGAGTCAGCGGTCACTCCATCCAAGCATCAGTAGCAAACGAACCTTCAGCGTGTTTGGAGACTTCAGTGGATTGTCAGCTGGTCTAATTAAAATTATTTCATGGTTACCACACTTTGGGGGATTTTAATCTGAAATGCTCCACTGTGTTTATGCAAGCACTCAAAATTAAACGCATATCCCTTAAAATTAGCTTTGTTAATTTTTTTTCTCCCCCAAGTTTGGAAGCCCTGCCTTAGGTAAACTGATGTGCCACCCTCTAGTGGAGCTGAACGTTAGCATTTATTCTTCATAATCACATTTTGTTAAAACCTAATTGGCAGAGGCAAGGAGGCATAAATTGGGGGACACAAGAGCTACAACAAATATAATTAGATCAATGCTAGGGGAAAAAAGTCAATACTGTGAGAGGGGAGTGCGCAACAAAACACACACACATATGCACACACACACATACACAAGAGAGCAGCGAAGGTATCCCGCCCTCATGTTTAGTATGTGGTACCAAAACCTGCAGCACCTTTCTTAAAGAGCTGCACTCCAGGCTCTTTCCCACACAATGCAATTAGAAAGTAGCACATGAGTTAACTGCCATAAATATTAATTTCTCATCATGAGACAGATCAATGATTTGGAGCTATTCTGCAGTTTGTATGGCACAAATGGAGAGGCAAAGAGACTGTGGGTCATCAGCCTGCAGCCACCACCCCAACAGACAAAAATGTAAGGCTTTTTTTAACACTAAGGCTTATTTAAGATAGCTCAGTTGTCTAATAAGTGTCACTTCTGGATCCTACAACCCATCCAACATACTTTTAATGAAACTGGACTGCTTGTTCTGCTCACCAAATCTCTTTGATATAGTCCTCTGGATCCTTATACAATAGCTGGATCTTAATTATGGCTAATAAAGCCACAATCAAACGCAAATCCCCCACCTGCGTCCAGCATTGCACACCCAGGCCTGATCACTGCACGGAATGGCTTGGATCCCTGCCAAGGCACAGAGATGCAGCAAATTTAATGAAAACCATGGAAGACCGATACTCATTTCAATTATTTGTTTAATAAATATGCTAAAAGCTACAGCTCTCAAGGCAGTAGCAGACCCATCACTGTGTCACGTGTCTTCACAGTCAAACAGCATACACAGTAACAAGCCTCAACGTCCAAATGGATATTCTCTATGGGTAAAATGTTGATTTTTTTTGTGGGTATTATGGTTTATGGGTTAGGCTAATCCTTATTATCCATGTCCCCACAACACTGCAGGAGCCAGACAAGACCCACGCCCTCTCTCCCTCTCTGTCTGCTCCACAAATAGCTAATTTTTTATCACCCAAGTCTTTAATCACCCACCAGAGCTTAGATTAAGGGTTTTCAAGGGTGATTAAGAAAGTTGGTGAGCAAAAGTACTCCAAAGATGACAATGATACACTATGTCTGTGATCCCCTTCTATATTGGAACAATGACAAAAATGTCACTTTTTAATCTTGGTAGTTTAATGGTACCGCAAAATAGCCCCAAATGAGGAAAGAAAATCGTTTTGTTGGCCGTGTACGATAGGGTTTTATTCAAAATACTATTTTCTAAATTAACCAATAAGATACACGCCAAGTTGATATGTAATAGCTGACATCACCTGACAGGACACACTGCTTCAGTGAGGTTGTAAGCTTTCTTGGAGCTGATACCACAGGGACGACAGTTCATGTCTGCATGAAGGGCCAACACTGATGAGAACAGTCTTATTGGGTCATCCACTTCATTCATTTGGGAGATGGGGGATGGGGAAGCCTCAGTATTACACCACCAAGAACACTCCATCTGATGCTTCTCTTCTATGATGCTGGAGAAAATCCTGGTTCGTCATTCGCTTTGTAGGACGCACACAGAAAAATTATGATGGTTAAAAGGATCATTTTGTGGATGTTGTGACTCCAGGGAAAAAAATCAAATCTGCATCGTTGTCAAGATGAATATGTGCTCCATATGAGCTGTCCGTGGTCCTGAAAGTAGAGGCCGGCCTGTATGTAACATCCCCAACTATATATCAGGGTCTTGTGGGATTGCCAGATTTTCCAGCTTTTGGGGCTGTATTTAATCAGTGCTGGATGTTTTCTGTCTCAAACAACTATCTGCAAAAGCAGAGGAAAAAAGTCAAAATAAAATCCAAAAATAAATGTGACGGACAGACATGCAGTAGTTCAGAATGCATTTATGCTAATGAGAAATCGAACCCAATATCATTTGGACTCTTTCTAAAATCTACCCTTTTCTGATTTGTTAAACAGTTCCTGAAAAGGAAAAATGTATCTCACTTCACCCTGCAGTCTGTACACACCACCACATTATGAAGTACAACAACATCCTCATTTTTCAATTTGCTGATGACGCCAATTTTCTTGAGCTGGTCAGGGATGTTGATGAGTCGGCCTATGGAGTGGGGGCCTATGCATTTTTAAATAATGGTCATCTCTGCCCCTCAGCCTGCCACCTTATCATGGTTTGTGCATCTCAGTAATCCTAGGATCTAAGCTGCCCGGGGCTGCATTCCCCCGGAAGGGTCACCTAAGCCAAAACAGGTCCCAGACAAAGTGGGTAGCCTCCCTCTGCCTTTGCATGGGGGGACAGATTCTGATAGTTGTTTGTTGCTGTGCACCCAACAGAAGCTTAGCCTATTCACCCTTTTCAGGATCCCTAGAGGGGCTGCTAGAGAGCACTCCTACAGCAGACTCCGTTCTACTGGGACACTTCAACACTCAGTTGGGCAATGGTCGTGAGCCCTGAAAGGGCGTAATTAGGAGGAACCCCCCCCCCAGATCTGATCTCAAGTGGTGTTCTGTTATTGGATATCTGTGCTCATTATCAACTGTCCATAACCAATACCATTGTCAAGCATAAAACTGTATGCACTTGGCAGCAAAACACCAATTTCTGTGGTTCCCAGGGGGTGGATGAGGTCCATCCTTGGTTCCCCAAGGCTCTGGATGTTGTAGGGCTGTCCTGGCTGACACGTCTATGCAACATTGCATGGACAGCATGGGCAGTGCCTCTAGAGTGGAAACCGGGGTGTTGATCACCCTCTTTAAAAAGAGGGATTAGAGGTGGTGCTCCAACTATAGGGGTATCACATTCCTCAGCCTCCCTAGAAAGGTCAATTCAGCAGTGCTCGAGAGGAGTGTCCGCCAGGTCATTGATTAGGGTATGACATCCTGGCCCAAGTTGAGAAGTTCAAGTATGATCAGGGTCTTGTTCATGAGTTGTCAGCAGATATGCAGAATCTGCACCTGTCTGTTGTGGTAAAGAGGGAGTTGAGTCAGAAGACAAAGCTCTCAAGTTACTGGTCGATCTACACAACTAACCTCACCTGTAGTCATGAGCAGTGGGTAGAGACTGAAACAACAAGATCACGGATCCAAGCAGCCAAAATGGGTTTTCAGGCTCTCCTTGAGAGATAGGGTGAGGAGTTCAGTCATCCAGGAGGGGCTCAGAGTACAGTTGCTGCTCCTCCACAGGGAGAGGAGCCAGAAGAGGTCAGGTATCCAGGAAGCATCTTAACAGAATGCCGCCTGGTGATGTGTTCTGGTCACTCGAGGCTGGTCTGGAAACGGCTCAGGATCCCCCAGAAGGGCCAGACCGAGGGGCAAATGAGAGGAAAGTCTGGGCCTATCTGCCTCAGCCTCTGCCCATGCAACCCAATCCCCGATAAGCGGTGGAAGATGGATGGATGGATGGATGGATGGATGAAAGGATGGCCATCTCTGCCTTTTGCATCGGGCAAGCAAATGGACACTAGAAAATCCTGGTGGGTATGTGCCCCCCTCATTATATCACAAAGATGTTTTCAATCTCATAGTCACATACAGTTAGAAGATCAGCATGAAGTTCATGACAAATCTGAATAACATTTAGAACCAACAGGTGGATAGATATCCTTTACTGAAAATATGCTGAACATCTTCATGGAACACCATCTTAAAATGGTCTACATGTGTTCTCCTAATGCTACAGTGTCTTACATGTGTGGGCATGTGTTAGATATATTCAGGTATAAGCAGGAAGGTCATGAACCTTTCAAATAAGTCAATATTACATATGACAGGTCAGGTACTAATAGACTCCAGTCTTCTGTATGTTTACTTTACTGCAACAGACAACACTTCAGAATCCTAGAATTGTATTCATCCACACACTCCTCCAGCTTCAAATGGAAGCCATGTTGGTCTGTATTCTTTACTGTAGCCTTGGGTTGCCTATTTTTCTCTTAGAAGATCCCACAACACAGGTCATCATGCAGCTGTCACAGTGTGATCTAAGAAAATATTTTGGGTGATTTCATGTTTTTTTTCTCTCGAGGCCATCAAACTCTCACACTATATTTTGTGAGAATTCCAACAACATGAGACTGAAGGCCTGGGGCACTGATATACCAGGACTCAGGCCAGAAAGGGTGAAAGACAAGCGGGGCTGAGAGAAAGACAGGGGCAGATGAAGACAAAAGAGGGAGTCAAAGTGAGAAATTGTGAGAAATCTAGAGAGGTAGTTTGTTCCATTAAGCAGTTAGACTGGGGCAGAAATCTGTTTTAATCACAATTAGCAGTGCAACAGAACAAAAAAATACAAAAATAACTGGTTTAAAGTTGTAGTAAAAGTCTGATGTAACTTGCTACATTTCCCAATAAGTTGTGTGGACATCCTCACACAACTTTGGTGTGTTTACTTTTTGTTCAGGGTCTTTGTTGAGTTCACATGAAAGGAATGGAGGCAACAACTGTAAACAGGATAATATACACAGTCTGAATTCTCATAGAATATTGTTTGGAATAACCAAAATTTACAGCAGTCCCTGAGTGTATGCCCATTTTTATTGCCCCCTGACATCTTTTAAAAAAATACTTACAGACATTCCAATTTTACTGTTAAAAATGTTTGAAACTGAGATTTTATAAAGCTTGTGCATGCATATTTGTTGATAGATGATATGTTCTGTATTTGTGATAGATTATTACATTTGTTTCATACGTGGAGTGTGTGGAGGAGCTATATAAGTTTTATGAACACATTTGCCTTAAATGTGCCCATGAGGGACAACTAAGAAATTGTTAATGGAATTGAAAGCTCTTCTGGTCATGTTTTTTTTTCGGTGTGTGTGTGTGTGTGTGTGTGTGTGTGTGTGTGTGTGTGTGTGTGTGTGTGTGTGTGTGTGTGTGTGTGTGTGTGTGTGTGTTCAGAGGTTAGAGAAAACCCCAAGGGGTATTGTTATCCATGGGGGAAAGGAATCACCCCTAAAAATGCTGGATGTGGCTTGCAAATAGAGAACAAGCACTAATTTGTTTTGATTTGACCCCAAGGTGATTCTGACAAAGTCTCCAGTGTCAAAGAAGCTCATCCTTGAGACATTTTGAACCTCAGGTTGCTTGAGCTACAGAACCAAACAGTGGTGGAATGATGTTGGGGCAACAGCAACCTGTGAGAGGAAGACAAATGGAGCAACGTCACCAAGACCCCCATACATTTTCTTTAATCCTGCCGTGACGAAAGCTACATGCGGGCCAGCAGTGCAACTAGTTCTGAGGCAGAGGGCAGGTAGAAGCCAAGGGCACCCATCTGACAGATGGAAAAACAAAACCACAGGATGTCTGAGGCGAAAGAAAGACATGTAGGAAATTATATTCTGGACAGGGAAAAATTTGACAGTTTGACAGAGTTTTTGACAGTTTAAGGTCAAACAAAGGTGCAGAATAATTCACTATGTATGCATTAACAGTTTTTAATGTCACCCAGCAGTGATCACTATGAAATAGGTATTGTGAGAAACTGTCTCGTGATGTAATAATGTTAGCTAAGGCCCACTTGCTAATACGTAGGCTTTGCCATTAAGAAACAATTTCAAATTCAGTTTTCTTTCTCAGGTTCATCCATGAATAGAGACAACATACAAATGATGACGACATAATTGTTTACTCTCAGGTAACATCTTGGCAAAGCTTTGTACACCCTCATGATTTTAGCATATGTTTGTAACTTTTAACTTAAAATAAAGAACCTTATCACTCACAATTTACTGATTCTTACTTGCTGACTGCACCTTGTTGGTTGGCATGAAAATATCCTGCCTTATTTTTACACCAAATTGGTATTGAATCATTCTTCAGCTGCCATATCTGCAAAATTTGTAAAAAAAAAAAAAATTGGGTAAAGAGCTAATAACAATTTTTCTGTCAGCTAAATAATAATCTACAATGCCTTTTTTCTTCGGCCTGGATGTTTAATTTCCAAATCCACAAAGAGGATCATTAGAATATAATTAAGTAATTGGTTTGACCAATATGATGGACTTGACATTTTTCAAATCAATTTTTACGGCAAAAGAACAAAAAACGTCTTTCAGAAAATGAGCAATGAATAATTAGAATTAAGGTAGACCAATTATTTAATTTATTTGATTGGCACTCTCTCATTAAATAGCTATTAAGCCAAACTGTTTCATATGGATGGGAAGGAGCTTTTTTTTCCTTTTTTTTCTTCCTTAACACACAGCAGCTCTTTTTCATTCTAATGAGTGATCACGAGTGCAATCGTTCTCTGAGACAAGACAAAAAGCCACTGATGAGCTGCACCATAACCTTTTACGTTTGCATGTAATCATGCCCCTAGACACGGAGTATATTTACTTAATCAAATTAATGACTGACAAAGAAAAATGGTACCCAAATACACTTGGCATAATTTCCACTGGATCTGTAGTGTGTTAAATATTTTCTCTAACAAACATTTAAAAGTGCCCTTTTGAATGACGGCTTAGTTCAGAGCTATTCCCTTTGAGTCTAGTATTGCTTTCTTTATACTTTTCGCGTCAGCTAATCCTGCTCAGCGCTTCAGACACTGTCAATGCAACAATGAACCAAGAGCCATTTCTACCAGCTCCAAAAGCAGGATTACAGTAACCGCATTTCCATTTCAGCAATTCAGACAAGCACAGAAACAAAGCTACCACAATCTCTCTCAATGTGTGGTGATTAAAATGACTCTCGACTCTCTTGTATTAATGCAGTCCTGTGGTGTACGTGCCTGAATAACAAAGAATCCCTGTAGTGCAAATTAACTGTAAACCCACAATAGAGCTGTTTTTATTCATCTAAAAACCTCTGGACAATTATCTATTCTCTGAGTAATATCCTTGGTGCAGATGAGAAGGGAAGGTATTAAGCACATAACTTTTATATAATATAACTGTTGTGTTTTTCTTGTGGGTGGTGCGGTAATGATGTGATAAAGGACAGTGCACCCAGAGGTAGCTAGTCTGTCAGACAAACTCCTGGCTGCAGCCCTGTGAGGATGTGAGGATGTTTGGCTGCTATTTTTTCCTCTGGCCACTCATAAATCAAATAATTACAATGTAGTTCTTGGGGGAAGAGAAAGTTTTCACATTAACTAGCACTCATTAACCCACTTCTCAAAAGTGTAAATGACTAACTTGAGGGGGATGCAGTTATTTATTTTTTCAATGGAGTTTCATATGCAGTTCATGCACACCAGTAAGTATGGGTAGCATGTATAGCAGGATAAGTATTTCAACATGAGCAGTAAGCAATCTCTTTGGTGTCAATATTTTATGAGGTACATCAATTAACCTTGAACTGTCTGTGAAAGGCAGACTAACGGCCACAAGTGACTAACTGACTGACTGATAGTCAGAGGAAACTTTGTCAAGCCTAGTGTATACTTTGCTACCTTGATTGACAGCATTTTAAAAGCTGCTTTGACAGAGGAATCCAAGTTGTCTTCTGAAGAAAAGGCAAATGTTCGTATTATAGATGTGCTTTTATCACAGCACTTTAAGTCATTTGGAGTGAAAGTGAAAGGTTTGCTATAAAATGATGATGATTAAGGCTCAGTAGGTGTTTATTCACTGCCTATTTTATCCCTTCATTCACATGATGTGTATGAATTCCAACTTTCCAAATAAAAGCTTAAATGTATTAAAATAAGGAGCTGACATAAGATCTGACTGTGAGATCGTGCTGACTTGAGGTGCTTATATTGTAACCTTCTTCATTTGAAAATCAGTCTTACCAAAACCCAAAGGGTATGAGACCCAAGAAGTAGTCGCTTCAAGTCTTGCTGCTCAATTTCCAAGATAAATATCACTAGGACAAAGCTGCCATTTATTTTCTGCCACCACAGGACTGTCAGAAATGACAAGAGGTATGCTTTGGTCTGGTATAACATGACACATTGATAGGACAGGTGGGTGTCTCTGATCACATCATACTGCTGATTACTGAGGAAGGCAGGGGGATAAGAGTGGAGCCAAGGGCCTCCGATGATCAAACACACACATTAGCTTGTGAGCAAAAGGGAAAGTAAAGAGCCCTTATCTGCTGCTACATACAACACAGCAGTGCTTCGTTTCCAACAGACTGTATCACAGGGCTTTGTCTTAGTGAGCCATGTTTGCTCTTTGTTTACATCATCTGGCCCCTGATTTTGTGTTTTCGCATGTGGGTTTAACTGGTTTTCCTAATTATATCATAAAACTAATCAAGTGTTTGTATTGTAGCCCTGACAATAATACGACAGCATTTGTGTGTTAATTGTAATCTTATTTAAAGAAGCATCTTTATGATGTTCACTGAAGGGATTCACTTTCAACAGCGGTCATTGATCAATTTAAACATCAACTCATTCCTACTTCTCCAACCAAGCTTCACGCAAACAATATATGATGAGACTTTTTAGGAATTACTGTACATCATATTGAATTGCCTTTCAAAATGCCATGTTTTGCATAACATGTTTCACACGTGTATAATAATGGAATTTAAAATTTAATTCATACACAGTTTGTGTGTGTGTGTGTGTGTGTGTGTGTGTATTTTAGGAACAACAGCTGGAATTTGTTTGTTGATCAAAGTGAATGTTGCAAGAAAAATTAAGCCTAATTTGCAGACATCAGTGCAGAACACAGCAGCTCCCCAGCATGTCAACTGGGAACAAATTACTGCCATGGGTAATGTTTTGAGGCTTTTGGCTTTATTTTCAGCTTAGAGCTTTCAATAATCACAACTTCAGAATATTGCATAGACTGCCCTAGATGTTAGCTGGAGTTGTAGGTGGGTAATGAGGAGAAAAAGAGGCCACCAGTGTAACCTGGTCCCTAATAAATACCTTCTATTTATCCCAGCTAACTGTGCAAAGCAGCAGCTTCTAATACACATGTGTTTGCTGGCAGTCTCACTGGCATGTGAGACAGCCTGCATCATCAGTTGAATAGGCTAAAATTGAGATAGAAATGTTGATCCTCCCCTGTTCGATCTACCTTAGCCCTCTTGATGTCAGGTCACTTGATGCTTCTGACATGACCTCGGCAGCTGCTCCAGTCTCACCAGCCATATTATTAACACACACTTCAATTTAAAAATACTTCATTTCATGTAAAGTAATTCTTAAAAATAAACAAACATCAACAGAATATCTCCTGAAAGATTTTACATGTCAATATCAAATTAATCACACTGTCATTTAAAGATAAAGGTGGATGTAAATGGTTTAGAATTTCTAGTGTATTTTGTCCAAATTTTTCAAGTCTTAGAAAAAGATCACCTTGCCCAAAAATGAAATGTCTAAATATTTTTTACCTCCCTGTCAAGTTTCTAAGTCAGCAGAATACAACTGCAGAGTTACAGAAACCCATGCCTCACCTTCCCCCCAAACAACAGCCTCCATATTGCTCATCAAATACAACCCAAGTGCCAAAAAATCCTGCTACAAAAGGATGACTCGGAGTTTGTCCTTTGGAAAATCACAATTTAAAATGGAAGCTGAAGCACTGTTTTCCTGGGAAAAAACCTATTGTATTTTCATGGAGAAAATTCCAAAAAGCCCTCTCTAAGTACTGGATATGGGAAAAATAAGACATTTCATTTTTACCTTTTTAAAAACCTTTGGCTCTTTCTTACAAGAAAAATTAATTTTCTCAGCTGTGGCTCGGATGGTAGGGTGGGCGTCCCTCCAACTGGAGGGTTAGTGATTTATTCCAGGCCCCACTTGTCTGCATTCTGAAGTGTCCTTGGGCAAGACACTCAACCCAAAGCTGGTTCCAATAACTTGGTTAGAGCATTGCATGGCAGCTTTGCCACCACTGGTGTGTGAGTGGATGAATGCCATCTAGTGTAAAGCACTCTGAAACCGCAAAGTGTGAATGCACTATATAAGTTAAAACTGACTTTTATCCGACTTCACCAGGCTCCGGTGGACTGGCCAAGTCCACTCACCAGCCAGAGACATCTCCTGGACTCAAGCAGGTTAAGAATCACTGTTAAACTGCCCACACCTGTCCTATATTTAGCTAATTCAGTCCACCAATTTTGCTACCTTATAAGAGAACCCCATTGACCAGGGATAACTTGTCTGGTTTAGTTGACAATAGGACTCTCTTGATTATTGTGCCAGTGTTCCAAGTCTATATTTCATGTGCAAGGGGCTGTGTTTTGTGAACCCTTAAACTTGAAGAATGGTTCTGTTCTGAGTCTCATGAAGTCTATAACACTGTCTTGATGCAAGGGATTCTCTATTGAAATCCCTTACATGCTTATAAATGACCATATCCTAATATGATTTATCATTTGCAAATATAATGGTCTTTGTTTACCCTTGGTAAAGGGTACAAAAATATGAATGTGTATCGTTGATTATTTGAGTCTTAAGCATAAATGCATTCAAATATGAGAAACTTAACTCATAAATCATTTAAACAGTAAAAAGTACATAGTGCTAATGAGAACCACTTGCGCCAAAAAGATATCCAGTAGAAATGTCCTGTGTCTCTATTGTATTTTCCTCCAGTGGGAAGAGACTTTATTCGCAATGTGACTTCACATCCTGTTTTCCTGGCATATATGGAGACCCCTTACAGATGGTGGATCCATTAGTTTGAGCTGCATTGCCACTTTGGCAATGAAAATATCCATGTCACATGGCCAATAATTGATATGGATGATTACGAACTCTTTCAGCTTTCACCTCATTTATTGGCTTCCAGGAAGAGGTACCAAAGATACTTCTCTAATTGTCACTGTGATACTTGCAAGTCATGACTTTGAGTGAAACGTCATTTAGTATTTCCCAAGCATTCCAAAATCCCTGATTTGCATCTAGAAATTTGGGAAGACAGCAGTCTGCCAGTCTCACACCACTTACAACACAACAATACAGATGGTCATCTCAAACCTCACTAAAGGACTTCCACTCCTGTAAGCAATTTCTCTCCCTTTTATTAAAAACAATTAAAAATACTGTCTTAAAGAGGGATATGCATGTATATAAATATATCCCTCACTACTTTTTAGACACAAAAACACATGATTTACACAATCTATGCAATCTTTATGCAATCAATGTCCAAAACATTCGAACCCAATTAAAATATGTAAGTGCTCAGTAACCTCTTACCATGTAAATGAATACTGAGCCTTATACAACATACAGCCTGAAGATTACCCATCATAGAGCAGCCGCAAACAATTATACAGTCAGTTCTCAACACATTTCAGTTCAAATCACTGCTTGATACTTCTGCCAAATCTATTGATTGAATATTTATCCACGATAAATCTGTTGGCAGAGACAGATATTTACGATGAGTTGGGACTGCTTTTTTTTTTGCAAAGTTTCTGGCCTTCAATTTTCCGAGTCTCTGCAAGCACTTTAAGATTTCAAATCTATTATCATGATTGTTAAATGTGGTGCATTTTGTTTGTTTGTTTTTTTTTTTGTTTTTGCATACATTTCATTTCCGCCATGTAATTTTTAGCAGTAAATGCCAGCAGACGGCTGAAAATGAGATGCTCATACATATTTAAAGTATTTCCATACATATTTGTGAGTAGAACCTCATGTTGAGCAGTAAATAAAAACATCCAGGAAATGCTGTTGGAAGTCTGATGAGGAAAAAACAGCTCAAAACACATTTTCATGCTTGTTTAGTTCAATTTGATGAGTGCAACATCTGCAGAAGTTTCTAAATCACTGGTCAAATTGTTGTGTTGTGAGGCATAAAAAGTAAAAAAAAAATAGCCATTTGTTCAAATTAAATGAGTAGTTTTTGTATGTTAACTTTTTTAATTTTGGACATGTTTTAACCTATCTGAATCATTCAAATCTGCATACTCCTGATAAATTGCTTTTCTGAACCTGTCAAGAACGAGATTGTGCAGTGGATTGTGTAGCAATCCCCAAAATCTAAAAATATATGAATACACCCCATGAATCCACTCCACTTTACTATTAAAGTCACTGATTATGGTCCATCAGTTTCTGTGGTCACAACTCCAGACTAGGATAATGAAAGCAATTTTGTACTTGAAAGCCTGTAAACAAATATTGAGTGCCAAGATAACACTGTCTACAAGGGTCATATCCCTGATTAGAAACATCCAGAGAACTTCAAGTCCAGCTTATATTCTAAACTTTTGCTTCAGTGTTCAGACTGTTTATCTCATCTTAAACAAAGTCCATATGCACTTATCCTTAAGAACAGAAAAGGCGATTTATATAGCAGTGTATAGCATTTTATTGTAATGCACTGTCAAGAGTTTACTAGACTTCAGAGACTTCAGATGAACTTGTGTTGTCTCCTGTCTCCCAAGGCAGCAAAGATGCACACTCTTTGCTGCCTTGGGATGCTGAATTATCCAAAAGGGGATCACAATGGGGGCACCCTTAAAAACAAGAGTAAAAACAAAAGAATCCTCTCCTCAAAAGGCATTTCTTGTGTTGCACAAGGTTAGAAGGTAGAAGAAATACAAGCAAAGAACATTTTAATACAGATTTTTTTCTACAGATAAAGTGAAGAGATTGCCAATTGTTAAAATAGAAGAGGACCTCTGACAGGAAATTGAAGAATTCCGATTGTTTGCAGCACATTTTGATGTAATTGTTAATTCCCCCTTTCAATAGAAAGAGCGACTGCAAGCTACATCAGATTACTTTGACTGAAAATGTTGTCATCTGTCAGAATTAATTTCCAATAATGAAGCAAAATTAAGTTACTGATGCTGAGTTACTGAAAACCAACTGAAATATGTAATCTGTCACAATACAAATGCTGCTTTTACTGAGAATTTGAAATCTATTCTCGGTGAGAATAGATTACAGGATATGGTTTTCTGAAAAAGGACTGGCGTGATCTGTCCTTTTGAACAATGAGTGTTACAATCCCACTGCCTGACTTCAGCTTTAAAAATATTTGTTTACTGGTATTTGTGACCATGGATAACCATGAATACTCATTATATCCTTTTCCTGTCATATATTCTGTTTCATAAACCATGCAGTTCAAAATTAGTTAGAGCAAAAATATGCTCAGAAGGCATTGTTCTTTTACATCTTGGAATCTACAATTTCCTCATTAGTGTTTCCTGATGTGATAACCAGTATGATGATGATGGGATGGTACGCTTTGCCTGATCAGCATTACTCTACCATCTGAGCCCCATGAGTTCCATGTCTCCATCTGAATCGAGAGCGAGTGATGCTCTTCATGCTTGATGCCAGTCACAGCCAATGACTCCATCAAAAACCCGACAAAATACAGACAGGAGCATCTCCATCACTACCTGTGGTCTGGTGTACACTGGTGAAATGAGCTCTGCATCTGTCTGTTCAAGGCAAAAGTGCTTCATACGCTGTGATGGGATACAACAGCCAACCTGTCCCCCAGAAACAAATGGCTTAGAGCACACCTCATTTTCTTGTCTGTCTTAGTATGATTGAGATTTCTTACACATAGGGCAGCTATAAGTCACAGTCAACACTGCATATATTTCACAGTCTGTCATTTCAACAGGACAAAGCTGCTGGCAGTGGACTGAAAGGATTCTAATGATTTGTTGAGACTGCCCTTCCAAGAAAAATGATATGATCCATCATTGTAGAAAATGCTCCAAAATGTTTAGGTTCCACAGACAAAGTCTTGTCAATGGATAATGATTATGACTACTGTCAGAAACAAAAGAGCAGCACCATCCCATGTTCACACTGGACAATCAAAAGTCATGCGTTAAAACGGCATGAAAATGTAGTATCACCAAAAAATATCAGTATGACCTTGGCCATTAATGGTAATGTTAAATTTTCTGAAAATGTTTTAAAAAGATTGATGGAATAATGAAGAAGGTTTAATCCTATCTCCAATTTGACTGTATGATAAGATACTACTTTATTGATCCCCATCTGGGAAATTCAAGTGCCACAGCAGCACAGGGCAAGAGGACAAGTGCCAAATTTCATTAAAAGGACAGAATCTATCAATAAACAACAAAGACATCAAATAGGACGGAGACAACAACAAATAAAAAATAGATAAATCCTGCTACAGGAACAAAGGGACAAGTTGCTGGTAACGGCCAGTAAGTGCAGATGCAGCTCAGTCAGGTCAGAGCTGTGTGCTGTCCAAACTGCTGATGCACAATCTGATAGCAGTGGGCACAAAGGAGCGTCTGAGCCTTTTAGTTCTGCACCATAGGGGGATGATCCACTAGAAGGTCTTGAGCAGCCCACTATAAACACTGAACAACCGCAGTCTCCCCAGGAAGAATATCCTGCCATGTCCTCTTCTGTAGACGAGCATCTACACTGTGTGCACTAGCGTATTTGACAAGTGATTATTTTGACCATTTCATCATTTATCCATAATTTCGTACTCCAAGCTATAGAAACTTGAATGTTTATTGGATTTAATACATATCCGGTGATGTGTATTTTTGTAGCAAGGGAGGGTGTGGCCAAAAGAGATCAACACCCTTTATCAAGGTGTGCATAATTATTAGGTGGATTCTTCTCCTCAAAAAAATGGGCTAAAAAGGAGATATAACAGACATTAACCTCCAGTGCTGCCATATTCCACAACTGTGACCTACCTGGAATGTCAAGAAGTATGAGGTGTTCAGTTCTCAGAGAAATGGCCAAGGTAAGTAAGGCTGAAACCCGACAGCCTCTGAATAAGACACATAAGTTGAAACGTCAAGAATGGGCCAAGAAATATCTGAATACAGATTTTTCAAAGGTTTTGTGGACTAATGAAATGAGAGTGACTCTTGACAGACCAGATGGATGGGCCCTTGGTTGGATCAGTAATGGGCAAAGAGCTCCACTTCAACATAGATGCCAGCAAGGTGGAGGTAGGGTACTGGTATGGGCAAGTATTATCAACATTGAGCTAGTTGGACTTTTTGGCCAAAAATTGACTCAAAATCAACTCTCAGATCTACTACCAATTTTTAGAAGACACTTTCTTTAAGCAATGGTACAGGAAAAAGTCTGCACCTTTCAAGAAGACTGATTTTTATGCAAGACAACACTCCATCACATGCATCAAAGTACTCCACTGCTTGGCTGGCCAGTAAAGGCCTTAAAGATGAAAAACTAATGACATGGCCCCCTTTTTCACCTGCCTTAAAGCCTATTGAGCACTTTTGGGGCCTTCTTAAGCAGGATATTTACAGTGAAGGTAAAACAGTACATCTAAGCAGTGTCTGGGAGGCTGTGGTTGCGGCAGCACAAAATGTTGATTCTGACCAGATCAGCAAACTGACCGATTCATTGAATGGAAGGCTTGAAGGCGTGTAACTGTGCCACCCTTGAGAAGGGTGGTCACTGAGGGGTTTTTTTTTGTTTTTTTGTTTTTTTTTGGAAATTTTTGAAATGTTTATCTGTAAATTTTGAGTAAATAAACTCAAAATTTGGTCAGAATCAATATTTTGTTGTCATTATTCTCACTTAAATAGGTAAAAATAAACAAGTTAGATGGAAAAATATTTTCATTTAGTTGCATAATAATTCTGCACACTAATAGTTGCCTAATAATGGTGTATGTGTAGATATTCTCTTGAGAAAGCCAAAACTTCACTTTTACTACTTAAATGTTCAGGTCTGAGGGTTGGTTAAAATTTTGGATTGACCAAGAGCACTGTAGTTGTACGATAACAAAATGAATCCTCAAAAATACAACTTGCCAAAAATTGTGCACGTAGTGTACGTCGTGGGGTCCGGTCCAGTTTATTGTTTATGTGGACCCTAAGGTACTTGTACAAGTCCACAATCTCCAGCCCCACTCCCTGGATGGTGACTGGATCAGGCCTTCTCCCATTCGCCCTGTAGTCCACCACCACCTACTTGGTCTTGCTGATGTTGAATTGAAGGTGGTTTCAGTTACTCCACAGAACAAAATTCTCGATAATCCTCTGAACTCCTTGTCATCATTGTTGATACTATCAACTGTGGAAGTGCCATCAAAGAGCTTTAAGAGGCTACAGGAACCAGACTGGTAGCGCAAATCAGAGGGGAAGAGTATGAATAAGAATTGTGGCAGGATATGTATGTCTAAACCTTGACAAACAAGTTAGTGTCAATACATTTCTTTCCAAAGTGCAGTCCAAAGTACTCATGTTGTTATTCTTGTGGCTGACCCAAATAAACCATTGTTGTCATTGCATTTGTGTTACAAGACAGGGAATGAATGCAGAAACTATAAAATAAAAGTCATTTGTGAGTATAAACAGAAATTAGATATGCAAGGCAATGCTAATACATGGAAACTGAAACAGATCTCTGACCATGAAAATGAATAATGATCTCAGAACATGATCAATTGGGACTATTTAGTTATAGTTTGAGAATAAAATCCAGCTGAATGATCCACATACATTCATGGACACAGATGTACAAGTCTCATATCATTAACCAATGGGCAACTACCAGCTGAGTTAAATACACTCTATGCAAATCTCTGACTGACAGTTTTAATTCTGCAATAGAATTAATAGAAATTATTAATTTAATTTAATTTTAATTTAATTATTAATAGAAATAATAAAATGTCCAGGAAAGAGGCAACAGATCAGAAAACACTTTCAATGAAAGTTTTTGTAGGGCATTTAAATCATATTTTCTCAGGACTTACATATCCTACTACGATTTTCTTCTTTTTTGTCCAACTTCACCTTTTCCTTTTTACCATGAACTATAATTTTCTTACTTTTCAGGCACAAATAACGAAGATCAAGTTTACGTAAGACTATAATGGCTTATAAATGTATTCCAGGGTATTTATTGAACGAGTCTTAAAATATTATGTTATCAAATCATTTTATTACATATTTGATGCAGATTTGTCTGGTATTATGAATATACATAGTTGTGCAACATGCTGGGTTTTAACAGTCTTTGGCTATATTCCAGAGAAGGGATTATCAAGCTTTTCCCCAAAAGGTAGCACTGTTTCTCACTCTAGCAGGATGATCCGGTATTTGCGATTTTGAAGTTCAACATAAACACGAAAATAAAAAACATTGATAGTGTTTTTAACTGCACATTGTTTCATTTTTTTATGTAGAATCCACTTGAGTTTGCTGGCTTAATTTTAATCGCAGCCACACTAGGCAGGCACTGTTAAATTAAAATGTGTAACGTAAATTTCCATTTAAACGGCCTCCTCGGATACTAAATTGTTAGTCTGTTTAGATTCACTTTAACAAGATTGGTAGTTTAGAAAAGGAGAGATGATTCAACAGTGAGATGTTACTAAGAGAGAAAGGGCACAATTAGTTTCCCAATCAATTTTTCAGAAAGACAAGGGCAAAATCAATTTCTTGATTATGCATAAGGACGTCATTCATTACACAGCCAGCAAAGATTCAATGATCCACGCGAAACCAGCGTGGGATGTGGCTGAACAATATCCATGAGTCCTTTAGTGCTAGAAAGAGAGGCAAGGGATGAAGCCCATGTATAAATAGATTAGTCTACATAATATGCAATGGAGACAACTCATCTTCACCTGAGAGCTTAGGAAATTATGCCGGCTTTTATTATCTCATTTGTAATCAATACCAGGGTAATTCTCTATGGAGACACTTGGAAGTGTCCCTTAGGAGTTCACGTGCCTGACAAGTAAACTCAAATATGAGGGTGTGGTCAGGTTTTATCTAAATGCCCCTGAGCTAATTGGTACATAAGAAGTGGTAAAAATGATGTGCTAAAAATGCTAAATATATATTTACATCTGATTCTTGGCTGTGAGTGAACCTGGCAATGTAATTTTATGTCCAGTCGGCTGGTACTCAAGCTGTTATTGTTAATATCTGTAGGATTTTGCTTCAGCAATTGTTGCCCACAGGTTTGGCAATCTAAATAATAGGTAAGGAGACGCAGGAAAACATAGGGACAGATACAGATATGCAACATGTATAAAGAAATGGAGGAGAGGCATCAAAGTTATGGGCAATAATATTTGTTTAACAAACTTGTTTATGTATAGACAGCTAAGATGAAAAGTAATTCTTGAGAAATATTAGAAAAATAATAAAAAATTAATAATTATTGTCAAAATTGTAAAATTAAAATGTAATTTGGATTAGCTTCTCCTGCCTTTGTACTCGGGGTGACAAAAAAAAAAACACGAAGGAGGAGGGAGATTGCATTAGTTCTGTATGCTAAGCTCCCTTGAAGTGGAGAGTTAAAAGATAGCCTGAGAAAAGACATTTAAGGTAACATTTTATTTTTTAAAACATTACATTACATTACATTCGGCAGACACTTTTATCAAAAGCGGCTTACAATAGAGGACTGCAAATAACACTTGCAAATACAAGATGCACAGATGCACAGGAAATATACAGAACAGTGAGCTGGGGCTGGTGTTTTTTTTTTTTTGTTACTCATTACTCTTTTTTTATTTTTTTATTTTTTTAAAGATGTACTTTACACCAGATCTAAATTTGTTGCCAAAAAAAGTCCAATACAGAGATTAAATGAAAGGCAGGAAGCAACTTTACTGAATGTAAACTGATATGAAATTTTTTTAACATAAGCCTTTGTGGAAAAGACAAATTTTACAGCTGCCTGTAGACGGCAGGAGTCTGCCCCCCATCAGGCAGTGCAGGTCTCCGATGTGAATGATCCCTGACTTCTTTAATATAACATTTCAACCATTTTCAACCTATCCATTTTGCTAGTTTTGCTATTTATTTACTTATTTGTGATATACAGAACTCTCATGAGGTGTCCGCATTTGAATCAATATGAAATGTGTGGTTCAAGGGGTGGATTATATTTGTCTCTTGGAGGTTGTATTTCACGGACTAATGAGGAGGTAGTTCCATCATGGTTTTTGTTGATGCTGCTGTTATTCTCATTTACCTAAAAGCAATGCAACAAAAGGAAACAAAGGCATCTTTGGGGTTTCTACTCTGAGAACCCTCACCTGGAGCGCCCACTCCTGCAAAAGAACCTGGAAAATTGTTTCTGTGCAGAGCACCACTTGGAAATACCCAAACTTGTTATAGTGCTTCATTCCCTGTTGGCTAAATTAATGATTAAATGCTAATCCCAGGGAGGACCTAGCATTGTCTCATTTAAAGCTTGGCAGATTGTGTATGTCTGTGTACCCATGGAGGAACACGAAACACTAAAACAACAGCAGATTCCACCTGAATTACATTTTTCATTGTCTTTTCCAAGGAAATCCATCAGGGGACCTTAGAACATCCTCCCAAATTTCAAAGAAGTTTGTGTGTTGAGGCACCTTGTCTTATCTTTACAGTCTCTGGGGCTCCAAGTTCACAGACGTTGCCCATGAGAATAAGGCACTGTAGGCCATAATAACCTCAACATGTGCCATGTGACGATGTGGGTGAGAGGGTGAAAAGCACATTGTCCCCTGCTGCCTAAGCTGAATATTAGTATAATTGACTTTCCCCTTGCCTTCCTCAGCGTAATGGTGATGATGAAAGATAATAGTTCATTAGGAATGTTCTGGAGGCATAAAGAATGTCAGATAGACTTGTGAGTCTGAAACTAGAAATTGAAGGTGTGATGCTCAATGTTGTAAGTGGCTATACCCCGCAGGTGGTATGTGAGTTTGAGGAGAAGGAGAAGTTCTGGAAGGAGCTAGATGTAGTGATGCAGAATATCCCCAGAGATAAGAGTGGTAATTTGTGCAGACTTCAATGGACATGTTGGTGCAGGCAATAGAGGGGATAAAAAAGTGATTGGTAGATTTGGTATACAGATAGGAACGCAGAAGGACAGATGGTAGTAGACATTGCAAAAAGGATGGAAATGGCTGTCGTGAACACTTTTTTTCCCAGAAAAGACAGTAACATAGGGTAACTTATAAGAGCGGAGGTACGGGCATGCAGGTGGACTACATCTTGTATAGACAAGGTAACCTGAAAGAGATAAGTGACTGCAAACCAGTTGTAGGTGAGAATGTAGCCAGACAGCATAGGATGGTGGTTTGTAGGATGACTGATGACACGACAGAAAGAGAGGACAAAGGCAGAGCAGAGGACAAAGTGATCAAAGCTGAAACGGGAGGAGTGTTGTTTTCATAAAACTGCAGGCTCTGGGCTGTCGGGGAGGACTTCCAGATGACTGGACAACTACAGCTAATGTTATCAGGGAAACAGGGAGGAGAGTACTTGGTGTATCATCTGAAAGTAGATAAGGAGATTTGGTGATGGAATAAGGAAGTGCAGGAGTATATACAGAGAAAGCGGTTGGTAAAAAAGAAGTGGGAGACTGAGAGGACTGAAGACAACAAACAGGAGTACAGGGAGATACAGTGTAAGGTAAATATAGGGGTAGCAAAGGCAAAACAAAGGCTGTACAACTTGTATGCTCAGTTGGACAGTAAGGAGGGAGAGAATGATCTATACAGGCTGGCAAAACAGAGGGATAAAAATGGAAAGGATATACAACAGGTCCACGTGATTAAGACAGGGATATGTATTGACAGATGCTAGAAGAGTGATGGGAAGATGGAAAGAGTACTTTGAAGAGCTAATGAATGTGGAAAATGAAAGCGAGGCAAGGGTAGAAGAGGTGACTATTGTAGACCACAAAGTAGCAGAGATTAGTAAAAGTGAAGTAAGGAAGGCATTGAAGAGGATGAAGAGTGGAGAGGCAGTTGGTCCTGATTATATATCTGTGGAGGTGTGACGAAGAGAGGAGAAGAGAGGAGAGGAGAGGAGAGGAGAGGAGAGGAGAGGAGAGGAGAGGAGAGGAGAGGAAAGGAGAGGAGAGGAGAGGAGAGGAGAGGAGAGGAGAGGAGAGGAGAGGAGAGGAGAGGAGAGGAGAGGAGAGGAGAGGAGAGGAGAGGAGAGGAGAGGCAGCGGTAGAGTTTTTGACTACATTTTTCAACTGGATGTCAGAGAGTGGAGAGGATGCCTGAAGAATGGAGACGAAGTGTGATGGTGCCCATTTTTAAGAAAAAGGGGGATGTGCAGAATTGCGGGAAACTATAGAAGGGTTAAAGTTGATGAGCCATACAATGAAGTTATGGGAAAGAGTAGTGGAAACTAGCCTGAGAGAAGAAGTCAGGATTTGTGAGCTGCAGTATGGCTACATGCTGAGAAAGAGTACTACAGATGGAGGATTTGCTTTGAGAATGCTAATAGAGAAGTACAGAGACGGCCAGAGGGAGCTGCATTGTGACAAGGTGCCAAGAGAGGAGCCCTGGTATTGTATGAGGAAATCTGGAGTGGCAGAAACGTATGTTAGACTGGTGCATGACATGTATGCTGGCTGTGAGACAGTGGTGTGGTGTGCTGTAGGGGTAACAGAGAAGTTCAAGGTGGAGGTGGCACTCCATCAGCGATCAGCTCAGAGCCCCTTCTTGTTCGCAGTGGTGGTGGACAGGCTGACAGATGAGGATAGACACGAATCTCCATTGACCATGATGTTTGCTGAAGACATTGTGATCTGTAGTGAGAGCAAGGAACAGGTTGAGTAAATCTAGAGAGGTGGATGTGTGCGCTGGAAAGGAGAGGAATGAAAGTTAGTGGCAGCAAGACAGAGTGTATGTGTGTGAATAAGAGGAACCCGGGTGGAGTGGTGAGCCTACAGGGAGTGGAAATCAAGAAGTTGGAGGATTTCAGGTACTTGGGGTCAACAGTGCAGAGCAATGGAGAGTGTGGAAAAGAGGTAAAGAGATGGGTTCAAGCAGGTTGGAATGGGTGGAGAAAAGTGTTGGGGTTACTATGCGATCAGCCAGAATCAAACGAAAGGTATACAACACAGTGGTGAGACTAGAGAAGCTGGATGGATAGGATCAGGAATCGCACATGGTTTGGTCATGTACAGTGGAGGGATACTGAATATATTATTAGACGGATGCTGGAATCGGATCTGCCAGGCAGGAGGTCTCGGGGAAGACCAAAGAGAAGATTTCTGGATGTAGTGAGAGAGGATATGAAGGTAGTTGGTGTGAGAGAGGAGGATACAGATGATGGGGTTAGTTGGACGGTTGATT
This sequence comes from Fistularia commersonii, assembly GCF_037954325.1. Taxonomy (NCBI): domain Eukaryota; kingdom Metazoa; phylum Chordata; class Actinopteri; order Syngnathiformes; family Fistulariidae; genus Fistularia; species Fistularia commersonii. The sequence continues at coordinate 5,456,921 of NC_141301.1, forward strand.
CGCCGTGGCAACCCCTGAAGGGGAAAAGCCAAAAGAAGAAGAAGAAGAAGAAGAAGAAGAAGAAGAAGAAGAAGATCATTGTTAGATTTCAAACCCGATGGATCAAGTTATAAGGCAATTACAGATTTGTCAAATGTTTTTAACCTCAACCTTTGTTTTCATGAATCCATCATGACAACCATTGAATTACTAACCTGTTTCTGACTTCTTCATACAAATATTATTTAACTTACATAACAATGCTATAATGAGTTTTACCAACAATAAAAAGACATAAGATCAACTACATTTACAGCATTGCTTCTCATAAAACATCACTTTCCATATGCATTGGGGAGCAATAATTGACGAGGCAGGTGGACAGCACTTTTTGGCAGCACCTGACTGACCTCACAAAACAGCCTGTGTTGCAAGAAGAAATAGAAGCGGAACACTTGAAAGATCAGCATATGCCAGCAAGCCACCGATGGCATAAAATCAGCCAATCATTACACTCAAAGGAAATTGACAAAGGAGATGAGATGAGATGAGATGAGATGAGATGAGATGAGATGAGATGAGATGAGATGAGATGAGATGAGATGAGATGAGATGAGATGAGATGAGATGAGATGAGATGAGATGAGATGAGATGAGAACAACTTTATTAATCCTGAAGGAAATTGTTGTGCCAGAGTTTCACGTAAAAAAACATAACAGTAATAGATAATAGTAGAAAGGAAGAATAATGAAATATGAATTGTCTTAACTATTAGCAGTAACTACAAAGATTGAAGATTCCCTGCGGCTGAGGGAAGAGGAATTAAAAAGTCTGATAGCCTCAGGTAGGAAAGACCTCCTGTGGCGTTCAGTGGAGCTCTTTGGTGGTATCAGTCTACGACTGAAAGAGCTCCGACAGGACATCAACGTGGCATGCAGGGGGTGATGGATGTTGTCCATGATGCTGTGGAGCTTCCTCATCATCATCCTCTCTGAAACCTACACAACAGACTCCAGCTCTACTCCCAGGACAGACCCAGCTCCCCTGATGAGCTTGTTGAGTCTTTTGGTGTCAGCTGTCTTGAGCCTGCTGCCCCAGCACACAACAGCGTAGAAGATGGTGCTGGACACCACCGAGTGGTAAAACATCTGCAGCATGGTCCTGCAGACGTTGAAAAATCTGAGCCTCCTGAGGAAGAACAGGCGGCTCTGACCCTTCTTAAAGATGGCATTGGTGTTAAAGGTCCAGTCCAGTTTATTGTCCAAGTGGACACCCAGGTATTTATAGGTGTCCACAATGTCCACTTCTGTACCCCTGATGGTGACCGGATTCAGGTGGGTCCTTTGTTTCCTGAAATCCACCACCAGCTCCTTTGTCTTAGACACATTGAGCTGCAGGTGGTTCAGTCCACACCACTCCACAAACCTGTCCACCATGCTCCTGTACTCCTCCTCCTGGCCTCCGTTGATGCAGCCCACGATGGCAGAGTCATCAGAGAATTTCTGCAGGTGGCAGGACTGCGAGGAGAACCTGAAGTCTGAGGTGTAGAGCATGAACAGGAAGGGAGACAGGACCGTCCCCTGTGGCGCCCCCGCGCTGCTCACAATGGTGTCCGACGTGATGTTTCCCAGCCTCACGTACTGCGGCCGACCTGTTAGGTAGTTGTTGATCCAGGTCGCGAGTGGAGCATCCACCTGCATGTCCAGGAGCTTCCTGTTCAGCAGGGCAGGTCAAATGGTGTTGAAAGCACTGCAGAAGTCAAAGACCATGACTCTCACAATGCTTCCTGCCTCCTCAAGGTGGGTGTATACTCTGTGCAGCAGGAAGATGATGGCGTCTTCCACGCCAATCCGGGGCTGGTGAGCGAACTGCAGGGGGTCCAGCGAAGGTCCAACAACATTACGAAGTTGCCTCAGGACGAGCCTCTCCAGCGACTTCATGACGTGTGATGTCAGGGCCACTGGTCTGTAGTCGCTGTGTGTGCTGGGATTCCTCTTCTTGGGCACTGGGGCCAGGCATGAGGTTTTCCACCGGTCAGGGACAACCATCTGGATTAGGCTCAGGCTGAAGAGGTAAGTGAAGATCACACACAGCTGAGAGGTACATCCTTTCAGCACTCTGGGGCTAAGTCCATCAGGGCCAGCGGCCTTCCTGGGATGAAGGCGACTGAACTCTCTCCTCACCTCCACAGCGGTGAAGGTGACAGGAGGGGATGGAGAGAGTCCCATTGGGGGGCAGGAGGGCTGAGGTGTTAACGAGACATCGTCCAGGGAAGCAGAAGAGGTGCGGGGGAGGGGGAGGGGTAAAAGTCTTAGAGGTGAGGGGTGAGGGCACAGGGGGAGGAAAGTCCTGAGCGGAGCTGGGGGGGAAGGTGGGCAGAGGCTTCTTCATCAAATCTGTGGTAAAACAGGTTTAATTAATTGGCCTCATGCAGGTCTCCAACCATCATCTGGCTTGAAACCTGTTTTCCATGGCCACTGATGGTTTTCAACCCACTCCACACCTCCCTCATGTTGTTCTGCTGGAGTTTGCTCTCCAGCTTTCTCCTATAACTGTCCTTGCCCTCTGCAATCTTCTCCCTCAGCTCAGTCTGCACCTTCTTCAGCTCCTCTTTGTCTCCGCTCCTGAATGCCGCCTTCTTCCTGTTCAGCATGGCCTTAATGTCCTTAGTCACCCAGGGTTTGTTATTTGTGAAACAACGCACTGTCTTGGTGGGGATGATGTTGTCTGTGCAGAAGTTCACTTAGTCTGTAATGCAGGCAGAGAGTTTTTCAATGTCCTCCCTGGTCTTCGGAGAGCACATCCCAGTCAGTCGTCTCAAAGCATCCCTGAAGAGTCAGTTCTGCCTCCTGAGACCAACTTCGGACAGTTCTGGTGATCACAGGTTGCCGCTGGACTTCAGGCACATAGCGAGTGTTGTGTCAAATATATTGTTGTGTCTTATTGTTATGTATATACAACATGGGAAACAGTGATCATGTAAATAAATGAGATGAAAAAGGGGGGCACCAGTAGATGCAACACAGTAATCTCTGATCCACCAATACAAACGTCAAAAACTCTGACAGGTTTTCACTTTTAGCCAGCCTGTAAAGCAGTCGTCACCCTGAGCACCATCTACCAGTGTAAAGTGAAACTCTACGAGAGGGGAGACTTGAGAGAGGTGTTTTTTAGCAGCCAAAATTACAACAATTGCGCAGCCTCTCTAAACACGGGTAACTCAGACAAGATCAATCCAGTGATAATTGGAGTGAGATTTCATTGCAATTACTGTCAGAGGAAGAGTTTTCAGGGACATAAAATACCCATCAAAAGTCAGGATGCATTCACAATTTTCTGGAGCCCTATAAAGTGCAAAATTAGACTGGTTTGCTTATTTTCATTGTATGTGGTAAAATGTTAGAGATGCTGACATTGTATGTGTGTACCCCAATGATGTACATCACTTTTAGCCTGTAACATTCTATATGGTGGTGCGGTGGTCACACATGATCACCTGTTACATGTTTTAAATGTTTCAATGTTTTGCCATTCTTTTCTGACTGTCCTGATGATTTTTTTTTTTTGTAAATAGTCTCCAGTGTAGAGATAAAAGTTTGATTACAGTCAGCTCCAGAAAATGTGATGACAAGGCCCCATTGGGAGGAAGTGCCACTCTTGTGCTCTTGGTCAATCCATGACAATTCACAAGAGAAAATACTTTTCTAAACAAAGTGAGAGCACATTCATATAATTCTAAATGTTGTAGATTAAAGAGAACCAGTTGAAGAGCCAATTACCCATCTGTTTCTTTTGGATGATCTGTGTGCTCTTTGAGTGATGCACTAAAAGACCGGATACTGGGAATAACTAGCTCACGACCTTTTATCATGAGAAACATCTATCATTACTCTTTGCTGAGGAAAGCAACAGTGCATAGAAACTGTCTCTGTTTCATCTTAAGGTATTAATGACCATCTGTGCAGACTATCAGGTGGTATTCTTTTATTTCTCTCCTGATTAATGGCTGATTTTTCCAGACTATAAGCCGCTACTTTTCACACACTTTGAACACTGCAGATTAAAAAAAGATGCAGTTAATGTATTGTAGCATCGGGCAGGGTGACTGGCCGGTGGAAACCCCAGAATCCTATGCAAGTAATGATGATGACTGTTGGGAGCTTCTTATGGTTCTGTGATAGAGAACTCCTTTGTTGAATAGCTGTACAATGTTGTGGTTGATGTGTGACACTAACCTGCACTGTTAGTTGTCATAACGGGGGGTGCGCCCTCAGTTAGTGCTGAGAGGTTTCCACTGTTTGTTGACTGTTGAATTAAAACCATCTCGTAAAGAGCATATTCTGAGAGCAAGTTATCCTTGACTCCAATATTTACTTTGCTCAGTCCCAGCTTGCCACAATATTGACTTTTTGGGGCCGATGAGCATCGTCATACCAATTGACCAATGAAATTGCGCTTCATTCACACACCCCCATCATGGAAAACACACGAAGAAATGCATATGATGCAGCTTTTAAGTTACAGGAGATTGACCTGGCTGTCAAAGAAGCGAATAGAGCAGCTGCATGTAAGCTTGGCATCAATGAATCGATGATGTGACATTGGAAACGGCAGCATGAAAAACTGACTCAATGCAAAACGGCGTCAAAAGCTTTCAGAGGTAAAAAAAAAAAAAAAAAAAAGCGGATGGCCCAAACTTGACCCTAAATGATGGCCAAGGTGTTTCCACCGCAGTTCAATTGCAACACTGAAGAAGATGACTTTAATGGTTTCACTGTGCAGGAGGATAGATAAGGGAGACAGGGGGAAGTGTTACAGGCACTGTTTGGGAAAAAAGGCATTTCCAGTACATATATCTGGACGTCACCGGTATGTATTTAATTAAAAGTTTAAAAAAATGTTTTGGTGTAACATCTTTCTGTGAAAATATCTCATGTTACAACATGGACACCTGCGGCCTATAGACAAGTGCGGCTTATATATATACACATGTAGTTAGTTGTTTATTTTTAACCGATGCGGCTTATATTCAGGTGCACACAGTAGTCAGGAAAAAAAGGTAATAGGGCTACAATAAAGTAGACCACCACATTTACGAAACTGTTACTGTTGCATAAAGCTTCACAAAATTGATTTTTCACAAATTATTCGGTCAGATAATAAGTACTAATGCAGTTATTTTGCAGATAATGTCACTATTGTATCTGATATAGTTTTACCCTTATCATGACATTGCACCAGCAAATGCAGATGGAAACTAATGCTTTTCAAAATGTACATTTGTTTAGTGCTTAAGCTTACACATAAACGTTCCCTGTCAAGTTACTGTAAATACTGTAAAATACTTCCACACCCACAGTACAATAAAACTGTCAGCTTTTCAATAGATTGAAATTTAAGGCCAATATCTGGTGATAGAAGATGAATGACAACAATATTGTGTGTGTGTGTGTGTGTGTGTGTGTGTGTGTGTGTGTGTGTGTGTGTGTGTGTGTGTGTGTGTGTGTGTGTGTGTGTGTGTGGAGGAGGGGGCAGAGGTAACAATGTAAAAGTTTTTTTTTTCCTGACAAACAACTGAATATACAAATGCAGCCCCTCCGATAAAGAGGATGAAGATCCTACCTGAGGTTTATCTCTTACATTTGATTTAATTTATTCAGCTGGATCTGTTCACTTTGTTTATTATTTTTATTGTTTTGCCATCCATGTGATTTAATTAGCTGTGGGAGTACAGAATAGGCTGGTTCGCTCAATGAACGGCTGGAATCCTGGCAGTGTTTGTGGGGTAGTTCCACTAGATGTAATTAAACTAGTAAATTTGCATTAAATTTTACAGTCTTCTAGTGATTATTCAACCAAATTAAAATTCTAATCGCTTTAATATGTTTTTTTTCCTTTTTGGCATTTTAATCATATGAAAATTAGAGCTACGTAAAATTCCATTATGCATTCTTAACTATTGCTGAGGTTTAGTCTGAAACCACCTTGTTTGTTGAACATTAAGATATTATCTACAGTAATAAAACTGATCATTCTGAGGTCCTGTTGACATTCAGGTAAGATTATAATATTACACCTATACATTGGTGTATTTTAACGATAATGATACTTTGGGGCAATGTTAATTTGATTGGTGCACAACACCAAATCAAAGTCAAATTTACTCACTACTCTAAATATTTGGTGTTGGATAGCTGACTTATTTTATTAATTTAGAATACAAATTTAATTCTTTAGATTTGTCTCAATAATACACAGCCAACTTTTGCTGATACACTGTGATGAATAACATGCACTTTTTCTCTCACTGTCACAGAAATCACTCACATTGAAGAGTTTTGGTCAGATGTGATTACAAGATTTAATCTCAAATTACATTGTGAGTTAAAAAGAATAGATGCCTAACCACTTTGTCAAAGGAATATTACTTTCAATAATAACATATCAGACACATGATCTGAATTTAAATTTCCCAAATATGGGATGATTAAAGGCACATTCTATTCTATTCTATGTTTTTGTACAGCTGGGTTAATATTTGCTTGGTTTACATGTTAAACCTCTTGATAAGATAGGGATTCAGATAAGACTAGATACTCTATCATTGAGGCACTTTTTGTCAGATATGTTTTTTTCAACAAACTATAATTAAAAGATAGAGGTTATCCAGCATATATGAGTCAGGATAAGTTTGTTTGTTGTTTTGTTAGACTTCAGAAAACTATGTGCTTTACAAGGGTGAATATTTTCCGTCTCACTTTCAATTAAGTGTCACAGTAGAAATATATCCAATCAGACCGAGAGGTGTACCCATCCAGCTGTTTACAGGAGTATCTTATTGCTCCTCCTGTCTACACCCCACTGATTGGCAGCCATTGATGTACGGGGTAAAAGGGGCTGCTGACTGTCTCCAGTATAATTGGACAAATGAATCAATTGCATCAATAGCAAATTACAACATTCATGATTGATCCTTGGACAAATGCAGTATAGATCATCCTGGAGTTCGATAGCGATACCACAATATTCATGTTACACTGAGCATATTCAGGAACTAATTAAATCTCAAAGGAGAGGATCAATGCCAGCAAGTGTGAGAACCATTGATCACTAAACCAGGATCTTCTAGTCCTGTTAACTCCATTAGAAAGACAAAGTATGGGCAGTTCCTTTCATACTTATGTAGCAAGCACAGAAAAGTATATCCATAATGCAAATATAAGTCATAAGAGACATTTGATTCAGAAAAATACTTTTCTGATAGATAAAAAGCGGCAACACATTAACATCAGGGTAGCTTTTCAGTTCCTGTACAACAGCCTTTTCAGGCCAACATGAGATGTTAAAATTCAACCCATTGAAAAGCTGATAAGAGATGTGCCCAAGAATTAAAAAAAATATATAATTGTATAGTCTTAACAGCCTTAGTGCACGTTTTTATTATATTTTTATCATAATTGTAATATGAAAAGAGTTCATATAAGGCGGGGTTGGGCAAACTTTTTGGCTCAGGGGCCGCATTGACTTTGAAAATTTGACAGACGGGCAGGGTCAGCACAAGATACAACACATATTGGAAAAAAAAAACTCATTTGTTAACAGTTCATATCAGACTCATCTAACATTTGTCTGAATATTGTCTGACATTTGCTGTAAAAATAAAACTAGCTTGGTTTCTAAGGCTCTGACATTTGTTTGCATTTCATGCACAAACCGGTTTTTCCCTTGTAGCTTCACATCCAGCTCATTCATATGTGTCAGTATGTCCACAGTAAAGTCTAAATCACAAAGCCAATCTGTGTCATTCAGGTCAGGAAAATTCTCAAGTAGCTCCAAAAATGAAATAATCTTCTGTTTGAGCTCCTCTATTCATTGATCCAATCATTCACTCATTCACATTAAGTATGAATTCTGTACCAATCTTTGGTGGGCCACATTAAAAAGACCAACGCCATCCATAGTTTGCCCACCCCTGATAACGAACCAATAGAGAGAGAAATGCTAGTGTCTAAGGAATAGGATAGAGGTTGGCTTTGTGGCTCCCCTACCTCTTAAAAGTGTTTGGATCTCAAGAAAAAAAAAAATACTTTAAAAGAATTTTAGGATTTTTTTAGTTTACTTTTGTAATATTATATTTGTCTTATTTTGTGTTTTCCACAGTTTTACATGCAAATAATTATTGTCAGTACAGATGGCTAGAAATTCAGTCTTTAGAAAGTTATATCACAGATAATGGGGTGTTGGTGAATTACATTATGTTATGCATCCATCCATCCATCCATCCATCCATCCATCCATCCATCCATCCATCCATCCATCCATCAATCCATCCATCAATTACCTACTGCTTGGTAGATGTTGGAGTCCATCCCAGCTGTCTTTCGGTAGGGTTCACCATGGACCGGTCGACAGTTGACCAAGGGCTACATATGGGGACAAACAACCCTTCACTCTCATTCATACATCTGGGCAATTTTTCCAGTGTGTTCCAATTAAATACCTGCATGTTTTTGGAAGGATTAAGAGTCCTTTGAGCTGTGAGGCGGAAGTACAGCACTATCGGGCCCCTATTATGTTGTGCAATGCTTATTAATTCTCTGGCAGAGAATTAAATGGTGATAAAACACTTGCCACACAATGGGGTCAATAATAGTAAAAAGCAAATACAGTATATATATGTGAATTTTCATGAAAGTGAATAAAAAAACTGCCTTATTCAAATTACTAATGTATTATTTTGATAGATGTATTTGCTCATAGCAGTGCGGTGGTGCAATGGTTAGTGCTTCCGCTTCGCAGCACAAAGGACCCTGGTTAGACTCACACAAGTTTGCATGTTCTCCCCATGTCTGCGTAGGTATGCTCCAGGTTCTCCGGTTTCCTCACACAGTCCAAAATTATGCAGGAGGTCATTTGGAATAATTTGGAATGGTTGTCTGTCTATATGTGGCCCTGTGATCTACTGAGCAGTGGGTCCATGTTGCACCCTGCCTCTTGCCCAATGATGGTTGGTATAGGCTCCATCGCAAGCATTTAGCAGGAATGGGCATCCGCCCATTCTTGCAACCTTTATTGCGTAGGAAAAGGAGTAGATAATGGATGGATGGATGGATGGATGGATGGATGGATGGATGGATGGATGGATGGATGGATGGATGGATGGATGGATGGATGGATGGATAATTCATTCATCCATTCATTAAGTCACTCTAGGTTTGAGTCATCTGGAACAATACAGATATTATGCAGGTAAATGTGCAAATGAAAAAAATCATTCAATTATCAATATACCCTAATCCTAGATAACACGATCCGTGTTGAACGATCCGATATCCTTTTATGTAATCATGCAGAGCATCTTTAGGCAAAGGGGATTCATGACATTGTATACAAATACATGAAAATTGTAAATTCAAAGTTCTTCGCACACTCGTACCTGTGTTTAATGTTTGTTTTTTCCTAGAAATGCAATCACACCTTTCTCAAACAAGAGTAATATATTTTCCAATCAAAAAAGAAAAAGTCCAGGTCAGGTCAATTGTCCCATATCACTGTATTGACTCATTAAGTGCACAGAAACAGAGTAAAGAAATAGGATCTGTGGGAACATGAGCAAACAATATTGTGACATAATCCTAGATTATCCAGCCATCCATTTTCCTTCCCAAAGATCACACTCCAAATGAACTGAAGACCTTTCAGACAGGGTCGCCCATCAAACATGCCCCTGCTTACCAGCCCTGCCCATTTGGACTGAACAGGTCTGCAGTAATCAGCTGACACCTCTGTCCCAGTCTTAAACCAAATGCCCAAAGCATACAACCTTTTGAGATTATACAACTGAAACATCACATTGCCAAGTTATTTAAGAACGAGGAAAGAAAACACAAAAAAGAGTGGGACTCAAAAGTTTGAATTGCCCCTTCAACTAATAGAAATAGAAATAGAAATAGAAATAGAAATAGAAATAGAAATAGAAATAGAAATAGAAATAGAAATAGAAATAGAAATAGAAATAGAAATAGAAATAGAGCCCGATATCTAGATAGTAGATTTTTTTGTGTATCCACCCCAGATGACATGAATGATATAACCACTGGGTACCACTTGCATATAGCCATTAGGCACCATTTGTAATTACTATCCATTTCATTGTGTTGTTGATTACAATTTTGTGTTCACACTTCCAAAACCATATTTCTAGAAAGAAAACCTCTGCTGATGTCTGAAAGACATTTTGCAACACTGCAGTCACTGTGTGCCTTTGTGTAAAATAATGACGCATGCACATATATATATACATACGTACATAAATATCAAAATTAATTTCCGATGCTAGAAAAAAAGCATTTGAAGCTGAACTGAGTCAAGCCCTAAAGAAGAAAAACAAAAGGGTCTTTTTTACATTTTTGTCTCTGACCTTTTCCTACTGTCCACATCTCAGCTAATGGAAAGGGTATGTTGGCCACACTCCATCTCATCCCAAATGAGGCTAACTGAGGAAGTAAATCAATGTGTTTCTCCCCTAGTCATGGGAAACAGCTGTCATGTTGTCGTCTGCTACAGGTCTAAGCTGACTTGATGCCAGAGCCGGCTGGGAGAGTCAGCAGGGAAGAAAAATCCCCTTACCCCCTCCCCCGAGTCCGTTTGGACTAAATCACCTGAGTGAATTGCACCTGCTTTGCCTCCCAGCTACCCTCAAAGCATAGACACAAACAAAGAGCCATCTATACTCCAGCAGGGTGACCTCCTGACACAGCATCTGTGCGCTAGAATACCAATCTGAATTAACCAAATATCACTTTAATGCATCCTTGGATTTAACTCATTTATTCAAATGCCAAAGGTTGGGCTTGCAGGTAAAACTATCTGATAAAATGAAATGGTGCAAATCTGTCTCTTCATATAAATGCAAAGACAGGAGAGGAAGTTGATGGAGGAATAAGATGGCAGAAATGAAATGCTTCGGAATAAAAGACAAATGAAATGAGAAGTCGAGAAGGGGCGGTTTCGATGAAAACCTTGAGCATATGTTTCATTTGCAGAAGCTGACCTTATCTCCCATGACCAAACCTTATCTCCCACAGATACAGCCAGCATACATAATGGGGATGGATCCTTTGTGCCAAATGTTATGGGGCAGAGCCCATGCCTCTGCTGGTACAAACCACCCCCATAATTGTTTTTGTTTTGATTTGGTTTGTTTTAAGGTTTTTTAAGGCACAATTCCACACATGAAAATACACAGACATTCTGAAACACAGGAAATCAGGGGAGAAAAGACACTCACCCCCTCCTCAGTACAACACCTCCCTCCCTCATGTTGCTCTTTGTTGTTTAATCTTTTTCTTCCTTCAGTGGCAACTGTGGGTCATAGGGTGAAGATCACATTCTGTCAGACACAATAAGGGATCTTTCAATGAAATCACAGAAATCATACCGCCAGTCACACGATTATAGGCATGTCACAAAACAGTGACTGTAATTAGAAAAAGGGAGGGCTGTTGCATGTTATTGTAATCTATGTGTATACAGTAGGAGTATGAGGAGAATACTGACAGATGCATCTGTGGAAAGCTGACACAGGAGCAGAGGAAACCAGTTCCATATTCATGTGTTTTCCCGTATGTGACCCTCTACTGTAAACAAAGAATATTAAACATTGGATACTCAGAGGAAGCTTAATGACAACATGAAGAACTCTCATTGAAATGAATCGTGGAACTTCCATTTTCATCAAATATTTATGAGAGTAATATTTCCCAGTGGTTCATAACTGCAGTGGCTTTGTTTGTATTTTCCAGTTGATCCGTGCAGAATCAGCATGGCTCTCTATATGAATTCTTAGCCTAATGAAATATGTTAAGGATTTCAATCACTATAAGTCAGGGAATCACATCTCACAATAGTGATTCACAATCCGTTTCCAAATTTATAAGATTGAATCACTCCAAAACAAGTATTTGTCCAGCATTGCTTCCTTTACCATTTTATTGTAAACATTTTACAATATCAGTGGAAGACATATTATGTCAACTTTAAAACTGAAATGTTTTTTGTTGTAGTCTTCTCCTTCTTCTGTGGTAATACAATATATGCGCAATTGTTTCCTTCCAAATAGCAAAAATAATTGAAAATGTCAGAAAAATCATACAATTTGACAAAGCCACAGGGTGCAACTACAGGTATGTTATTTCTTGAAAGAAAAGATTTGGGAATCATAAGATTTAATTGTAATAAGCCTGTTTATCTTGCAAAATTACTGCTTATCCATGAAAAAGAAATCACATTCTGAAGTAGAAATGAGACAAACATTTTTAAAAAGACTTGAGTAAAAAAATGTATCTATAGCTTTTTTTATCTAGATCATGTGTAAATGGGCAGTGTCGGACTTGAACTGCTATCAATCATAATAAATCAGAACAACTAACCACTGCTGCCATTCTGATGAACACTAAATCAAAGAAAAACCCGCTTTCCCTTGAGACTCTCTTTTTTGTGGACTTGAGGTGAAGAAGCTGACGGATCCCATAGATGTCTGAAAACCTCCAGAAGGATCTGAAAGCTAAAGCACATAAAAAAAGTGATGGACTGCAGCTGTCTACATCCCCCACCTTGCAGCACCCATCTGCTGGGAAAGCACTGCCTCTTGGTGCTCTTGAGTCAGATTCCCTTTTTTCCCAGTAAAATGCTAGTAAATGGTTTCTGCATAATGAATAGCAGAAAAGGCTGAGGTGTACATTGAGATCACCAAATGAATTTTTACTTAGCTAACAGTGACAGTCAAACCGCATCAATGGAAGAGAACTGTACAGTTTCCTCCAATTTTCCTTTTATTGTTTGCAGAGGGGGCGGCATGGTGGTGCAGTGGTTAGTGTGCCGGCCTCACAGCACGAAGCACCCTGGTTTGATTCTGACAAGGGGGCCTTGCTGTGTGGAGTCTGCATGTTCTCTCAGTGTCTTCCTACCACGTTCCAAAAACATGCAGCAGGTTAATTGGAAAAAAATTGTGGAGGTTGCAATGATTGAATGTTGCCTATCTTTGTATGTGTTCCTGCGATTGACTGGCGACCTGTCCAGGGTGTACCCCGCCTCTAGCCCAATGACAGCTGGAATAGGCTCCAGCATCGTCCTCCTGAGTGAGGGGTAAGCAGCAGAAGATGGATGGATGTTCGCGGAGGATGCCAACAGCAATAGGGCGCCCTCTGTTGGCTACCACTCTCCTGGGGACGTCTGGAGTCTGTACATATTCAGTGAGGTGGAATTCAGGAGTATTGAGCTAAATTGAGCTTTTTCTTAAATATTTCTTTTGATGAGTGTTTTACAGGATGACTCTTTTTGTTTTTTCTCCCTCAGTAAATCAGATAGGGATTATCTTCATCCATTCATTTTATCTTCTTTGTTAAAAAAAAAAAAAACTAATTTAAACTGTGGATCCAGTATGCATTCTGCAAATGTTAACTTTTCTGACAACCTGCCCAAAACTAATTCAATTTAACTTGAGAGAAATGAAAAAAGTTGAAAATCCTCGCATTTAAATTGTCGGGGTCAGCAATAGTAGACTTTTGCTTCAATATATTGTAACGCTTCGAAAAAGACATCTGTAACAAGGCTTTGCTTCCAAATGTCGTGGCTTTATTCTCCTCACTTTACTGGTAAACCCATACTCTACCCCGTGTGCCGCAAAACTCCCACTGCTCACTTCCCCAAACTTCCCGCTCTTCACCCATATTAATCCCTCCCCCAATCACCAGAACGCATCCTATACGACAGGAGTGGGCAATTATTATGTTTGGTGGGCCATATTTCTTATTTAATTTCAATGCGCAGGCCAACTAGGTATTGTGTAAACTAAACAAAATGATCATTTCAATTGAAATATCAAAATTTCTTGGCTGTTTATTTCAATTTTAAAATCATTAATGGTCATATAAATGTATTGACATAATTTTGTATATAATCATGCATACAAAATTAAACAAAAAGGAAAAGATGAGGAGTTTCTAAATTCAATTTTGACTGAAAATACTTATCAAATATGCAAAGAAAATAGTTATGCGTCCACATGAAAAAGCAAAAATGGGCCTGATGTGGCCCATGGGCCGTAAAATGCCCAGATCTTCTATATGACAAACCTGCCGAACAAGTGATCAGCAAAGTGCTGGTTAGTGACAGGCCGATAACCTATATTTTTTATGCTGGGGTCACCACAATATTCTTCCAAATCACATACCTCTATTTCATTTTCATTCATTTAGTCATCATTTGTACAACTTCTCCTACTGTCCTAGGTCAAAGGGGAACTTGAGCCTATCCAAGCCGTCATTTGGCAAGAGGCAGAGCGCACCCCTGACTTCAAGTCGATCACAGCGGGACATATGAAGACATTCAACCATTCACTCTGTCATTCACAGGCCTGGACAATTTAGAGTCCACTGCATGTTTTGGTACTGTGGGAGGAAAGCAGAGAACCCAGAGGAAAGCAAGGCAGACATGGGGAGAACATGCAAACCCCACAAAGAATGAACCCCTGACGGATTCAAACCAGGGACATTCTTGGTGTGAGGCAGAAATATTAAGCTCTGCGTCACCATACTGTGCCGTCATTGTTATATATATATATTTGTTTTCTTTTAATGGGTACAGCAGAATCTCACCGCCATTACCAGTGCAGCCATGCGGTACAGGCACTAAAAACAATATGCACATGGAAATCATATTCATACTCCTTAAACTAACACTTCACACTTAAACTAACACTTCATGAAATGGAGCTTCAGAATGGAAGTGGAAAGTTTACTTTGATAACAAGTTTGGGTTCAAGATAAACTAAAGCTAACAACTCTAAATGCTATTTAAGATAGCAAGGTTATGATCAGGTGAAAAACAGACATGGATCATCTGTACTTTTGTGTGATTTGGTAACGTCATAAAAAACACTTCACTAACTGAATTGTTCCTATCCACTTTCAGAAACATATTCCTCAAAGATTAATTGTTCAGTGGGGGTGGCGTGGCGCAGGAGGTAGAGCAATCCTCTTTGGAGCCAAACATTCCTGGTTTGATTCCCGGCTCCTCCTAGTGTGTCGAAGTGTTGTTGAGCAAGACACTGAACCCCTACCTGCTCCCCTGGCGCTGGTCAATAGCATGCCTACTGCTCATGGTTCATCCATGATGGGTCAATTGCAAAGAACAAATATCCCCACAAGGGATTACTAAAAGATACATTGTATTAAATACAGCAGTAAAGCCCATTTTATGAAATTACTCGAATTAAGTAAATCTTTTGTTGACTCTTAAGGGCAGGCAGTAACAAGGGATACTTATAATTCCCAACTCAATAGGGTTGTGGAACAGCTAATATGGACCTATCAAATCACCCTAGGGTGTACGCAACTCACTTTATTTCTGTACAAGTAAATAAATGGTTGAAAACTGACAGTCTACAATAAGGCGCTTATTTAACATTGCATAAAAAGTCTGTCATGGCAGCTAGTACTTCCTAAAGCAACAACATTTTCCACTTAGTGAGGCCAAGGTTCAAGCAGTAACAAAACGAACTGGTGTCCCCCTCAGGGATGCTTGCTGAGAGATTTTTTTTCTTTGTCACAGAGTCTAGCCATGTCCCTCCATATAGAGGCTGTATTGCACAGGAGTGGTTGAGGCAGTTTACCTCCTTGAGTTTTCTTTCAAAAAAATAGTCTGTGCCCCGCGCATGCCCAACGCCAAATTCAAGCAGTTACATGTAAAACCTGACAAAAAAAAACGAAGAAAGAAAATTTAAAGTCCAGATTATGAGACAATAAAACATTGATGTCAGCCTTTGTCTTGTGACTGTTGTGTCAGGCTGGGGAGATACCACATCCAGGAGAGAGGAAAAGTGGATTATTAGATTTTCCAAGCTATTTCAAATATATCCTGTATGAGTACATACTTGGGCTATCCATGTTCATGTCAAGGCATTGACATATTGGCATTTCAGATGGGATGTGTTTTAATCCCCAACAACTGCCCTCTCAAATATTTATGATGAATGTATGTGAGGGAAGGTGGTGAAGGGGTAGAAAGGACTTCATAAATATTCGGACTTGGAAATGTTACATTTAGCATCAGCTGGACAAGATGAAATGGGAAAATCAGCTCAGGAATTGGCAGGGAATCATCTGTCTCCAGAAACATTAAACATATTCATATGGATGTACACATGAACATGTCCTGCCATAATCAACACAACTATAAGGATCTACAAGTGACTGGAAACAGCTGTCTGTTATATGTGACAGCTGTAAATATGACAAAACCAAACAAACAAAGAGATGCACAATTTAAATAAGTGACATTTATGCAAGAGCCTCTGTATGATACACATACACATACTGTATGACTGTATGATACAATTTTCATTCCATGAGCTTAAACAATGATAAATTTCGACATTTAGTACAAAGATACTGATTTATTCATTCATTGTCTATTACGCTTACCCTGCTCTCAGGGCCGCAATGAGGCTGAAGCCTGCCCCAGCTGTCACTGGGTGAGACTGACTTTCTTATTCTCACACCTAAGCAATTTAGTCTTCAATCAACCTACTGCATGTTTTTGAACTGTGGAAGTTAACTGGAGAAGCCTCAGAAAGCCCATGCAGAAATTTAGAGAACATTTTAATTCCACACAGAAAGGGATCAAACCAGGAATCATGCTGCTTTCAGCACAAACCATCGCACCTCCATGCCATCAACTCAACGACAAAGCTATTGTGTGTTATATATATATGCAAAAAATTCACCTGTAGAAAAATGCCAAAGTGAAATTCAAAAAGTGCCTTCCTCAATGCAACTGAGACGGTGTAATCCCCGAGTTAATTATTTCTCTATATTCTGAGCACAGAGAAGTCACATGGGAGCCTTTTGCCCAACTAGCCTCATTTATAAGCTGCTCAAACCTGGCTCATTTTTCTGTTGAAATTATTCAGTAGAGTATGCCTCATTAATACAAAAAGGATGACTGCATTCACTTTATCTGCAACACTGAAATCACCACTTAGCTCTGTTGCTATCAGAATGGTGTCTTCATCAAAGCAAGTGCTCTAACTTCTTTCAGTGTTGCCTATTTTTGTCTCTCTCTTTATATTTAATAGCTTAAAATAGAATTGAGATTATCAAGAGCTAGAGAAATTATCTTTCAAATTTCAGATTAAAAAAAAAAAAACCTTAATCTTGAATAGCAAAATATAAAGACAATGATCCAAATTACATTCCACAGAACAAAAAAAAAGGCAACTGTCACCCAGATTTTTCTTTGTTTGCCCTTTCCCGCCAGCATGAACAGCATCTTTTAGGGAAAATTCAATGGCAGCAGCTGATAGAACAATGTCTTTTAATGAGGTATGCTGGAGCTGTTGTGACTCTTTAATTAGACAATTATGCACCCTACCATTGAAGCGGGACTATTTGGGGTCACGGGGGGGGGGGGGGGGGGGGGGGGGGGGGGGCAGTGCCACAATGCCACCCTGTCACATACAGTAGCGAGGAGGCTAAATCACAGGTGAGTCCCACTGGGGCAGGCACATGTCCTTTTCTCCATTTAGGAGCCATTACAGACTTATCCTGCTGAAAGTCCGAATTACTGTCTTTGCCTACCACCATGCTGCTTCTTTTTACATTGATTCTATCCACACCACAAGGGCAAATACCAGCACAAAGATTCCAAAACCAAACTGTAATAATAAAAGTCTCCATATTTGATGCTTTCAATGGACACAAAAAAGACTTTTCCTGGAAATTTGAAGCTGCTGTGGGATTTCATTCCATCACTCCTTCATTTTGCACTGGAGAACTTTAATTACATATTCACTGCCATCTGGTACCCGTGCTGCCCATACTGCCTCGGTGCCAAAGTAGGCTCCAGCATCTTCTGTGGTGAGCTGCTATAACAGCATGTTCGTCGTCCCAGAGGAAGTGTCACTACACTACACGCTCAGACAAGCAAAACCAAAAGAACAAGATAGCTTTGAGATACACAAGTGAGGTGAAGGTTGGGGTGGAAGAGATCTGCTTCTAAAAGGGCCCATACCTCACAGAGATGAATGATCGGAAATATCTGCAATTGATGAGACAAAATTCATTTTTGTGATGTATGGAATGTGTCTCCAACCAGGATTATTTGTGCATATGTCAGCACAAGTGCATGTCCCTATTGTTTTTCTTTGTTCTGTTTCTGTTCTCTTGAGATTAGATGAAAGAAACTGATCTCGGGATCAACTTTCCATTGAAATTCAATGATTATCATAAAGTGCTTGAAGACAGCAAAACTGTAAAGACTTGTTTGAGGTGACTGGTAAAATTAAGGATAAAAAGTCACAGTGAGCTATTCAAGGACATTTTAGCCCTGGTTTACAGGCCAGTAATTGAATCTGTTCTTCAGCATTTCATCCTGCTACAATGTTCCAACACCGGTGCCCTCGTGACTAAACACAAAAATCTGCTGCATGCCTAATCAAGGACACAGAACAGGATAACCCATCACTTTTCCTTTTGAGCTACGAAGCCACCTTGTGATCAAGCAGGACCCTCTCACCACCCTCAAATTATTCCATCAACCCTTGCATTCATTGCTATCAGTGATGCTACAAAGTCTATAATGTTCAGAAAAACATTTATTTCATAGCCATCAGAAACCTGAATAAGGTGAAATTGGGCCTTAACTGGGGCTGTGTCTATCAAATACTTGAACTGTCATTTATGAATAGAAATTACAAGATATAATAATGATCTTGGTGTAAAGATATTTAGTTCTCCCTTAGTATCTTCAGCTTGGTATTAACACTTCACAGAAAAAGGTTGATAATGCATTTTAAAGGAAGTTTGCAACCATTAAATCATATTCTTGTGTGTGACACAATCAAATATCACAAAGTAACCTTTATTTATCACAATTCATAGATTACTTCAGTCTGCAAGGTCAGAGGTCACCAAACAGATCCAACTCAAAATCCCATGTACTGTCATCATTCTTCACACCAAACTGTGATGGTCTCCAGGAGGCATGATGGCACTGTTAGTTAGCGCTTCTGCCTCACAGCAAGACAGACTCCCCTCAGAAAGCATGTTTGCATGTTTTTCCCCCTTGGGTTTCCTCCAACAATCCAAAAACATGCAGAAGGTTAATTTGAGGCCCAAAATTGTCCAGGTGTTTGAATGAGAGAGGGAAAGATTGTTTGTCTCTAAATGTGGCCCCACAATCGACTGGCAACCGGTCCAGGGTACACCTGGCCTCTTGCCCAATTATGACTGGGATAGGCTCCAGCATCCCTGTGACCCTGAGTGCAGGATAGGTAGAAAATGATTTAATAAATGAAAGAAAAAAAATGCTTTTCAATATGATAATAGATACAGCAGATTAAGCCCCATCCATCAATATTCAACATTAATGCAAGTATTTGTTAAAGATTTGCATTTGTATGTTGATACAACTTCAGCTACAAAAGTATCAAATGCATCAAAACCTTTTTTGAAAAAGATGAAAGTTTGCATTTTGGTTGGAAAAATGTCCTATCCCTGACAGGAATGGGTAAGAAGCATGTGTAATGCTTGCGTGAGAACCTTGGGTCAAGAATTCAACAACAAACACCTTTATCAGCTATGGAGTAGCAAACTAGTGACCAGTAAGATGAGGGGATGTTGTTAATGAATTCATCAAGGTGATGTGACTTATCTATGCTATGAATTTATTTCTTTATTTATTCCTTACTGTGACAAACCACCCTAAGTCTGTCTCGCTGTCTCTAACATTTTTGTGACATACACCCTCCATTTAAATACTTTTTAAAGCGGCCAAAAATTTAAATTCGTCATTGCTTGACATATATATATGTAAAAACTGCACCGTCAGCTGAATCATTCATGTTGTGTGTGATATCTATATAAATGAGTGTTTGTTCCAGAACTCTATTGTCAGCATAAGAATCTGCAGCATCTTAATACAATTTTCATTCCATGAGCTAAAACCAAGAAAAGTCCAACAACAGCCTCTTGTCTTGACCATAAATCATCATCAGCCTCCAGTCGCTTTCTGTATATATTCATATACAATTCAGAAAATGAGCACCATTTCCTAGGAAAGTCGTTGCCCAGCAGTGCTTGACTGCACATCATTTCTCACCGCTGTGAGTGTTTTTAGACAATAACAGACATAGGAGGTAAAATAACTAAAACATTGTTTCACATAATATCCCAGCATGCAACAACATGTTGTGTGATGACTGGCATATGCTTTGTGTTCAAGACAATGAATCCATTATTGTTCCCAGCTGTCTCCTAGTTTGACCTCAAGACTGATGATTATGGACAATCTCGGCATGCTCTCTCCAGAAGTGAGCAGCCACATGCTATGCAGAGCTGCTCTCTTGGGTTAAAGCTGTGTGTGCCAGAGCTCGAGCTAGCCGCCACCAAAGACACATTTAAACACAAGCAGTGGTGGCCTCATCTAATCCAAAGTTTAATGGCAAAGCATTCACTTATCAGCTGCTCTCACTGACCATAATAAGTTCATAATTTTGTTAAATATTCAAAATGCCATAATAATTTATTCAACTGAAAAACAAGTTGAAACATGGACATGAAAATTGCATTACTGTGCAGAAAAACCCATAGAATCCTGGTCTTAATATTGGTAATGTATTCAAAATGAAAAAAAAACATAATGATGTGATGAGTCATCTATTGTTCTAAATCAGCCAAGATCCAAGGAGATGAAACATGATGAGTCAGTGGCCAAAATCATACCTTTTAGCACCCAAGGCACTCCTGTGGCCTTCACCTTTCTCTTCCAGTAACATTGATCTGTATGTTCAAGCTGAGTTTGTGGGATTCTGGAGGAGTTAACCATTTTTTTCAAATACATTTCTGAATTAACCTCCTTTCAAGGACATATCAGTAAACTACCAACACACAGCTCAGGTCACTACAGCACATTTGGTTTCAGATTTAAAATCTGAAACAAAAAAACTTTCATCAGCAAGAATTATTAAGAGAACTTGAAATGGGTGGCACAGTGATGCAGTGGTTAGTGCTTTGGCCTCACAGCATGAAGAACACTGGTTCGATACCTACAGGGAACCTTTCTGTGTCGGTTTTCTCCGGTTTCCTCCCACAGTCCAAAGCAGGCATCAGGTTAATTGGGAAAACTGCCTAGATGTGAGAATGACTAAGTGAATGGTTGCCTGACTGTTTATGCGTCCCTGCAATTGACTAGCAACCAGTTCAGGGTCTTTCTGGCAGCTGGGATAGGTTCCAGCATCCCCTGTGACCCTGAGTAGGATAAGTGGTAGACAATGAATGAATGGTATACTTGACAAGACTAAAATACTTAGGAATGTGGATGAAGCTTTAAAAAAATCCTGACCAGTTTATTGTAGGGAAACTTGACAAACAACTTTGTGACAGTAAACCTAGCTGGAACTGACACCTGTTACATTATCCCCAGGAGCACAGAAGCAGGTAAGTGGATTTGCAGGTAGGTTTTAATGTTCTCTCAATCAGCAGCATTTCCAAACAAAGGAGAGGCAAATGCAACATGAACTTTAAGGTCTTGATGATAAAGAATTATCTGGAGTCCAACAAGGAATTACCTGGAGCAACAAACAAGGCTCCTTCTTTAAACAAGACCAGACAAGGACTGAAACTTTGAGTCCAACTTAAATACTCTGGCTGATTAGATGAAGTCCTTTCAGGTGAGGTGTGGCCTCCAGGTGCGGAGGATTATTGAATCATGAGGCAATTAGAACACTGGGGAATTGGACCGGATTGATAATTGCTGTGAAGCTGGACTGGGGATTTGAGGAGTCGTGACAGTACCCCCCCTCCAGCCACCACTCCCATGGACGAGGGCATACGGCGAGGGGGACGACCGCAGGGACAGCCACGGGGGCGCGGAGCAGTCTGACCAGGATGGGCGCTATGGAACTCCTCCAGCTGCACTGGGTCCAGGATGTCATTGCGGCGGACCCGGGAGCATTCCTCTGGCCTGTACCCATCCCAGTCGACCAGGTACTCTCGGTGACCCCTGCGGCGTCAAGATTGGAGGATCTGGCAGACTGCATAGATGGGACCCTCGTCCAGGAGGAAAGGCGATGGAGGAGGCACAGCAACCCCAGGATCTGCAAAGGATGAAGATTCAGGTGAGTTACAAGGTTTAAACAGAGACACATGAAACACTGGGGGATTTTTATACTCAGGTGGGAGCTGAAGGCGAAAAGTAACAAGATTGATCTGGAGGGAGATTATGAAGGGACCAATATCTCAGCCTGAGTTTCTTGCAGGAGTGTTTCATCCGAAGATCCCGTGTCGAGAGCCACACTTTCTGCCCCACTGCATAGGCAGGGGCCTGTACTCGATGGGCATCAGCACAGCAGCAGCAGCGGTGGCGAGCCCTTTGCAGATGTCGGTGGGCCCTGGCCCACACTCTCTTACTCTCCCTGAACCACTGCTCAACTGCAGGAACTTCTGAAGATTCTCCTGTCCAGGGAAACATGGGTGGTTGGTGGCCGAGCATGCACTGGAATGGTGTCAACCCAGTGGTTGGCTGCTGGAGGGAATTCTGAGCATATTCTGCCCAGGGAAGGAATTGACTCCAGTTTGCAGGGTGGCGCTGGCAGTAAGTTCGGAGGAAGCGGCATACCTCTCACGGTCTCACGGTCACCCCCGGTAGGCGAAGGAAGGCTTGCCAAAACCTGGATATGAACTGTGGTCCTCGGTCAGAAACGATGTCCTCTGGCAGTCCAAAGTTCCATAAGACCTGGTTGAAGAGGGCCTCTGCTGTCTCCAGTGCTGTAGGAACTCCTTTCATGGGGATCAATTTGCATGCCTTTGAGAAGCGATCCACGATCACTAGAATGCTCATGTATCCATTGGAGGGGGGAAGGTCTCTGGCATAATCAATGCCGAGATGGGACCAGGATCTATTTGGAATTGGCAAGGGTTCCATCTTCCCTGCTGGTAGGTGATGTGGGGTTTTCGCCATGGCACAACCAA
The DNA here is from genome assembly GCF_037954325.1 of Fistularia commersonii. Classification (NCBI taxonomy): domain Eukaryota; kingdom Metazoa; phylum Chordata; class Actinopteri; order Syngnathiformes; family Fistulariidae; genus Fistularia; species Fistularia commersonii. Next base: position 5,479,931 of record NC_141301.1, read on the forward strand.
GGCATTGGCTGACAAATCTTTGGATGTCCCTGGCCACCAGTATTTGTGTAGAAGAATGTTCAGTGTTGCACTTATCCCTGGATGCCCTGTACCTGGTGTTGAGTGTGCAGAGGTAAGGAGAGACGCCCAGATGGTTTGTGGTAAGTAGGTGCGGTTGGCAGGAGTGTTGGGTGGTGCTTGGTCGGACACTGGTGCGTCCCGGATTTCCTCCTCCAGGTTCCACTGGATGGTGCTCAGGAGCATACTGTCAGGCAGAATTTTCTCTGTTCCTCAGGGGCATTTTCAGGTGAGTGAGTATGTGAAAGAGCATCTGCACGGCCATTGAGTGCCAGGGCAATATCGGATGGTGAACTGAAATCTGGTGAAGAAGAGAGCTCATCTGGCTTGGTGGGGGTTCAACCACTTCACTTCGTGTAGGTATTGCAAGTTCTTGTGGTCAGTGAGCACAGTGAAGGGATATTTTGCTCCCTCAAGCCAGTGGCGCCACTCTTCTAAAGCCAACTTGATGGCCAGGAGCTCTCGATTCCCAATATCATAGTTGCTCTCAGCTGAACTCATCTTCTTTGGAAAAAAAAGCACAGGGCTGGAAACGGGCCGACTCTCCATGTGGTTGACAGGACGGCTCCCACCCTAGTAGTCGAGGCGTCGACTTCCACCATGAAGGAAAGATCTGGGTCAGGGTGGCACAGCAGAGGAGCAGACGTGATGGCCTTCTTGACATCCATGAAGCCTTGTGTCGCAGCTGGGTTCCATAGGTGTTTTGGTTTGCTGCGCAACAGAGAGGTGAGTAGCGTAGCTAGTTGGCTGAAGTTACTGATTAACTGTCGATAGAAGTTGGCAAATCCAAGAAACCTCTGGAGTTGCTTGATGGTCTGGGGTTGAGGCCCCAATTGGACAGCACTGACCTTGTCTACATCCGTACTCACTCCCTCAGGATGAAGGTTGTAGCCGAGGAACTGGACTGTGGACCGATGGAACAGGCATTTCTCCGCCTTGAGAAACAGCTGGTGTTCCAGAGGCCTGGTTAGGACCTGGCTGACGTGGCAAATGTGGCTGGACAGATCTGGGGAGTGAATCAGGATGTCATCTATGTAAAGTACCACAAATTTCTGGAGGAAGTCTCGGAATATTTCATTCATGAAGCCTTGGAACACAGCGGGGGCATTGGCTAGGCCAAGGGTCGGCAACCCTTAACACCCAAAGAGCCATTTGGACCCGTTTCCTCGGAAAAGAAAACACTGGGAGCCGCAATTACTTTGACGTCTAAAATAAAGGTACCACTGTATACATTGCTTTTTATTACCTTTAGAACGTTGCATAAAGAAGTGTGTTGCTTCTGAAATTAAAAGTATTAGAGAAAAATTTTATTTATGTAATGAACTCATTTTGAGCTTTCAGAGCATGTAGCAGAGCCTTGACCTGAATTTTAAAAATCAGGGAAAAAAAAAATACATTTGCAAAGTATTTTCATAAATTTTTATTTTACCTGGTTTTTGGGACTTCTGCATATAGCATCTGCAAATTGGGACTTTACTGGCTGGTATGCCGGCTTCCGCGAGTGTGATGTTATTTTGAGTGGTGAAAAACAATTTAATATTTCAAGATCACAAAAATTGTCCAACTTAGAACTAAAAGGAATTAATAGAAATTAAATACACTTAAAATATTTATAACTTATTTTCCCAAGCCACTCTGAGCCACAGGTTGCTGACCCCTGGGCTAGGCCATATGGCATGACCTTGTACTCCCAGTGACGGTCATGAAGACAGTTTTCCTCTCCTTTTCTGATGCGCACCAGGCTATATGCGCTCCGGGGGTCTAGTATGGAGAATATTGTGAAACCACAGACTCCAAGGCAGCTGGCAGCAGAGGCAGAGGCTATGGGAACTTGATGGTGGCCTTGTTCAGGATTCGGTAGTCAACACAGGGTCTTAAGTCACCATCCTTTTTGCAATGAAAAACGGCGAGGCAGCAGGGGATTTTGATGGTTGGAAATAGCCTTGGCGCTGTGGGAAACAGCACTCCTTGCAGGTCTCACCCCAGCACACAATTTCCCCAGAAGCCCAGGAAACTATAGGATCATGTGCCATCAGCCAAGGTCTGCCTAACACCGGATCTGATTCGTCCAGGACATGAAAGGAAATGTCTTCAACATGCAGAACCCCTATGCTAAGCTGAAGGGAGGTCTGTCAGTTGAATGCCTGGGAGAGAGGTTTCCCAATCACCGATCGCACGATGAAGGTGGAGGAGCATGGGATCCGGGGGATTTGAAGCTGCTGGCAGAGTGCACCGGAGATGAAGTTCCCTGCCGATCCGGAGTCTAGGAGGGCATGCACAAGGTGGATAGTCAGACACGTAAAGCTGGGCTGAGATAATCAACGGTTTTAAATGGATGCCAGGGGATGTCACTGCACTAACCATTGGTCTTGGAGGTCTCGTGGGACAGCGTGAGATCATGTGACCCTTCTCTCCACAGTAGAGAGAGATGGTTGTCCATGCATCTGCATCTCTCTGTGGGTGACGATCTAATGGCATCCACCTCCATGGCCTTGTCTGCTTGATCCGGGTGGTTCAGAGATGGCACTGTGGCGGTGGTAGACTTTCCTTGGCCCATGAAGCAAGTCTCTCTCCGATGTGAGACTCGAATGGCCAGTTGGACGAACCGCTCCAGCCCCATGGCGTCATCATATGCCACCAAGTGGAGGCGCAAGGAGGGGTTCAGGCCTTGTCTAAACACCGTCATGAGGGCCAGTTCGTTCCATCCGCTGGCGGCTGCCAGTGTCCTGAACCACAAGGCATACTCCGTGATGGGCTGTTTCCCTTGGTGGAGGGTGCACAGCTGAGCCTGAAGAGACAAGTCACCATCTGGAAGGCTGAAGACTTCTTTGAAATGTTCCATACCTGGTCTGGGCTTCTGTTATATTTTCCCCAGGAGCACAGACGCAGGTAAGTGGATTTGCAGGTGGGTTTTAATGTTCTCTCAATCAGCAGCGTCTCCAAACAAAGGAGAGGCAAATACAACATAAACTTTAAGGTCTTGACGATAAAGAATTATCTGTAGTCCAACAAGGAATTACCAGGAGCAACAACCAAACAAGGCTCCTTCTTTAAACAAGACCAGACAAGGACTGAAACTTTGAGTCCAACTTAAATACTCTGGCTGATAAGATAAAGTCCTTTCAGGTGAGGCGTGGCCTCCAGGTGCGGAGGATTATTGAATCATGAGAGGCAATTAGAACACTGGGGAATTGGACCGGATTGATAATTCCTGTGATTGTTGTGAAGCTGGACTGGGGATTTGAGGAGTTGTGACAACAGCACTTAATAATCTCTCTGTGTAGGAATATAAGAACAGTAACCAAGACTGTTTGTACTTACTTTTAAAAGGACTAGCTGCTTGTTCATTTTCTCTCCATCTTTCTTTTTGGGAGGAAACACAATCTGATCCTAGTCTGTTGGTGTGTTTTCAAATCATAAATCCTTAGAATTAAATCTGGTCTTTTCACTCTATTTTACTCTAGTGAAACAAATCGCTCACTATGAATGATGAAAAATTGGATACAGGAACTGGGGAGCAGCCACACATTAAGCTCAAGTATGGTGGCTGGTGACAGTTACTGAGATGTTTTTTCATCTCTGACCGCTTGGTTTCTTCCTTTGATTACCTTTAAACACTGAACATGAAAAGATGATGGCTGTTTTAGTTGATAAACTCCTGAATGGTCTTATTTATTCCTGAGGATCCTGAGGAAAGCTAAAAAGTCATACAGTGAGTGATGAAGATCCTGTGAATGAGGGAGGCATTTGAACTTTGCCCAAGGAAGCAAGTTTGAAAACATAATTTGTTTGAACCCGTAATGGGTCAGGAAACTGCTTACAAAATGAAAAGCAAAAACTACTTCAGGAGAATGACAAATATTGGTAGATACAGTAACTGCCCAGATAAGTCACATCTCATAGTCTGTACACAGAGTTTGAAAAAAATGAAATATAAGAACATTTTGAGAATCAAGCACATTTATAATGGGATTATTTTTAGTGTCAGAGTACTATGTTTACATGGCAGTCACTGTATTTATCCCTGTATACATTTTTCTTTATCAAAGTAACAACAAAAACTGCAAAAAAAAGCATAACATGCTGAATCTGTTGAATGACAAAATGTTCAAAGCAAAATGACGGACAATAATAATTTCGGTGTTCTAAATTAGTTAATGTATTTTTTTTCAATTTATTTTTTAAGTTTGCACTTTACAGCAATTTTTTTTTGTCATTGATTGGAGACAAAGTGATTGAATTAGCATTTATTTTTAAAAAGTGCATGGCAAAGAAAAAGAAAGTTTTTTTTTTTTCTTACACTTACAATTTTCAGTACCAGCATGAATATTTATCTGAAGTGAAAGCATTTTACTACAGCCATAGATCGTGTGGTAACTGCCTCCTTGTTACACTACATTTTCAATTAATGAGAAATTATCAAAATTAAAAGGTGTGCACATAGTGGTCTGGGTGTATTGTATAGTTGAAACATTCAGCTAATAAGATCCATCAGCCACAACAATAACCCACTGACAGGTGAAGGGTGTAACATTGATTATTTGACAGTGACACCTTACAAGATGTAAGATTTATTAGTCCCAAGGAGAATGGCCAGTTCACAATGTTGAAAAGCAGTACAGTAATCTGTTGATGTGGGTCAAACTTTGATGGACTTTGATGGACAGCATAGGATGGTGGTTTGTAGGATGACTCTGGTGACATGACAGAAAGAGAGGACAAAGGCAGAGCAGAGGACAAAGTGGTGCAAGCTGAAAAGGGAGGAGTGTTGTTTTCATAAAACTGCAGGCTCTGGGCTGTCGGGAAGGACTTCCAGATGACTGGACAATTACAGGTAATGTTATCAGGGAAACAGGGAGGAGAGTACTTGGTGTATCATCTGGAGAGAAAGTAGATGAGGAGATTTGGTGGTGGAATAAGGAAGTGCAGGAGTATATACAGAGAAAGCGGTTAGCAAAAAAGAAGTGGGATATTGAGAGGACTGAAGAGAACAGACAGGAGTTCAGGGAGATACAGTGTAAGGTAAATATAGGGGTAGCAAAGGCAAAACAAAGGCTGTACATAGACTTGTATGCTCGGTTGGACAGTAAGGAGGGAGAGAATGATCTATACAGGCTGGCTAAGCAGAGAGATAAAGATGGAAAAGATGTACAACAGGTCCAGGTGATTAAGACAAGGAAATGTATTGACAGATGCTAGAAGAGTGATGGGAAGATGGAAAGAGTATTTTGAAGAGCTAATGAATGTGGAAAATAAAAGAGAGGCAAGGGTGCAAGAGGTGACTATTGTAGACCACAGAGTAGCAGAGATTAGCAAAAGTGAAGTGAGGAAGGCATTGAAGAGGATGAAGAGTGGAAAGGCAGTTGGTCCTGATGATATACCTGCGGAGGAGAGGAGAGGAGAGGAGAGGAGAGGAGAGGAGAGGAGAGGAGAGGAGAGGAGAGGAGAGGAGAGGAGAGGAGAGGAGAGGAGAGGAGAGGAGAGGAGAGGAGAGGAGAGGCAGCGGTAGAGTTTTTGACTACATTTTTCAACTGGATGTCAGAGTGGAGAGGATGCCTGAAGAATGGAGACGAAGTGTGATGGTGCCCATTTTTAAGAATAAGGGGGATGTGCAGAATTGCGGAAAATATAAAAGGGTTAAAGTTGATCAGCCATACAATGAAGTTATGGGAAAGAGTAGTGGAAACTAGCCTGAGAGAAGAAGTCAGGATTTGTGAGCAGCAGTATGGCTACATGCTGAGAAAGAGTACTACAGATGGAGGATTTGCTTTTAGAATGCTAATAGAGAAGTACAGAGAAGGCCAAATGGAGCTGCATTGTGACAAGGTGCCAAGAGAGGAGCCCTGGTATTGTATGAGGAAATCTGGAGTGGCAGAAACGTATGTTAGACTGGTGCAGGACATGTATGCTGGCTGTGAGACAGTGGTGCGGTGTGCTGTAGGGGTAACAGAGAAGTTCAAGGTGGAGGTGGCACTCCATCAGCGATCAGCTTTGAGCCCCTTCTTGTTTGCAGTGGTGGTGGACAGGCTGACAGATGAGGATAGACACGAATCTCCATGAGGCAATGGTAGAGTTTCTGACTAGATTATTCAACTGGATCTCAGAGAGTGAGAAGATGCCTGAAGAATGGAGAATGGAAGAATGGAGACGAAGTGTGATGGTACCTATTTTTAAGAATAAGGGGGATGTGCAGAATTGTGGCAACTATAGAGGGATAAAGTTGATGAGCCATACAATGAAGTTATGGGAAAGAGTAGTGGAAACTAGATTGAGAGCAGAAGGCAGCATTTGTGAGTGCCAGTATGGCGACATGCCTAGAAAGAGTACTATAAATGCAGTATTTGCTTTGAGAATGCTAATAAAGAAGTACAGAGAAGGCCAGAGGGAGCTGCATTGTGTTTTTGTGGACCTAGAAAAAGTATGTGACAGGGTGCCAAGAGAGGAACTCTGGTACTGTATGAGGAAGTCTTGAGTGGCAGAGAAGTATGTTAGACCAGTGCAGGACATGTATGCTAGCTGTGAGACAGTGGTGTGGTGTGCTGTAGGGGTAACAGAGAAGTTCAAGGTGGAGGTGGGACTCCATCAGGGATCAGCTCTGAGCCCCTGCCCCTGCAGTGGTGAGGGACAGGCTGACAGATGAGATTAGACAAGAATCTCCATGGACCATGATGTTTGATTTCTAGAATTCTGTGGTGAGAGCAAAGAACAGGTAGAGGAAAATCTGGAGAGATGGATGTATGCGCTGGAAAGGAGAGGAATGAAGGTTAGTTGCAGCAAGACAGAGTATATCTGTGTGAATAAGAGGAACCCGGGTGGAGCGGTGAGGCTAAAGGGAGGGAGTGGCGATCAAGAAGTGAGAGAATTACAGGTAATAGGTGTCAACAGTCCAGAGCAATGGTGAGTGTGAAAAAGAGATGAAGAGACTGGCTCAAGCAGGTTAGAATGGGTGGAGAAAAGTGTCAGGGGTTCTATGCGATTGAAGACTGGGCTGGAGGTTGCGGAGATGAAGATGCTAAGGTTCTCTTTGGGAGTGACCAGGATGGATAGGATCAGGAATGAGTCTATCAGAGGAACAGCACATATTAGATGTTTTGTAGAGAAGGTCAGAGAAGCCAGACTGAGATGGTTCGGTCATATACAGTGGTGGGATAGTGAATATATTGGTAGGCGGATGCTGGAACTGGAGCTGCCAGGCAGGAGGTCTCCGGGAAGACTAAGGAAAAGATTTATGGACGTACTGAGAGAAGATATGAAGGTAGTTGGTATGAGTGAGGAGGATACAGAGAATAGGGTTAGTTGGAGAAGGTTGATTCGCTGTGGCAACCCTTAGGGAAAAGCTAGAAGAAGAAGAAGAAGAAGAAGAGATTTATGTCTCGCAGGTTTCAGGTTTTTTTTTCTCATATACATTGTTTCACTTTTCAGTAACACCTGTAGAACCAAGCATGATGGTTTTCTTGAACAATTTATTCCCACACTTAGATACATGCCATAGTTATATAAATGAGACTGATTTGAGCTCTTGACCAGCATCTTGCTCCACACAAAATCATTCACGTATTTCCATAAAAGGCAGAAAAAATGATTGTTTATCACTTTTGTGCTGCACAGCAATATCCTGGGCTCAGTAATTCATGAGGGGCCCTGTCTAATCAATTTTGAGCAAAACACCATATGCCAATGAGTGAAACCATACACAGGACACTGCAAGCACACATTCACACACTGATACTTTTTCAGCTCAAGGCTCAAGGTCATGGTTGTCTGTGACTCTGCATGGCCTCGCTGTGCCTGCTACACACTGCGCTCTCACTGAAGGCTGTGCTGTCTCAGCTTTCTGTCCCACATTCTGCAAATTTTGCCCCTGCCCTTTCGACCCCAAAGTGCTCAAACTGTCAACCCACAGAGTCAATGTACGAGCATGGGGGGATTGGAGGTGGAGAGGACGGAGAAAAAAGAAAAGGAAGATCGAGAGGGAAAATGAGAATCAAGAATAGACTGTAGAGCAAAAGTCAGAAAACAATTTAAAGCAGTAAGAATGGAAGAAGCCAAAGTGTTTGAGATTGAAAAGGCTCTTCCTCTAATTTGCACTGTATTCATCACCTCAGAGGGCAGACACTCTCATATCGCTTTCCATTCGCTTCCTCACCCTTGGCTGCGGGTCAAAGGAAAAGGCAATTTCCCCTCTGCCCATGTACAAGCAGCTCCATTCCTCATGGATAAACTGAACTTTTGAAATGCGAAGAGGTAAGCCCATTCATCACAAAGCCAGACACACCCCTCCCCCATCTGTACAGAAAAAGCTGGATGAAGCAAACGTATCTGATTAATAACTTTCTCCTTGTGCATTTAGAGACCACTCGGCAGGGCAACTGTCAGTCAGGAGGGGAAGTGTTTGGCATTCTGCCCACCTAATTCGTTCACTAAGGGCTTGGCATCATGCCTACCAACTGAAGACATCCAGCAGACTCAGGCTATCAGACTTTTATCTTGAAGATTCACCCTGCTGGGCTGGCCATGAAGACACCAGGAGTCAAATCTACTGTCAGTACACACAAACTCACGTCTTCAACTAGAATGAATTGGAAGGTATTAGGACATGTCAAAGTCAAGCAACAGTAGCCTGGCTTTCTGAACAGCCAGAGCAGACTTTAATGGCAAAATAGAAAAAGTCATCTGCAACAAAAATCAATGCAAGGAAAAAAAAGAAAAGCAGTCAATGTCAGATTTTCCTGAATAAAGTTATTTCTGAGATGTTCTCTTTTCATCATGCAGGAGTAACTTGTTGATATTTGATGGGGTTACTTGACATTGTTGTATTGCATTATTTGTTATTTGAATTTGTTTGGTCTTCTACAAACAATAATAAGAAGGGAGACAATTAAAACCTCTTCCATATTCCATTATTTATAAATTCCATATATTATCTATCCTGCAGTGTCATGGTGGGGCTGAAGCAAATTCCAGCTTACTATAGATAAGGTGTTTAACTAGAAGCAGTCACCAATCAATCACAGTCCTCTTTTTGCCTGTCTTCTTGTACATGCACTATATCACTTAATTTCAGCTGTTCTAAAAATCAACTCAGTAACTTTACTGTCCTAGCTGATAAGTCTGCCTGCTCTGCTACAAAAGATAAAACAAATACATATGTGTGAAGATAGCTAAAGCCATTTTTACTCTTCTAATGCATCAAATTTCCATCTCTAACACTAAATTCCTCTTTAAACCATCGCCACTTCAGAGAGGTGGAGTTAGGAGAGATGGCTGAAAGTAGATGGATGATGATTATTCAGGCACATTTTCTCTTCCTTTTTCTCCTCTCCCCATTGATCCTGTCCCATCAGAGAGCCTATAAATATTAATATGAGGGCTTTGTTTTAGCAACCTGTATGAAGATCAGAGCTTAGAACAATAGAAGTATCTGGCCATTTTCTTTATTTTCAGACAGGCAGGCAACCTGCTGAGTGTCCTTGGGGGAGGGGTGCCAGGAGGGGAGCCCAGCGCCTCAGGCTCAGTGCACTCATGTCAAGGGCACCTCAAGGGGAGCCGTTAATGTGTAAGACCTGAGTCTGCTTTAAATTGGCCTCTAATGTGCTGACTTGTGATTGATAAACCATTTTACCAACAGAAGATACCAAACATTTATATATATATTTCCATATGTGTGTGTGTGTGTGTTTCCACACAATTACATAAGGTAAAAAAATTCAGTCTTGTTCAAGGTTTTCAGTTTCAATAAACTAATGAGGTATGTTACGGTTCAAATGTTTAATTCTTTCCTTTTTAAATCTACAAAACAAATCATTGCCTGAGATAACGTGTACTGACAATGTTTTTTTTCTTTTGTCTATCATTGTCCATTTTGGTTAACTCACCTCGTAAAAACAGGTTTCATGATATGCAATTATTCCATGGCACGGATCTTTATCTTTCTCTGCTGAATTTATAGCATTGACAATACTGTATATTAAGATACTGCAGAGGCAGATTGTTATGTGCTTTAATTCTGAATACAAATTCCTCACAGCCTCAGTGAACATCCTACCTATGTCTAGTGTAAGACTCCTGGTGTATAGGAGGAAATATTTTTCTTGGCTGATCTTTTAACTCAATCAAACAGAAAACATACAGAGATGAAGTGGGTCAAATATGAGTGTGAGTGAATTTGACCCTCCCACCTTCCCAGTGTCATTTAGTGCTGAGGAATACTGTGTGTTGGTGTGTTATGTGACCTCCATTTTCTCATCCTGACCTCACATATACTGCAAGCCTGCAGGGTCACACAGTCCCTCCACTTGGTTAAACGTTTTAATGCTGTATCTGAAATCATTGTGTTCACAGACCAGTGTCCTCACAGCATTGGTGGAGACAATGATGGAGAGTCTGGTCAGCTGAGGTTGGAAAAAAATGAAACCAAGACAATGGTTTGACCCAGAACAAAGAGGCAAAAGAGTGAGCCAGTGTCTCAGGACAGAGTAGATCCCTCCAGTTAATGGGACTTTATGATTTACAGCAGATGTTGGCCAACTCTTTTTCAATCTTGAAACAATATGCGTGACATGGGGCCCATTTCTAGAAGGGAATAAATCGATGATACAGAATCCTTTGGATTTTATGAGAAGTTGGGCTGGCTTGGCTGTGGGGGTATGACTGATACAAACCATTCAGGCTGATACACGGAATGGCTGGCTGGTAGTGTCTGAAAACAGAGTGACACATGAGGTTGGCTGGCATAGTCCTCCTTGAAAAGGCTTCGGAGCGCGAATATTTTTCTTGTCCTTTTTTTAGCTTATTACCGAACTTAATGCCCAGTAGAATGATTATGTGCTATCTCAATTACTCTCCACTTTTTGTGTTGGAATGGCCTCAGATTGGAGAGGCTCTCAAAAGAAGAAAGAGCTGCTTAACTTTGCCGTTATTCAGATCACCACTTAAGACTTTTTCTTCTTGCGCTGTTCTACTGCAGATTCCATGCAATTACGTGTTGCATTACCACCCTCTAGTGTCCATACAATTTTTTTTCCTCAGTGACGAAATGATGATTGCAAAGATGAAAAATCTGTGTTCAAAACTTGAGTGCAGGGAGAAAGAACGAATTTGCATTTGTAGCCATCACTGGATATCACATGATATTAGAGAGACTGCAGACTACAAAAAGAAAGTAGAGGAATGAGATGTCACTTGATGAATTCAGCCCTCTGTACTCAAAAGAAAGTTTCCTTTAAATGAGGGGCTCACAGGGTAAAAAAAATAATTAATTCACAAATGAAGATACTTCCTGTCCCTCGGCCTTCCTGGCCCTAGATACATCTGAAAAAAGTTTCTGTGAAAACAACCACTGAAGCAAATAATTTGGGCTTCCCAGGGGCAAGAATTTAGCCCCTCCCTATATTTGTCTTTTTTCAAGAGAAAGTATCATTACACACATTAAAAATCTTTTACAGGTATATTTTGAACAGGCACATTTATATTGCTCTAAAAATAGTAATTCATAAGAAAATCTGTTTATTTAGCAAAGCGTCTGGAAGTAAAGAAGACCTGAATTTCAAGTATTTTTCAAAATCATTATTTTTACAGTGTTTAACACAGTCATAAGGAATTGCATGACTAAATGTATACATGCATTTTTAAATGTTGTGTATGAGTACATTTACAGTGCATGCATCGCAATGCTTCCATGCAACATCTGTTCTGCTTGCTTCCATGCTTTTTCAAACATAATTTGGAATAACTTAGTCACCAGGTGTTCATCAGTGATTGAAGGTTCTCTATAAAAGCAATTAAATCATTAAATGATCATTAAATCATTGAATTGAAATGCAGTACAACCATGTACTATTAACAAGAAACAATACCCAGAAGACAATGAAAGCAAGCACCGAAGTCAATAAAAATGATAATTAATAATAAGTAGCAAATGGAATGGAATTGATTGAATTAAATAAATTGATTTGTTGTCAACAATGTACACTCAAATCAAGAAGATGCTGCTCACTGTTACAAGTAAATGTAGTCCATGTCCCAACACTTAAAATGTCATTAAGTTTTCCTCTTTTCCTTCCTTTTACTTTTTACATTGCCTCCAGGCCCTTATTTAATTAATACCACCTTTTCCATTGTTTCTTTTTCTTAGTCCCATCAACAACCAACTTAGTTTGCTAAAGGAAATATGCCTGTAGTCCACTGGATACAATCACCTCCCTGCTCTTTAACATTTAACCCTTTCATATCTCGACCGAAAGACAACTATGAAAAAATTATGATTATTATAACCAAGTGGTTGCTTTGCTTTAAAGAATTGAACTGCTGTCCATAGGCCTCAAAGGTTATATTAAATACTGATCATTAAAAAGGAAATAGGGGCCAAACTGGCCAAATGATGTGAAAGATAATGAGATGAAGGCAAGCTGTGTGTGTACGTGTCTGTGGGTATGTGTGCGTGTGTGTGTGTGTGTGTGTGTGTGTGTGCGCGCGCGCACACGCGCACCTAAATCTGAATGTAGTCTACCATATTCTTTTCAGTCACAATATTATGGCCCTATTCACATTTTGCTATGTCAGTGGGTCACTTTGTTGAGACCTGCGCAGTAGTCGGGCTGGAATATTTCCCTTATTCATACACTACATGACATATATTTGATTTACTGTAATACTTTTATGAGAAGTTAAACTGCTTTTTGAGTGAGATTACACCTGAAGCCCTTAAAATAATCAATCAGGCTGACCTTAGCACTCCTGTCACTTAAAAAATCAAACCTAACCATATCTACAGCAGCATAACTCAGTGTTTTTCACCATTCTCTGTGACAAATTACCTTTAATTTTTTGTACATTTGCAGTACCCTTACCCTGCCACAACATGTCCTCCTTTATGACTGAATCCAGATTAGTACACATTAGGCTGTACAAACTTGACTAGTTTGACCTCATTGTGTTTTTGTTTTTTTTTTTCCCTCTTTAAAGTCTTATTGAAAGACCAGCAGCCTGAGCCTTTGTTTCACTTACTACGATACACCCTATGTTCCCCAATATGACCTGTAAACAGGTTTCTCTGCCACCAACCCAGTGTTTGCTAGGGTCGCCTGTCTGCAATTGAGCCGAGCCGTGCAATACCAGTGTCACGCTCCAATAGCTCAATTTAAATGGAAATTGGATGAACTGCTTGGATGTGATCCAGCCATCCAGAACAATTAACCCATATTACTGGCAGGCCTTGAGGAGTAATTTGACTTTGAATGAGAATGGAAAGTGAAGCCTGCAGTATTTTATACTGGTGGAAAAATGTAGTTTCAAGAGCTGAAACTATTGCATTTGTAGCTTTTGGTATCAGGGATATAATGAAAAATGTAGTAAATCCTGTGTGTGCCCAGTATTTAAGATGATATAGACATTGTATATTCCTCAAAGAAAAGATGAGATTTCAATAAATGGGATAAATCTGAGCTATGGTTGTCAATTTTAATCCATTTGTCAATTAAAATAAAAATGTTGATATCCTGTTGTCTCTGTTACTGCTAAAATGAGAAAATGGAAATGACATTAACCCATGTACACTTCTTTTAAAATCACTGATTCAAAGTTGCTGTGGCTAAAATCGAGAGTGATCAGAAGAACTGAACACAGCCTAAATGATCAAGCTCTAGAAGCCCCTTTCTGTCTATTCTCTAAAACTATGCTTTCATGTTATTCATGGTATGGTCACATACTCACCCATATACATATGTATGAATACACAGATACATTCTTTCTATAGACTCACTCAGTGTGTGATTTTAGTGCTTCCAGATGACTGAGAAAACTTGTAATTTTCCCATGTTTATTTGAACATCAGGGTCAGGTGACAAAATATCATTCTGATTTTGAAATAGCCCCTTAGTTGGCTCAGAGTTGGAGTGAAGATGTTGCTCGGATTAATCAACCAAATCCTGCTTTTTAGGCAACAGTTCATGCATTCATTTACATTTTTGGCATCACAACCTGCCCTTCGAAAAGAGGAAATCTAATGTATTCAAACATCACAGCCTTTTCTTTGTCTTGTATCCAGATTTTGAATGTGACCATTTTGTATTTATTCATCTATTTGCTAAGATCAGAAAGCAATATGAATATATGAATAACATGCATTTTAAAGCCAGCTTGTGGATCGCTAAAGAATAATGGTCTTATGAGAGATACAAATAATTAGTTATTATATGACCTTTGACATTAAAAAGTCCATGCACACAAATAATTTGTCATAACAGAAGACAAAAGAGTGAAAGACTCAAATTTTCACTAACTGAGATTTACTGTGGTGTCAACAATGAAAAAAGAAAGGGTAAGAAGAGTGGAATTTTAATGTGAGCAGGCAGGCAGGAGATTGTCTCCTTTCTCTTGTGGTGTTGACAAGAGAGAGTTAGAAAGGTGATGGGGGACTAGAAGAATGGCAAAAGCAGCTGAAATCACATCGCTCTGTATGCAGGGGACTGAAGCATGTTGGACTTTGGAGTCAGTCAGGTAATGGGTGAAATTGCATCTGCCGTGCAGCTTATAAATCACAATGCTGGCAGTATTTATCTATGTCTCAGACAATCCTGCAGGGAGATAGGAACAATGAAATGAGAATCAACAGCTCGCTTCTCCTCACTTCAGCTCCTGTTAGGTCATTTCAGTCCCATATCCTTGCCCTCTGATGGCAACATGTAAGGAGAAACTGATAAATATAAAACAACTTGAGCTTTGCCTCTGCATTTCAGCTCAAAGCCTCACTTTACTTTATTCATTTTTTTAAAATACAAAAAAAGGCATCGTGCTGCCCAAGTCCCAAGCAAAGACATGGTTGTTTATTCCATTTTAATCTTCTCCCTACCTGCCACGGCAACACAAAAGGGCATCGACCCAAATCTCATGCTGCATTTTAACTCATATTTTGCATATTTAATTTCCTAAATACCTTTTCTCTTGTTGTGGCTAAAAATGACTGCACTAAAAATTAAAATATGGGAGCTCGGGTTTCTAACCACTCCAGACAATGACTTTGGTTCTGTCTCGGCAGTCACACCTTGTTACCACATCTTCCAAGGAAGAATAGAGCAATCAAACGGGCGGATGGATGGCAAGAAGAGGACAGGAACACAATGTGGTAGCAGTGGGGGGGTATCAATAACACGCAATCTTAAACTTTATTGTAATTCTGCTCTCAACTCAGTCTCAAGTGACAAACAGCAAACCAGCCAGGATTCTAATCATTCCTGTTGTCAGACTGATACCCCAAGTGAGATTGAGTTGATTGCTTGAAGAAATTTGCAAAGTAATGATGCAATTTGCTGCAGTATGCCTAGGGAGAGCTGGGATGAGTGGGGGCTATCAGACTCGCAGGGTCTCTGTAGAGACTCAACATAGAAGTTGTTGGTCGAAAGACTTGCAAGTAAATTAATCTCAGTGTTAACCATTACAGCTGTAGGACAATTCACTTTAATTAAACACAGACACAAAGGAACAGTTTGATAGTCTGAGGAATTATTCATCGCCCTAAAGGAGAGCAAGATGAGTGTCAGAATCACCTACCAATAATCTCCATCAAGTGGGAATCAAAAGAATCGATGTTGGAAATATAAAAAAATTCTAAAACTATTGAAAAAACCTGTCGGAAAAAAATACAGAAAATAAGCCACAATCCTGGAAAATGCAAAGACAGGAGGACAGAAAATAACTAATTTCAGAGCAAGAGGGCAATTGGTTATCTGCAGAGACAAAGTTGACAAATTCACAGCAGGAAGTGGATCCATTTGGGTATAGAAAAAGGTGAAAAATGAAATCCAAATCAGATATGAATGGCATGAAAATTTACTCTATAAATTGGTTTTATTTATATGGAGCCTCAAACCATGTTTACGTTCAGGTTTAGGCAAAGACTGAATAGAGATGCTCTTTATTAACACCTTAACAAGTATAAATGCATGACGTGGAATTGTAACAACCCTGCTCACTATACAACGGTAGTGATTTGATCTAATTATTTCTGGGCTCTTCCTCCTTCGGTATGTTTTTGAGTTTGACCCTTATGTGTGGCAATATTTTCAAAATGGCCTCAGAGCTAGGAGAAAGTTCTATTAAGCTGACAGCTTGCTCTGAATTAAAACCTTGAAGGTCTTGAATATCACAGGACCATGTTAGACTGAAGGGTAAAAAAGAAAAGCTTGAAATAATGGAGGAAATATTCCAAGGCCTTTGAGAACTTTGAAGACCCTGCACTTTAAAACTAAATCTGAGTCCAACCCCACAACTTTGTTTCACAACAGCGAGAAATGGAGTGTGACCTCAACCAAAGAGTTGGATGGATGACAGGTTTTCGGAGGAACTGTGGGTTCTTCCAAATATTTGAAATTTATGACATCAATCAGCTGTTTAACTTGATACTAACTTGTTCATCATCAGCTCTGTGTGAGAAATATATAATTTTTTATTGTAAGAATAATTCAAACCACCTGTAATGTATAATGTCTAACTATTTTTTTTCAAATGAATGTAAAAATGTTTCAAATGTAATGGCAAATTTTTGGCAAAAATTGCAAAAAAAACTTGCTAACTATCTGAGCCATGGTTGTAAAAATGCACCATAGTGTTTATACAAAGAGTAGAATCAGTCAGGTATCAATCTGTAGACAACGGCTTTTCATTTGATTATTTTTTCTTTTTTTCTTTTTGCCTTTGCACTCTTTCCACCATTTAATTTATATCTGTCCCTTTTTTGTATTTTTGTGCTCATTTTATGTTATTGTTACATGTTCTACTTATTACGCTCTATTTCCTGTGCAGGACAAAATGCAACTCAAATACTTGCTTAAATTCTAAAAAAAATAAGCATTCCAGCCTGACAAACAACAATCTGACAGTTATCTATCACTTCAAGTCTCGTAATTAAAGATTCCAGTGAACTAAATTCAGTGTCATCCCAATACACCATTTTGTGTTTGTCAAACCAGCTTCTCTGCTTGGGAGTTTGACGCATGTTTGAGGCTGAATGGAGGAGGGAAAGATGTGCCAGGGCACATTTGTCCTGGAACAAAAAGCCTCATCCCTGATTTCTTTTTGCGGATTCAGAGGCATTTCCATTCACACATTGACGGATTTTGCAGGCAGATCCCCAAAAAGATTTATAGGTAGTGGTGATAAGGTCAGAGGAATATTTGTAGAAATTTGACATTTCTCTCTTTTGGTTCAATTACTTCATAAGCATTTACAGACATCAAAATATTCTAAAATTTTCATGGCGTATTGGGGGAGGGATTTTGAGGTTAAATAGGTTGGGATATTGACTTTGAGTTTATTTCTATAATGCATTGCTCTTAAAATACAAAATCTAGAAATGTATGATTTGCAATCATCCTCCCAGCTCAGTGGGGCAGTAAAAAAAACAAAGAAAAAAATTGGTGTTCTTTATGTCAGGAACTAAAAATGAGACAATGGAGTCAGAAATTCCACCAACTGATGGAATTGATAAAAGTTGAGATAAAACCAACCATGACAGATGTACGGTAATATTTGCTTTGACTGTCTACTAAATAGTTTTATCCCCAAAATAGATTAAACTTCCTGTTGGATTGGACTGTGTGCTGAACTGTTACTGAATCACTGCTGAGCTGCTGGAATCAGTGAAAGAGCCACTGAAGAACCGATTATCTAGCTGGTGGGCCGCTGCTTGCCTCTCCCACTGGCAAAGCAATCACTGTGTCATTTGAGAAAGAATGAATTACTGGACATCCTGAGATTAGACTGCTTAATCCCCAAATGAATAGCTAAAGGCAAGGTAGAGATTGTACCAACATGTCATTTATTTTCAACTGCATGTTTTTTAATGGAATTCCTGTTATTAGGAATGTGTTAGCGGGAACAGTTTTCTGATGAGGTCCATAAAGTGGGGAAAATCAATTTTTCTTTGTAGTTGTTTTGAACTCAATCTTTTCATACATCTCTGTCGCATCAACAAAGCTCAGAAAGGGAAAACGGTAACAGGGAAGCCCTGGAGAAAAACATGCTAAATGTCAGATTAATTTTGCAGAGTAGTATTCTTGCAGTATGAGTTAGTCAGGACAGACTCTGCCCTGAAGGGTTTTCCCTCACACCCCTCAGGCCTCGGTACCTTGGTTTCAGATGGATTTCCGCTCTGGATTCTTTATCTCACATGTGATTTGTGGCTATAGTGAGAGGGACAGTGGAGGATAATCCCACTCTCCTTAACACTGAGCGGAAAAGCAATGTTCCACAAGACTACACATTCATTACTCCCAATAAATCTCCATTATAAAAAATGCTGCATGTGTAATCAGGCTGTAGGCATTGCTACAATTAGTTGCAGTCTGGGCCAGTCTGCATAATTTGTGATTGACAGAGAATAAATCAGACTTCATAGATACACAAACTTAACAGCACAGTATCAGAATCAAGAGGCCCCTGACTCAAACACAGAAAGAAGAGCCAGGACAGGTGGCACAGTCAGACAGCCAAACTAGACCAGAACAAACTGTTGACACACAAAATTTGACATTTTCTGTAACAGGTTAGTAATAAAATTTGGTCGCAATTTTTTTAATCATTGCAGGTAATGCTTTCATTATTAGTTAAATGCTTTTGAGATGCAAATAGATACAAGTGAATGCTCACATGGAATCCAAATGATCAGCTGATACCAGACCTAACTATTTGAGCAGGCATTGGACTGTTAACATCATTAGATTAAGCCACTCCTTACTTGAAATAAAGTCACTTTAATGCAATGGAGTGTATAATTGGAATTAATGTGTAGTTCATCTTTTGGAGGTCTGTTTGTCAGTCAGATACAAGGGCTCCCTGTCTCTCTTCAGAGTGCGATTACAGACCGAGCCTTGATATGTGACTGCACTGGAATCCTGCTGGCAGGGCCAGCCTTGATATTCACGTGGAGATGTGCACCCAGTTATTATTGGCTGGCAGCTGCCGTAGATTGCACTTGATGTGCATCTTTTCATCTCCCAGAGCCTATCTCTCAGAAACAATAACCACCCTTCACAGTCCTTTTGAACTCCCTAGGTGAGGGATGCAAAACCAGTGGAATTGAACAGGTGTGGGGGCATTTTTGTTCATACACCATGGCTGGTCCGTCACAGCGCACAAGTGAGAACAATATCAGCAGGCTCAATGTATATGCAAAATAACTTGACAGGTTACACATTCTCTTTTCCATTTTAATGAAAAAGATAGATGACAGACAAGGCAGACAATACAAATGGAAAATGTGTATGCATCCATTCCAGAGGCAAAGGAGATATTTCCAGTTTGTGCGAGTACGATCCAAACTGCAGGGTGGAGACTGGAGAAAAAGGAGAAAAAAATAGAACCGAAACCGAATCTAAGAGCCCTGTGATATTAAAAGACCACAAGACAAACAACCATGATATGTTCACATTTATTGTGCAATGACTTTTATATACACACATTTTATACACCTAATTTACATGAACAGAAATAATTTAATTTGCTAATGTACTCTTATCTCATCTGGCTTTAGTGTAGCCACTGACTGGACACAGCAAATTTTGAAGGGACCAAAAAAAAAAAAAAAAAAAGGACAATAATTTCAAGTGACACAAGTGACAAGGCAGTAACAGGAGTGTGATTTATATTCTAACACATAAAAGAAGCAGTTGGTAGGACTTCTAATTGTTAGTTTAAACAATTCTAACATCAATATGAATGAATGTGTTCAAACCTTGTTCCCAGAGGCTGCTCTGCATCATAAGTTTTTATTCTGCCAAGATGTCATGTCATGCTTGCTAGCACTCAAATAATTTCAACATTCCAATTACTATTTTGGTTTCGCTTATTTTATGTTGAAATTTCAAGGATGAGATTAAAAACTTTATCTAATCCCAATCAGGTACTTATAAACAAATTAAAAAAAAAAAAAAATCACTAATGGCTTTTTTCAGAAAGAACAATTAAAACACAAATCTAACTAAATTAACCAAAGTTCAATATCAGCATTTTGCTATTATTTTGAACATTTACCAGACACTGACTCAAACCTTTTTGTTTATTTTCAATCTTAATTGATTTCAGATTTGACATTTGCTTTAGTCTAATTACTATTTTTCCAATTTGGGAAACTCATTTTGTTCAGAATGTTTCTTGACCTGTTGCTCAGTAGTCTTGACAATTTTGTCAATCCTTGCCTGATGGTGCTCAACAGAGGTCAATATTGTCAATAATTTTACAAACTGCATTATCTAAAATCATAGCTGATTAATACAGTTGTGCTACATACAGTACTGATTAATGATATATATATATATATATATGGACAAAATACAGTTTGAGTAATTAGTGTAGCTGTCATAAAAAAGTAAAATGTAAAATGTGTGTGGGGGGGGGTCACTTACGCTTTCAGTTTAAGAGTATTTTTGTGTGCATCAGAATTACAGTACATTAACTGGAGTGGTCAGGTTACAAGTGTCAAATTGTGGCTTAGATAAAAAAAAAACAATTAAAATTACTTTAAAATTACTTAACTAGTACACTTGTAAACCACTTGAGAAGTCATCTCTGGGTTTTCCACATACAAACGGTAAATACAAGCAA
The DNA here is from genome assembly GCF_037954325.1 of Fistularia commersonii. Lineage (NCBI taxonomy): Eukaryota > Metazoa > Chordata > Actinopteri > Syngnathiformes > Fistulariidae > Fistularia > Fistularia commersonii. The sequence continues at coordinate 5,500,583 of NC_141301.1, forward strand.
TGACCCGCACCCATCATTTCGGTCTAAACACTCTACTGGTAATTTATCATGAACACCGACTCTTAACTCCAGTGACATGCCAAGGAAACACAAGAACAGCACACTGACTCCAGCCTCTTACCGTATAGAAACACGGAGAATTTACGTAATACATGAAGGGGGAAGGGCTGAATTGGGAGGCTTAGGGATTAAGCGCTCAACTGCTACAAGCAGCAGGAACTATTAGCTATCAAAACATGCAGCATGAGGTGAAGGTCTACAGTACTATTCAGCAGTTGTTGGTGGTAAACAGCTGTAAGAAAAACCCAGAGTATCTATCCCAAGATAATGATTTTCAGCATGGCTCTGTTCTTCCATTAAGTGTTGTGTCCAGTGGTGAGGCTATCTTGGTATCTCTTTTCCTCATTAACATGTGATGAAGTGGCTGCAATCTTATCACACCAAACATCTGATTATTGCACACTAGCACTGAACTTGCAAATGTTCATGCAGAATGTATGATGAACACACTCCACTGAGGTCAGTGGTTCCCACTATGTGATAAATGACCACATATTTCTTTGGAAGACTAAAGTACATTTGTATGTGTGTGTGGGGTGGGGGGTGGGGGGCAAAGTTCTTCAGGAGATAGATACATGACGCTCTACAATTGCACCTATAGAATAAACACACTAAGGTGGGAGAGGGGTGCAGTTTGTTTCTTTGAGAAAAATCATTGATAGAATATTTGACACCATGTGACAACTGCTTAACAGTGACTTCTTTAGACAGTGTTAAAACAAAGAAGTGTTGCAGAGATGAAAATTGCACATTAGGAGGAAAAAGGTTCTAAAGAATAACAGTGAGAATCCTCTCTTGACCAATTTCTGGCATTTTAAGCTTGTAAAATATAACATCCATGTCTAACATTCATAGCATTGTTTCTGTTAAAACACAAAAATAGTTTAGAATAAAAGATTCCCAGCAAGGAAGAAAAAAAAAAAGATGCCAGGACTTCTTCCACTTCAAGAGGAGGTTAAAACTGTATAAAGTAACCCCTCCCACCCCAAAAAAGGCAATTACTCATTATTAAGTCATACATTTTCCCCACCAACTACTTCATCTACTGGACAAGACAAGTGAAAGAGATGTAAGGCGTTACTGTGACAGAGGGTGCGTGGTGACATGAGTGAAGAAGGGGCTATTGTGATGAATCTGGTGTTAAACAGCCTGCTGATCCTCCTGGATCTGACTCAGGGGGACTGAGAGCCTGATCTGTAGCTCTTAAAGCTGCCCAGCAGACTCTGAACTCCTTTTTTGACCCGTCGAGCCACAGAATCAGCAGGAGGCGTAGGCAGGCATGATGCTAGGCTAGGTGGACGTGCATCTAAGCATTTCTGGTAGCGAAGCTAAAAATGGAAACAGACAAACACATTAAAAGTCTCTCAAGGAGGCTAAATTGAATCTAAACATTCTGAATTTAACAAATCAAATCTCACTCTTAGAAAGATCTTGTTTCAGACTCACCATGCAGGCAGCCTGCACTGCCTCACTCAGACTGGCAGCATTGGGTTCACACCAAAACTTGTGGCAGGTGAAATCTCTGGGGCCCTCAGCCATGATGAAAGCAAAGGTGTGAATATCCTTTCCCACGCCCATAAAGGACAAAAACCGCACCCTACATTCAGAGAGAACCTCCTCTGTCTGGGGAGCGAGAATATTTAAACAGTCAAAATTATGGGATGCATGAATGTTTTACACGGATATCACAATTACCATGCAACTAAATCAGAAAGAAGACCTAATCAAGTTGTTTAGTTACCTCTCGTGAAAGTATAGTGAGGGTAGCAGGTGCTACATTCACAGAAACAGGGGTCCAATCATTTTTATGTTTGCCATCCACTGCTGCCTCTAAAGCTTCATTGATCACATCCATACCTATAAAAGAAAAAAAATATCACAGTACGTTCTTGTCATGAAATAACACAAACACACATTTAAGAGGCAGAGATTTAATTAATTGTTACTTATTCCTGAATATTTTCTTACCGACAGGTTTCGCCACAGGCTCACTACCAAGGTAATAAACATGGAAGCGCTGGAATAGCTCATTCTTCGGAGCAGGAAACTCTGGTAGGAGACAAAGTAGCATTAAGATCTGGGTTTTTAGACACTGAAATGAGGGAAGTAATAAAGGTAACTTGCATCACCTTCAACAGGAACAGCCGCATGTTTTCCTGTATTAGCATTCAGCCTGCACACCCCTGGCTTGGATGCCTTTCTCTCCAACATTATCTAATAACACCCCCCCCGAAAAAAATTTTAAAATTTAGGAAAATTCAAGCGACTTAGGTCACAACACTAAAGTTAAAGGGGGCTGACCTTTGAGCACATCTCATGTAAACTGGTTGCGATGTTCTTAGCAGGGGAGTCACAACGGAACACATGACACTTCAGGACCTGAGTCAGGTTGTCTCGAGCAACATAGGCAAAGTCCCTGCAGGTGAAACATACCAGCTTTACGTTTCTGGGCAAAATAAAAATTAAAAGGCGCACTCACATACACGGCACAGCAAATAACAACTATATATTATTGGAAAAAATATCAAAATACCTTTCCCTGTTCATGTTGAAAAAGCAGCATGGAGGAAAAACAAAGAACAGTGACACAGATCAAATCAGCACTTCATTGTTATATTCTTAACAATCCAGCAGAGGGCAGCAGAATATAATGACTGTGTCCTGAGAAGAGTTAAGAACAGATATCTGACAAATCATCAGCTGAATTTACATTTCCTTAAAAGGCGTTAATTAAACCCAAGGGAAAATCTGTGCTTAAGACCATTACCTTTGAATTGGAATAAATGAAGTGACCAAAACTAACTTATCAAACATTGTGTGAAGGTTTGGCGCCTTCTCATTGATTTTTGACTTTTTAGTACTGACCTGCCATTGTCTCTGCCAACACCCCAAACACGAATGCTGCCAATGGGCTGAGTGTGAAGCAGCGTCTGGCCCAGGGGGTCAATCAAGTTCATTGTGTCATTCTCCAGCACCATCAGCATATCTTTTCCCTGTCAGAACAAGACAGGCAAAAAAAAAAAATTGAATCAACATAACAATTACATATTAACATGGAGTATAACATAAAAAAGGAAGTAATGCAGCCTCAGAGCGGTACTGGCCCGTGTCTCCCCAAGCCTGCCTTGGGGGGGCACGGAGCAGTGTCTCCCTGTGCCGGTCCCAAGCCTGGATAAATGCAGAGGGTTGCGTCAGGAAGGGCATCCAACATAAAACTTTTGCCAAAACCAAACATGCGAGTCAACCATAACCAAATCATCCCAGATTGGTCGAGGACCGTGTTAACAACGACCGCCATTAGTACTGATGACCTACAGGGTACTAATGGAAATTGGGCTACTGTGGGTCGTAGAACAAGAACAAGAAGAAGAGGAGGAATGCGTGTTCGGAAGCAAAGAGAGGAGGAAAGGAAAGAGCCTGGGACTGAGAGTAGGGACTTTGAATATCAGGACTATGACAGGAAAAGGTAGAGAGTTGGTCGACATGATGTAGAGAAGGAAGGTGGATATACTGTGTGTCCAGGAGACCAGGTGGAAAGGTAGTAAGAAGAAGCTTAGGAGCAGGCTTTAAGCTGTACTATTATAGTACTGACAAGAAGAGAAATGGAGTAGGAGTTATCTTGAAGGAGGAGTTTGTTAGGAATGTCCTAGAGGTGCAAAGAATGTCAGATAGACCTATGAGTCTGAAACTGGAAATTGAAGGTGTGACGCTCAATATTGTTAGTGGCTATGCCCCCCAGGTGGGATGTGAATTTGAAGAGAAGGAGAAGTTCTGGAATGAGTTAGATGAAGTGATGCAGAATGTTCCCCAGAAATGAGAGAGTGGTAATTGGTGCAGACTTCAATGGACATGTTGGTGAAGGCAATAGAGAAGTGATGGGCAGATTTTGTATACAGGATCGGACTGCAGAGGGACAGATGATGGCAGATTTTGCAAAAAGGATGGCAATGGCTGTAGTGAACACCTTTTTCCAGAAAAATAGGAACATAGGGTAACTTATAGGAGCAGAGGTAGAAGCACGCAGGTAGACTACATCTAGTATAGATGAGGTAACCTGAAAGAGATCAGTGACTGCAAAGTAGTTGTAGGTGACAGTGTAGCCAGACAGCATAGGATGGTGGTTTGTAGGATGACTGGTGACAAGGAAGATGAAGAGGACAAAGGTAGAGCAGAGGACAAAGTGGTGGAAGCTGAAAAGGGAGGAGTGTTGCATGGTTTTCAGGGAAGAGTTGAGAAAGGGTCTGGGTGGTCAGGGTGAGCTTCCAGATGATTGGACAACAACAGCTAGTGTTATCAGGGAGACAGGTAGAAGAGTACTTGGTGTGTCATCTGGAAGGAAAGTAGATAAAAGACTTGGCGGTGGAATGAGGAAGTGCAGGAGTATATACAGAGAAAGCGGTTAGCAAAGAAGAAGTGGGATATTGAGAGGACTGAAGAGAACAGACAGGAGTTCAGGGAGATGCGGCGAAAGGTAAAGATAGAGGTAGCAAAGGCAAAACAAAGGGCGTACGATGACTTGTATGCTCAGTTGGATAGTAAGGAGGGTGAGAATGATCCATACAGGTTGGCAAAACAGAGAGATAAAGATGGAAAGGATGTACAACAGGTCCAGGTGATTAAGGACAGAGAGGGAAATGTATTACAGATGCAAAAAGAGTGATGGGAAGATGGAGAGAGTACTTTGAAGAGCTGATGAATGTGGAAAGTCAAAGAGAGGTGAGGGTAGAAGAGGTGACTATTGTAGACCACAAAGTACTACAAATTAGTAAAAGTGAAGTGAGGAACGCATTGAACAGGATGAAGAGTGGAAAAGCAGTTGGTCCTGATGATATACCTGCGGAGGTGTGGAAGTGTCTAAGATCCTGTTGAATAATCTAGTCAGAAAATCTACAGCTGCCTCTCCTAGAGTGAGAAGATGCCTGAAGAACAGAGACAAAGTGTGTTGGTGCCTATTTTTAAGAATAAAGGGGATGTGCAGAATTGCAGCAACTATAGAGGATAAAGTTGATGAGCCATACAATGTAGTTATGGGAAAGAGTAGTGGGAACTAGACTGAGAGCAGAAGTCAGCATTTGTGAACAGCAGTATGGCTTCATGCCTAGGAAGAGTACTACAGATGCAGTATTTGCATTGAGAATGCATTGAGAATGGACATGTATGCTAGCTGTGAGACATTGGTACGGTGTGCTGTAGGGGTAACAGAGAAGTTCAAGGTGGAGGTTGAACTCCATCAGGGATTAGCTCTGAGCCCCTTCTTGTTCGCAATGGTGATGGACAGGCTGACAGATGACGTTAGACAGGGATCTCCATGGACCCTGATGTTTGCGGATAACATTGTGATGTGTAGTGAGAGCAGAAAACAGGTAGAGGAAAATCTAGAGAGGTTGAGGTATGGACTGGAAAGGAGAGGGATCAAAGTTAGTCGCAGCAAGACAGAATATATGTGTGTGAATGAGAGGAACTCGGGTGGAACGGTGAGGCTACAGGAAGTGGAGATCAAGAAGCTGGAGGATTTCAGGTACTTGGGGTCAACAGTCCAGAGCAATGGAGAGTGTGGAAAAGAGGTGAAGAGACAGGTCCAGGCAGGTTAGAATGGGTGGAGAAAAGTGTCAGGGGTACTATGTGATAGCAGATTGGCGCCCAGAATAAAAGGAAAGGTGTACTAGGCAGTGGTGAGACCAGCGATGGTGTGTGGCCTAGAAACTATTACAATGACCAAAAGACAGGAGGCAGAACTAGAGGTTGCAGAGATGAGGATGTTGAGGTTCTCTTTGGGAGTGACCAGGATGGACAGGATCAGGAATGAGTCTATCAGAGGAACAGCACATGTTTGATGTTTTGGAGAGAAGGTCAGAGAAGCCAGACTGAGATGGTTCGGTCACGTACAGAGGAGGGATAGAGAATATATTGGCAGACGGATGCTGGAATTGGAGCTGCCAGGAAAGAGGTCTCAAGGAAGACCAAGGAGAAGATTTATGGATGTAGTGAGAGAGGATATGAAGGTAGTTGGTGTGAGAGGAGGATACGGAGAATAGGGTTAGATGGAGAAAGTTGATTCGCTGTGGCGACCCCTGAAGGGAAAAGCCAAAAGAAGAATAACATAAAAAAGGGAAGTAACTCTTAGCTTGGACAAAAATCACCTTATGTTGTCTGAACACTTGAAACATTGGTGATTTGAGAAGACTAATTTAGAAAAAGGATAACTTGGACATTTAACCTTCGCAGGAATAGTCAATTAAATGATATCCTTTAAATATATTTTTTTAAATGTCAATCACTACAGCTAATGCAATAACCAAGCTCTGCCTTGGCACCTGTAGATTTCCCTCCAGGTCGAATCAGCGATCCGAACTCTGCTACACAGATTTCCTCTGGCTTTGACTGCTGCGAATTAGCAATCCTTTTCTCGTCCCCGTTTTGCCACCACAATATGATTGGCACAATGCTTCCCCATCTATATTTTGACAAAGGCTGGCGCAACCTTGGTTGGTCAATATCAATAAATTCTCTTACCTCTCCCCAGATCCCAGCAGTATCATGCAGGTTGTGTTTGTGATATGAGAGCTGTCGAATGCAGTTATTGACAGCAACACTGCTCTTGCCAGGGGCCATGTCCTCCTCTGACATCTCTACCCAGCCCAGGGAGCGCACTGCAAACCACTGACAGCAAAAAGGTAGGGGGTTAATAGTGCTCAGTAAATCATTTAGCTGCATCTCTTTAAACTGAATTGTGTTTGCATAAATAAATGCAAATAGATTAAAAATAGTGAATAACCATATAAAAAACTGGACCAGCATGCAAAAATATCAACTAGTTCACCTGAATGTGACCATCTGAGCAAAAACAGATATATAATAGTTTTTTTTAGCCATTATTAAGCTATTGGAAATTGGTTTCAAATTACATTTTTGAATATTTTTAATAATAAGATCAATTACCTTTGTCTCTAGATCTGTGTGAAGTGGGGCCATTTTCTCTTCTGTCTCAGTCTGCGAGGAATTGTAGCTACAAAGAGAAAAAAGATGCAACAAATAAATGAACAAACAAGGTAAAAATGGAAAACAAAGTACTGACAATCACCTAATCCACTTAATGTAGGGTGACCTACTTCAGGTTGATGGATGCATAGCGTAAAGTTGCCCCTTCGAATTCCTTCAGACTTTGATCAGACGCAACTTCTGCCTCTTCCTGGGGGAAAAAGTTTAAAAGAGAGTGGTGACCTCAGAGGGGCAAGACAGCAGTCAACAGTACTAATCAGTGAGAGCGCTTGTCTAAGAATACGTAGAATGGAGTTAGATCTTTGGAACGTGGGGCATCATCATACATTTCTTTGAGGCTAGGCACAGTTTGCTTGCCAATTTTTGACATAAACCAAGGTAATTTGTCTCAATGTAATCGGAGTCATCATACATTGCAATACCCATATTCCTTGACACTGTCTTGAAAACTTGAAACTAGGTAACTCAAAGTATTCTGATTCAATTGTTGAGTAGTCCAGGAACTTGACTAGATCAATCATTCATGAGAAAAGAAGATGCCTGGCATAAAATCCGTCCTGAATTTGGCTCTGAATTTTTGTTAATGTACATTAGTGATATGTCATAAATTCATTATCTACCACTCATCCTACACTTAGGGTTGCACGGATGCTGAAGCCTATCCCTGCTGTAATTGGGAGAAAGCATAACAGTGTCGTTAAAACATATATTGTTATGATAAGTGTGTAAACATGTTTACAACATTGCCCTATGCCACCATTTTTTTCCTCCCCAGGTGAACTGAAATATGCAGTATTCACTCATGTCCATGTATTGTCTGTGTTCCGGCCCAGCTAAGATAAGATCCTGAATTTCCCCTATGGGGATCAACTAAGTACTGTTGTCAAAGTACTATCTTATTCCCGCCTAGTTAAGCTAGTGTGTAGCCACACGCAGAAGGGCTAACAAAATGAATGTCACTTGGAGGAAACACCACGGATAAGTCAAACTCAGAGAATCTTTGATACTATTGGTAACATCTACCATTTAAAATACAACTGAAGGATTATGTAAGAAAGCACAATACGTGATAACCATGTTTTGTTTATTAACAGACTGAACTAAAGGCTAGTCAGAGCATTCAGCATTCAAGTACCTCAGACTATAACATTTTAAAGCTGAGGAAAAGATTTTGAGGATAGAAGTAAATTGATGTGGACACATTCGTACTCATTGTAAAATCCAGTTTACATCATATTATCATGATTTGTTTAAGTAAGTAACTTTAAAATGACTCACTATATACCCCTGTTCTTTCCTTTCTGTAGAAAAAAGGGTAGGAGTGCCATCATTGTATAAATCCTTTGCTATATTCAATTTTTATTGAAAATCTAAATTATACGTTGTCAATTAAAATTTGACATTGGGCTGGATTTAATTGTAGGAGCTGAAGGGTATCACAAATATTGTTATAGATTATTCATGCAATTGTTTGTTTATAGAAACACTGTCTAAATCCATAAGTCTGATAACAAAGACAATCAGAAACTAAAAAAGGCCCAGGACCATTGTAATTGGTACATAAATGAATAATCTTTTAAAGTGCTTTATCATTGGTGAACTCTGGTTACAGAGACATAACCCTGGCTACAATTTTCCAAACAGCTAAAATTTGTTTGCATCTTTGTTTGCTAATCATCTCAGAGCCAGCAGCCCAGTGAGGAGCTTTCAGACTTGACTACAAAAATTTAGATCTGTTTTTGTGAATACACACACATGCACAAGTGGACAGAGATATTTTAATGTCTGCTGCTCAAGACAATTACTGAAATCATATCAACTTCTCTTAATATAGCATATTGAACATGTTTCTACTAAATTACTCATAAAAATTGAGAAATGAGAATATGAACTGGAAGCTTTTAGAAAAATTTAAATGGAAACTAAACTAAAAACACGCCTTATTTTTGGCAAAAAAGTGTGCCAATACACATTCGAAATGCTGAAATAAGGATGTATGTTAAGAAATATGATAGGAGTTATATTGTCGTTGAGATCCAATGAGCTTACTCCGTGAGCAGATATACAAAAAAATGCTTTATAAATATTTAAATAATAACAATCATAATAACTGCACATCTGCTGTGCAAAAATTATTCTTATGCTGCATTTCTATCAACTCTTGCCCAGGAGCAACAGAAAACTGTCTAGGAAAACAAGTCACAGCAAGGTAATCAGCACACAAAATTTCACGGCTATCTGTGCTTACTTTCCACATTTCCCCTTCAGCAGCTCCTTCATCATTGCTGGAAAACTGAGCCCAGGATTCCTGAAAAATGGAAAGAATAATATTACTATCTACAATGTCAATTGGCTCGATGCAGATTTATGAAAGCTGATTACATTTTGGATATGGAAATTTAGAAGCAACATGCACAAACTTATTTACATTTCATTTTTTTATGAAAATAGATCTTGAAACAAAGGATATATCTTGACACTAAATAAAAAATTACCTGTGTGTTGAGTTTTTCATGGTGTGAGCCGCAAAGAATGTATTATGACAGATAGACTGTAATCAAGTTTTACACACCTCTATGATTGGAAAATTGATCTACATAAACATGATCTAATATTGGAACATATGCCTGTATCTTGTACAAATAAAATCATTAAGAACATACCTCAGGCTCCTCACATGGTGTCATCTCCAGGGACATGGTCGACGACATCATGGAGTCACCAACTTTACTCAGGGGTGAGGGAGGCTCCCATTGGGTGGTGCCAGTGGGAATGTGCCAGTAGTATGTGCCTGATGTATCTCGCACTCTCATCCAGCCCGAAGGGAGGTCCGTGTCTGTCTCAAAAGCACTGGAGTCCCAAAAGGACTCTGAAAAGCAAAACAAAATTTTTCTGAAATGGATGCTACATAAAGTAGTAAGAAGATTTCTTCCCCTAAACATTTAAACCAAAAAGAAGTCAACAACCTGTGACAACTGTTATAACTTCAATATTCCACATGGTCATTGATAGCAGTGAAACGAAGTGGAACATTAACACAGGATATAATTAAGGGTCGCTGAATGAGTTTATCACTAGTGCTTTGGTATCAGAGCATAGCTGACATGACTCAAACCAAAGAAAAATGAAAAAACAATAAGCTTGAGTGGGATAGAGAACTCCCAGTGCTGCATTTACACACTGGTTTACGCTGTAAAATGATGGCCTGGAGAAAGTAGGAGTGGCATTAACAAGCGGTTCACCTCAACCTACAGACTCCGCCTTTCCCACGAGATGAGAATAGTCTGTCTCAAATGCAAATCTTCAGTCTTACCCTATAAACCATGCAGATAGTAGTCATAATTTATGCAATAAATATCATTATCAAATATCATGTGCATTAAGAAAGGGACTGCAACTGAGTCCTTAGTGTTCAATTATTTATACTTGTGGAGAATGACAAGCCATTTTTTGAAGCAATCTATGATTTTTGTCATATCTGAAGCAGCACTGTCATAATGTATGTTCTGTCTTACAAATTGTGACAGTATTGTTGTAGAACAAACTGTGACATTGATGACCCCAGTGCTTGGATTTACCTCTGTTGCCATTCGGAGAACTGTCAGCGGTAGTTTCCTGAGACAGTGCAGGCCAGCAGGATTCTTCATCACTTGGTGTCCCATTTATGTTGGAGAACAGGAGGCAGGCATTCCTTCCAGCAACATTGCCTTCTCTCTGACTCTCCACATTATGGTGTTCTTCTGCCACTTTCTCCACTCTGGTGACACTCAAAGACTCCCCATCCTCGACTGACTTTTCCTCCTTCTCTTTGTCATTCCCTTCTCTCTCTTTTTCCTTTTCTTCGGCAGACTCCAGAGTATTTATGAGTAGCGGCTCATTTAGAATGTTTTTTGACTCTTGCTGACTGAGACCCGGGGTGGATGCTATTTTAGGAGATTTGGTTTGCTCGCTTCCGAGTTGTTCTTCGGGATCTGGAAAGTCCTCCTTGTTCCCATTCTGGCTGATGTTGCAGTTGTGGTCCTGTTCTTGCTGGTTCTCGGCGACTTTCCGCAGTTGATTCCGGCCTTCCTTCACCCACTTGGCGTTGTTACCAGTGGACTCCTGGTCGCACCAGTGACTGCTTTCGTTCAATTTGTTCTTTAACTCTTCATCATGTTTTTGTTTGTTTGCAACATACGACATTTCGTCGTTATCATCATGGCCACCCATGATAACTTTCCATGTAACTGTGAACCGAGAAAGGTGTTGAGATTGATTAGCGTTGCTGTTAGCACGCTAGCATGCAGGAGGGTTAACATACTGAAGAAGCCTTTGACTGTGAGGCATAATGAGCTGTTTTATAAAGGACACTAACTTAACTAAAATCAACAAAATTAAGCCGACTTAGATGAAAAATGTTTCAACAATAAATCTCGCGGTGTCGAGTTTAATTGGCAGACTGAAGGTTTCTTTTCTCGATTCGGAGCTTATAGACTACGCCTCCAATCGCAGTTGGTAATTTTTTTCTTCGAATATGAAACACACTTCAACTGCCTCACCTTCCATTTGCCAACACGACCTTTTCTATTGGTGTGATTGGATCAATATAAATCTAATTAGGCGCTCATCACATCGTAAAAGGCGAATCAGTCGACTAGTGACATGAATAGTTCTTCAGAATACATTACACCCAATAATAAAGCTACACTTATCGAATGCCTTCGTCGCAGCTGGGTATAACGGATACCATCCGCCATCATCAACCACCGCCATCTTGGCTAGGGTAATATTGCTGTATCGGCTAGCTAGCTAACATAACCAAAACATTGCAATCCAAGCAAAGTTTGTGACAAAAATTGGCCAGGTTTAGATCTATACTCACCTCCAACACCACTGATTTTCAGATATTCCGCAATATGTGAACTAACTACATATTTCCATAATTCGTGAGCAGTCGTTCCGCTCGCAGGTGCTGGTTTCTGCAAGTAGGCTCGGCTGGTGATGGAGGGCGAATCTGCGTCACGGCTTAACGTCATGGACAGATCACTGCTGCCAATCACGGAGGAATTGGAATAAACCCAATGGATTTTGAATTCCGACGTTATTGATCCTGTGCTGCGTATTTTCAATTCGGTATGACTAAACGTGCTTTCCATGCCCAAATCTATCTATACATGAAATCAAAACAGGTTGAAAATGAAAAATAAAAAGAAATTAAATCTTTAAAATATCTTTGTAAAAATAAATGTGGGCAAAGGGACAGCTTTGTATTTTTTCATGTTTTTAGATGACTATGATTTTTTTAATGGTTCCAAAAATAAAATCAATGAACTAAACAAATACTTTCCCTCTAAAAACAGTCGCAGTTTGAATACATTTACAAAACAAATAGTCCCCATATAATACAGTTTCTGTTGACATCTATTCCTTTTGGCGTTTTCCTTCAGGGCTTGCCACAGCAAATCAAACACCTCCATCAAACCCTATTCTTGGAATATTCTTCTCTTCTCTCTCTCTCTCCTCTTAACCAACTAACTTCATGTGCCTTTTCACTACAGCCATAAATCACATATTTGGTCTTCCTCTAGACCTCCTGCCTGGCAGGTCCAATCCCAGCATCCTTTTATCAATGTATTCACTATCCCTTCTCTGTACATGACCGAACCATCTCAGTCTGCCTTCTCTGTCCTTCTCTCCAAAACATCTAACATGCGCTGTTCCTCTGCAAGACTCATTCCTGATCCTATCCATCCTGGTCACTCCCAAAGAGAACCTCAACATCCTCATCTCTGCGATTTCTAGCTCTGCCACCTGTCTTTTGGTCATTGTAACTGTTTCTAGGCCACACAGCATCACTGGTCTCACCACTGTCTTGTGCACTTTCCTTTCTTTCTAGCTGATAGTCTTCAATCGCATAGTACCCCTGACATTTTTATCCACTCATTTCAACCTGCTTTAACCTGTTTATTTACATCTTTATTTCCACACTCTCCATTGCTCTGGACTGTCGACCCTAATACTTAAGATTATCCACCTTCTTGATCTCCACTCCCTGTAGCCCCAAAGTTCCACTTGGGTCCCTCTCATTCAGACACATATATTCTGTCTTGCTGCAACTAACTGTCATTCCTCTCCCTTCCGGAGCATAACTCCACCTCTCTAGATTTTTCTCCACTTGTTCCTGGCTCTCACTACAAATCAGAATTTCATCCGCAAACATCATAGTCCATGGAAATCTTGTCTAATCTCATCTGTCAGCCTGTACATCACCACTGAAAACAGCCCCACCTCCAACTTTAGCTTCTCTGTCACACATACAGAACACCTCACCACTGTCTCACGTTTCACATACATGTCCTGCACCAGTCTAGCATACTTCTCTGCCACCCCAGACTTTTTCATACAATACCATTGGTCATCTCTTGGCTCACCATTGTATGCTCTTTCTGGGTTTACAAAGCCACAATGCCTCATCCTCTTACCTTCTCTGTACTTTTCTATAAGCATTTTTGAAGCAAATACTGAATCTGTAGTACTGCTGCTCACAAATGCTGACTTCTGCTCTCTGGCTAGTTTCCACTACTCTTTCCGAAAACTTTATTGTATGGCTCATCAACTTTATACCTCGATAGGGATGTGCAATTTGGCACATGTAACTTATTCTTAAAATTGGGCACCATTACACATCATCTCTGTTCCTCGGGCATCTTCTCACTCTCTGAGATCCTGTTGAATAATTTGAGTCAGAAACTACTGCACTCCTAGACAATTCCATACCTCCACAGGTATATCATCAGGTACAAGTGCCTTTACACTCTTCATCCCCTTTAATGCTTTCCTCACTTCACCTTTACTAATCTCTGCTACTTTGCAGTCCACAGTAGTCGCTTCTACCTTTCCTTCTTTTTCATTTTCCTCATTTATCAAGTCTTTAAACTTTTCTTTCCATCCCATCATTCTTATAGCATCTGTCAATACATTTCCCTCTCTATCCGTAATCAGCCAAACTTGCTGTACATCCTTTCCATTACTATCTCTCTGTTTTGCCAACCTGTATAAATCTCTCTCCCTCCTTACTGTCCAACCAAGTATACAAGTTATCATAATCCCTTTGTTTTGCCTTTGCTACCTCTATCCTTACCTTATGCTGTATTTCCCTGTACCCCTGTCTGTTCTCTTCAATCCCCTCAGTGTCCCACTTCTTCTTTTCTAACCACCTCCTCATTCCACCACCAAGTCTCATTATCTACTTTCCTTCCAGTCGACACACCTAGTACAGTAGTTGGCCGGTCAGTTCTCCCTGATCACCCAGTGTCTTTTTCAACTCCTCCCTGAAAATCATACAACACTCTTCTCTTGTCAGCTTCCACCACTTTGTCCTCTACGCTCCCTTTGTCCTCCTGATTTTCGTTGTCACCAGAGTCATCCTACAAACCACCATCCTATGCTGTCTGGCTACACTCTCACCTACAACAACTTTGCAATAGCTGATCTTCAGATTACCTTGTCTAAACAAGATGTAGTCTATCTGCATGCCCCTACCTCCGCTCTTATAAGTTATCCTATGTTCCTGTCTTTTCTGGAAAAAAAATATTCACGACAGCCATTTACATTCTTTTTGCAAAGTCTATAACCATCCGTCACTCTGCATTCCCATCCTGGATACCGAACCTGCCAATCACTTCTTCATCAGCGCTATTACTTGCACCAACATATCCATTGAAGTCTGCACCAATTATCACTCTCATCTCTGAGGATATTCTGCATCACTTCTTCGAACTCATCCAAGAACTCCTCCGTCTCCTCTCACTCACATCCCACCTGTGGGACATAGCCATTAACAACACTAAGCATCACATCTTCAATTTCCAGATTCAGACTCACCAGTCTATTTTCTTTTCACCTCCAGAACATTCCTACCAAACTCCTCCTTCAAGATAACTCCTAATCCATTTCTCCTCCTGTCAGTACCATGACAGTACAACTTAAAACCTGCTCCTAAGCTTCTCGCCTGCCTACTTTTCCACCTGATCTTCTGGACACAGTCTGACCATCTGTGCATCATGTCAACCAACTCTCTACCTTTCCTGTTATCGTCCCAATATTCAAACTCCCTACTCTTGTCTTTCCTCTTCTCTCCCTGCTTCCAAAACATGCCTTCCTCCTTTCCTTCTTAGACCCACAGCAGCCCAATTTCAACTGGTAACCTCTAGGTTTTCAGCACCAATGGTGGTCATTGTGAGCCCAGGCCTTGACCGCTCTGGTATGAGATTCTTAGGTTTGATTGGCATGTTGGGTTTTGACACACGTTTTATGCTTGATGCTCTTCCTGACACAAACCTCTGCATTTATCTGGACTTGGGACCAAGATAAAACTGAAAAAAGTAAACTTTTATAATAAAGGAACTGTAGCGGTTTAATATCTTGTTTTTTCAACATGTTGTACTCACAACATTTTCATGAACACCTTATAAAGTTTTGAAGAAAAAATACTGGGAAGTGTCATACTCAACATTAAGACCATCATTAAACAATGCTAAATCACAATATTAAATGTAGATCCTGAAGAAAGTTTTCTAAAAAAAAAAAATAAAATTACCTATCATTCAAGTATACAATCCCATGAAATGTGATGAAATATTCTACAGTCAATGACAAGCGTTTCTGTTTTCGAGTAGTGTTTTGTTTTTAACTTAGTTAGCAACCTTTAATTTAGTTTTGCAGCAAGTGACCCACAATGTTTTGATTCCCACTACAAAATCCACACATCCTAGAGGTGCCCATACTTTCCATTTTAATACACAGACACACACATACATATATAAATACATAAATTTGTATAAGTTTTTCTTGGTTTTGGCTTTAACCTAAACAACATTCAACATAAACAAGCAAGTAGACTGATGTACTTGGTGAAAATGTAGGTAGGATGAAAAAAGCCAATAAATTGATCTTTAACGTAATTTTATCAGAGAAAGATCTAATAACACACCAAATAAAATAAAAAAAAAAGTACTGAAACAATATGACATGGATATTAATATCGACAGAATCTCCTCTAGGTCTGTGTCATTTCTGCTGGCAGCGGCTTCTGATAGGCAGGAAAGGCAGTCCACAAGCTCAGCAAAAACTGTACCGGTGCCATTAAATATTAGTTTAACATGAATAAACTTAGCTCAAGCACATTCTGACTTTGAAAGCTGAGGTGCTGGGTAAAAAGTACATCCGACAGAATTCAAATAAGTCAAATCGAAAACATTTAGAGGAGATTCACAATGAAAAATAACAGTAAGATAGATTCCAGTTAAATATTTGAGGAATCTAGTGGATTACATAGATACAAATCAGAGAAGTGAATCAGCAATCTGTGCTGTATTTCAAATGTCAACAAAACTGTAATTATCATACTGACATTTTGGCAGCACAAACATTTGGCCAGTGTTAAATTCAGCAGGTTATGCAGGATAAGAGTCAGCGACAATTGCTTATGCCTTAATAGCTCACCATATATTCATTAAAACTGAGATTTCTTTTTCCAGGTCCAATTGATTTTTAAAACTTGTTTACCAGATTGCAGACAGTGCTTTGGTTAATTTGTTCTTAATTGTAACAAGGAGAGGGAGATAAGATAATAAGGGAGAGGTTTCCAGTTTATAGTGACATTTTAACAACGAACCCACTCAAGATACAAAAACCTCATTAACCCACTGAAAGCAAAACGTCATGCAGACCTCCACAGGATATTTAGTCTCTTGAAGAAGATAGTCAGTTCCATTCCATTTACAAAGCTGAACAGTCATTATCTTCTGTAAAGACCATATTCAGGAATTACAAGAACATCAATCAATCCTGATATCACACTGAATTAAAGGAGGAAAAAAAGTGACTGCTGCTGAATTTATTTCAGAAGCACAAGCTATAGTGGCAATGATTGCAGCCGTACAACAAGGATTTAAGGCAAATACTGGTCAGCACCAAGCCACATGTCAGAGCATCCAGACATTTTGGATGGTTCAGTTAAGGAGAAGAGAGACGTATATTTCACTTGTCCTGCATTTTTTCCAGAATTGGTACAATCATATCAAACTTGGGCCTCTTTGCCGGGTCCTCATTCATGCATATCTTCATGAGCTTGCAAATGTGAGGTGAGATGCCAGGGGGGATTGTTGGCCTCAAACCCTCCAAGGCAACCTGAAAGACACAAGATCCAAAAACTAAGGTTGATTACAAATACATAGTCTGAGCTGCGGTGTGATAATTTACTTTGACAAGATATATTTGATCAGTTGTGAACTCTCATGAGGCTGAGCTTTTCAAACCTTCATGCCAATTTCCATGTTGGATAGGTCAGCAAAGGGCACCTCCCTGGTCACCAATTCCCAAAGCAGAACGGCAAAGCTCCACATGTCTGCAGACCTACGGTTGATCTCTTCTGGCTTCTTCTGTAGGGCTAAGCAACACAAAGCTCATTGAAGTAAAGACACATCATTATAACACAGGATTGCAGTACTTCAATACTGTGGTTTTTGGCCGATGGGCAATGTCATAATTGATCAGCGATTACCGACTCATGTTTAGGAACTATTTTTTCCAGATAAGCTTTTTGGCTATGTGGAGGTTTAAGTATTCCTCAGTGCTTTGAAAACTACACTAAGCAACTCCTTTTAACAGCATAACACACATGCAGATAAACCTTTTTTTGAAAAAATATGGATCCCAGAGGAGAGCAGCTCATCTTTAAGTCTATCTGAATAAGCAATGACATCTAATTGTACTTTCCTCAGTGCAAAAACATTGAAGATACATTGGTGCTTTATAAAATATCCAATATTCCTTTGGTGCACTAACATTAGTTGACAGGTGACAAAACTGCATGCCAATATAATGATACATTCTGTAGGGAAATAGGTAAAATTATCCTATACTATCAAAGAGTTTGAGTTTGTAATCAGTTTATGTTTCTGGCCAACTTAGATGTATAGAGTATCTCAAGCTGAAATGAGCTGCAGATTACATTTGATTTTGCTAATGTCTGGAGATTCTTGCATTCATCATTCATGCTCCATCTTGTGTGGCTTCAGCTGTCACCCTGGATCTGTGCTGAGTGAGTGATGCCTACCCTCAGGGGCTACCCAGGCAGGCGAGTACATTCTGCCAGGACACTGGAAGGAGAACTTGACGTCTGCCATGCTGATCCTAGCTGTCATGTCTTCATCTATCTGTGCAAATGTGAAACAAGGAGTACAATGTCACTTTTAAGTGTAAGAGACATTGCATGCTCTCCTTGACAGCTTTTTATTCCAACAACATATCTTGTCAGGATACATGCATGATACAAAACTATTAGGGACAATATTAACCACACACCCATAGGGTCTTCATCAGCCAGTAATGTTGCATTGAACTCTGCACCGGCATGCTTTACTGCTATCACTTTAAATGCTGTGCACCTTAACTTTTTGATCTTTGTATTAACCCTTTTGGTTTAGATATTTGTAATTCTACTACTGCACTGTGGGTCTCTCAATTTAAATTCTCTGAATGTGTGCAAAATATGGCAGTATTGACAAAGTTGACCTGTCTTTTGACATCTTACCATAACACTCTTGCTATTAAGATAATGGCGAGGGATCATGGGTTCAAGTGTGTGCAAAAAGGCCATTCCACAGGCGATGTCCAAGGCAAACTTCACTGCCTGAGTCTGATCCACCACAAAATCTGACAGAGAGACAAATATTGACAGAGTTCATCTATCCTTACTTTCATTGTGAAACAAAGTGACATTGAAATTACTAGACTACTGACAGTGATGACAACAAAAATGGCAAAAGCTTCACTGCAATAAATCACAAATTCAGTTCAGACCACAGGAAACGTACTCACTGGTGCCTTCATGCAGCACGTTGTAGAGGGAGCCATAAGGCATCCAGTGTGTGATTATTATGGGGTGAGATGGGGGTGGAGACTGACATGCTCCCAACACAGGTAGGACATTTGGGTGAGAAAAAATCCTGGGGTTGGGCCCAACCGGGAAACACAGGGGAGAGGAAGATGGAAAAACCAGAGCCAGACCCCACAAGATTTGACATAGACAGGTTTGTACAAGATGTAACTCAACCATTTTTTTAAACTAAGAGTTTAGTTTAAGATAATGCAAACATACAAATGAATGACCACAGAATCATAGCCAGGATCATGTCCTGACTGAACTATTTACCGGAGTTTGGGATACTCCTCGTTGAAGTCTCTGCTCTTCCGTGTGGTCCACTCACGAACTTTTAACACCTTAATAACAATTTCATTTCCTTGCCAGCGTCCTTGCCACAGCTACACGCACAAATCATTTTAGGGAAAATGTATCAGCATGTACTTTGATGGTACACCAAACTTTTTCCACATGAACTTCCAGCATTATAAAAAAGGTAATTTGATATAAAATACCTCTCCAGATTGGTTCTCGTTTATTTTTGCCAGGAGATTGAGCTGTTTGTAGTCTATGCCTGCATGTTTGTTCAAAGTGCCATTACCTGAAAACACAACATGAACAAGATACTACAGTTAAACCAATGCCTAATATGACAACTATTCTAACAACTGCAAATGAAAAATATGAACTTAAGATACGCTGAAACTTGAAAATTACCCCTGAACTTTTTGATGGTTTCTGTATTTGTTGGACTTACGAGGGCGAGTTCTGGTGGTGCCTTTCCAAAAAGTATCCTTGTAGGGGATTTTAGTCAGGTTCTGTCCCATTTTCTCTGCTTTATCTAAATTAAAGAGGGGGAAATAAATGAATGAATGAATGAATGAATGAATGAATGAATGAATGAATGAATGAATAGAGCAATACAATAACTGACTCGCAGATATAATTGAGAGGTGAGGGGTCAAATGGGATACCTTTAAGAAGTTCTCGCAAGTTAGGCTTGGCTTTATCCAGAGGAGTTTCACCATATTTGTTACAGATGCTCACCTGAGCTCCATTAATCACAAGGTCCTAAAAGAAATAAAACAAGAGTCAAGGATGTTTGGATAGTTGTATGGTACAAAAACAACAAATCAACGAAGGAGTGACCTATTTAACACCACCAGGGGTCGCACTAACCTCAGCCACAAGGTCTTGGCCCCAGAAGCAAGCATAATGCAGTGGTGTGTTCCCATGTTCGTTGGCTGCATTGGTGTCTGCTTTGCACTGGATCAGCTTAGAGAATTAGAAATTAATGATTTACAGACAAACATGGCTGGACAAATAATGTTTTGAATGTATACAAGGTTGAACTTTAAATGTTAACAGAAAAAAAAATCATGGCAGCTTTTCGTTTACTGCAATCTAATACCAGAGGAATATCCAGTTATACTTATCTACTGTCAGGCAGCACTTCTAAATCGGACACTCAGGAGCAGATATTCTCGTTTCATAGCATTGCACATATTCATGCACATTGAGCTGAATACTTGATGTCTGTAGTTTTGGTAGACACTGCAGGCTTTCAACAATACAACTCTCAAACTGACCATGACAGGATACATTTCCATTTCAACAAACACTGATGCTCAAATACAAAACTGAGTCAATTTATTTTAAATACAAATAAGTGAATTATAACTTTGAAAGAACACATTTCTTCAACAAACCCGTTGAAAGGTCAGAGGAGTTTTCCAAGATCTGTTCTCAGAATGTCAACAAAGGCCCTCATCGGTTACTGATGATTTATTTATATTCAAAAGAAAATTTGCTGCCCTCTCATTCTGTTATTGACAAAATAAATTGTGATCTATAAGTGACTTTCAATGACAAAAATCCACAAATTTACACTTCACACTGACTAATTATAAGATATACTTTATTGATGACTGTGCACTTTCTCCATTTTGAACTTGCTGAATGGAGAACAGCAAGAACAGACATGATCTGTCTCTAGCAGTTGGAGATATCCTTAAGGTTTCATACTAATCTGTTTTTATGAGACAACCTTAAAGAGATATATCACATGTACCTGAGTGCAATGGTGAGACTCAAATCAGATTCAAAATACCTTCAAAATACCGTTTTTAACATGCACATTCAGCACAGTATACTTAAGTAATGTTGTCATGTCAGGTTTTCACCATTCTAACTAATGCAGAAAATGATAAAAACTAAGAGTGGATCATTTTTATTCAATTTTCCAAATGTTAAGACAAATAGTACCTTTCCCACAATATCGCGATGTCCATGGCTGGAAGCCAGGTGCAGGGGTGTGTCGTCACCACGGTTCATGACATTAATGCGAGCCCCTCTCATGATAAGCATGTCCACCACATTAGAGCGTCCCTCCCTGCATGCCCAATGCAAAGGACTGAAGCCATGGTCATCTCTGCAAAGACAGCAGGACTTGCATCAGTATGGACTAAACACTTGTCACAGAAAGGAATGACTGACTCAATAAGAAAATTGGTCATGCATTGACTGAGAACAAATGAAAAATACATCTACTCTACCTGACATCTATGCTGTGTAACGGTACAAGACCAAGGTTCAAACTGACTTAAAAACACACCACCAGGAAGCATATTGTTTCATGTTAACAATCAAGTTGTGCTCATTCAATCAATTAATTCATCATGTTAATCTAAATTCCAGTCAAAGTTGACATGTCACTCAGGGTGAGAAAACAGCGAATAAGCTTCAATAATTCATCAGTCATGCAGAAGGGATGCTGTCACTTAGGACACATAGCATTGATCATGTCTGAGTAACTGATTTCACAACAGAAAAAGGACCACGGACAAAGAGACAAAGGTGTTAAGCAACTGAGATATATCAGATAAGGGTCATTCAGCCTTCCTCTATAAGTGTAACACACAACACCTGTTGTGTCATTCCATTATGTCTCATTTCCATGTCCTCTGCTGGCTGGTGTCACCTTCCCCCTCCTCTGAAGTTCCCAACTCCTTTATCCTACCGCAGATGGATTAAGCTAGCGATATCTGGCACTCTACAACAATTGCTAACAAGTGTGCCATTAGCTATGTGTGCCCACAAACTATTGAATCCTCCAAGGAATAAGGAGGACCTGTGAGGAGCCAGGCAGTAAAATATGTAATATGTATAAAATGTGAGACAACAGAAGAAGTTTTCTGAATCCGAACCCCTGGTCACCATTTTCACTGACTTATATGAACATTTCCTGCAGATATCTTCAAAGAACACATGGGGTCCCATAGAGACCCTCGGTCACGCAACACATACCTATCTGTGTATCTTGGAAGTCACACCTTAACTGTTTTATGACCCTACTCTCCAATTAAAACCCCTGCAAAGGCATTTATCTTCATTAAAGAAGGTTTAAAACCCCACTGATTCCCTTCTAATTCCTTTTTTTGGTTTGTTTTTTTTATTCTTGAGCCTATTCAAAATAAAATAAGCTCCCAGGATTATGACACATTTATAGCTTAATTCCGAAGTAGCAGGAAAAGAGCCATGACAAGTATCAGGTTTGTCTGAATAACTGCATAATCATAGCCATATGCAAAACTTCAATCTGGAGAAAACCAAAAGTTGCAATGACACTTGTAAAATAAATCCACAAATACCATACCTATTTACCAACCATAAAGTGAGTAAAATCAATGAAGGTGACTTTTACAGAAGGTGAAATCTACTGTAATTAATATGAAAAGTGCTTGGAAAACCTAAAAAGAGCATAGCATTTTTCCCTCTTGTCACTTCCAAATTGCATGTTTTAAGTATCTGAGTAGAGGACAGATACTACCACTTTATTTTCTTATTTAATACCATCGCTGTAACTGTGTTTTTATAGTGGAGATTTTCCTTAAAGCTTGCTTCATCCACACACCTCGCAGACACTTGAGAGCCATGTTTTTCTCCAGCTCAACCTTGCCACACAGGCTGTGCTCATTTATTTCCGGCCCATCCACCTGCTAAAAACCTTCAGTTGGGCAAACGGAACTACCAGGCGAAGAGTCCCTGTCTATGTTTTAAGTACAATTACTCCTCAGACTAAAAATAATCAGAATCAGAAATACTTTTTAAATCCCATCGGAAATTGAGTATATACAAAAGTCTTAAATGTATTACAATATATAATAAAGAAATACCTTGAGCTAGACCTTAGATTTAAAATTACAGACGAGCAGAATTAGACCAGTATCAAACACAAGACCCTTTGTTTCTTTAACAAAAAAATGTCAGGACTAAATAATACCAGCCCTTGACGTGTGACCCTGGAACCTTGGTAGGTTCATTCTACTCCCCTGACAAAAGGGGTTATATTTAAACTCAGTGTTCTATGTCCAAACAAAGAAGGCGCAACCCAAATCCATATAACAGGTATCAGTGAGAGTAATGAGTAATACCTGCTCTGTGATGTGTGATACTCACACCATAAAATTCCACACAACTTGTTCAGAGTAAAATGTGGCCAGTAACATTAATTTATATCAAAATTAATTTGAACTACGATGTCAACCCTCTCTATTTTAGTAGAAAATACAGAAGAAAACACTTTATATCTTAATTGTGAACCACATTATAAATTTCATACCTAAATGAGAGAACCCAACATAAATCTCAGCCCTGTTAAGCACTGAAATTGTCAAACTACTAATTTCTTACAACAGAAAAAGGAAAATCCTCTATATTGCAACACTGATTTCTTTTAAACAGTTGAAGATGAAATATGATGACAATTAACTTGTTCAGCCTTCTATTAGAAAATGCTGTGTACAAAATATGAGGGGAAACCCAAGAGTCATATTTAAACATACAAATTAATTCACCAGCTCAATGGGAAAAATAATACCACTTGCCCAAGTGGTAGGATAGCAGATTCCTACAAAGATCCCTGTTGGGTGGCAGTCACTCACTCGGAGCACTGCCAAGTTTTTCTTAACAGAATCAACTGAGGCAACAGATGAAGCTTGAGACTAACTGACCAACTGTGGCCAAGATGGAGATAGCCTATTCCCTGAACATCAACTTCTGCAAAAGTCTGTGTGAGATGACTACATGTAAGACTCGAGTCTTTTTCTTTAATGAAGCCTGAATTTAATGGCAAATGGAAACTGACTAACTATTGTCAAAGCATACTTCCTGTCCTAGTTTGGAGTAATTCCACTTGCATCCTTGCTAGAAGGAAATGAGTTCATACTCAGGCCACAATCTATTTATGAGAAATTATGCAAACTCTAAGCCTGCATGTGAAAACAGGTTTGACAATGCAAACTAACCAAAAAATAGACACTGCTATGAATGTTTTTTTTCCTCCCATCAAGATTATTTAGGAACAAAAATTACCATTATGGAAAGTCACTGTGTCATTGAAAAAGAAATTAAGTTTGACAAAGAGAACTTTTTATCCTGAAAGAGATAAATTGGTAATGGAAAGTTTTAACCTGAAAAGATTGTGCTGGTGCGTCTTTGCTCTGAATGTATCTTTGTTTCTCGAGATGCCTCTGCAATGAACTATATCAATCGGTCACGGAACTCTTCACCTTGCTCATCCATTGCTTCACAGACACAATTGGGCAATACATAGGACATCAGTGCGCATTTCACAATAACCCTATAGGGAAGCAGAAATAATTCATTTTGGACACTGCCTTCTTGTTCCAACAGTCACTAATTAAAGCATGCAACAACAGTTGAAGTATGGATCAAATAATAAACTGAGACCATCACTCTAAAGTCAAGTGAGCTCAGACTAGGGGGAACACAATAACCTTTTGGTAATATGATTTGAGTATGAAATAAGACCAATGCATTAAGAGCCTGATTCAAGGAGGTCCACAGCCTTATCTATCCCTGGTTTGGAGATGGTAAATGGCAACTAAAGTGAATTCATTCATCATCTATTGCTAATCATACTCAGGGTCGCAACCCCCGACCCCGAGTATGGGTTCCCGGGTTCCCCGGACCCAGAGGGAACTCACGCAGACATGAGAAGAACCTACAAACTCCAATCAGAAAGGCCTCAGTGGGAATCAAATCAGTGTCCTTGTTGCTGTGATTTGGGGGTCCTAACCCCTGAGCCACCTTGCTGTCCAATCAAAAATACAACTGAACAAAAAAAAAAAAAACGTTAAAACATACTGTTGCTCACCCTTGGTTGAGGTCATTTTCTGTATTATCTAACCATAACCGAACTGCCACGGCATTGCCCTCTCGGCACTGTGTGAAGATATCGTCCATTTTGACTGGTAAATTCTTCTTCTCTTGTGATGCAACTGCTGGAGGCTGAACTGATCTAAGACAGGTGAGCCAGGTAGACGGAGAGGGTCTGTGGGATACTGTCCAGCATCAGTCCCTCCACCAGAAAAGTGAGGGACACGATCAGACCCACTGCAAAACTCCAACAACCCTGAAAAACAGCAAATAGAAAGTGAGTTGCCCAGGGATCACTCCAACCTTTTCAGGAAGGGGTTCCCTGTATAGACTGACAAAAGACGCCAGTTAAACAACAAGAAATTACATATTAAATAATCCAGACTAGCTGAGTAGTAGTGGGTGGGTTAGCAGTTCACCACTCTGACCCGACGCCACACACTTGGCGGTGGCAAGAACCCTGCAAATAAAGGTAGATTAAAAGATAGAAATAGCAATGCCATCTTGGATAACACCTTCCTGCTGTGGGAGTTATCTCATCTGGCAAAATTGGAAAAATACAAGTTGACGATTGGAGTTTTAACCCTTTTGCTGCCGAATTAAAATGCAGTGGTTAGTGGCAAAATCTGACAATTAAACATGAACTTTTGAAATGCCCAAGCTATGCTGTTCATCAGGCGAGTATGATGCAAAAGTAAGTAAAAGTCAAAGGTATACACCTCACAAACGAAGGCTGAGGCTGAGAGTGATAAAGATTCAGTGCACGAATGACTTAAATGGCGGCGTGGAGTATCGAGTGCTAAAAAGGGAAGCACTGATACAAAAACGTAATTAGGAAAGCATTGAGTTAGATGTAACCTATATTCATGATGACCACTTTACTGTCTGTAAAAGTCCGAATTAGCAACACTGCTAATTAACCTCGCTAACGGAATAGCTCAAGTAAACTTAGCTTGACTTCCTGACTACCCCGGATTGTACCATGGGGTGCCTCCGAACACATACTTCAACTGTGTTGTCTCAATACATGACTTAGCACCACCAAGCTGACAAAGTATTTTGGAAATTTTGTCAAATGTTGCTAGCGGGCTATGATCGGGAGCCGTGTCGTTTCAACCGTTTGACGTTAGCTGACTGAGAAGCGGAACCATCACACATAAGTCATCGATTTTTTTCCACTTCAAGGGTTTTACTTACCAGATATGTAAGCCTGTTTTTCAGATAGTCTCAGCGCACATTAGAAATGTAACGTCTTCTCATATAGATTAAATGTTGTCGGACGTCCACAACCTCACGTACGCAATTAGCCCCCCGGAGAGGAAAGAAAAACTCACGCCCCCTACATGTGCCAATGAGAACTGCTTCAGGTTCTGAAGCAATTACTGACCTCCTGAGGTAATGAGTTTCGAGAAGGAAAAACACACACTAATATCACTTTCCTGTTTTTCTTCTTCTATATTTCTCAATGTGTTTTTGTTCAGGAAATTCAAAGGCAAACAATCTTACTGTGATCACAAATCATGACAATCGATTTTGTTTTTTTCCTCAAGTTTCTTGTGAGTTTTATTAGTATGGAAAGGAGGTAAGGAAACATATTAAAGCAGGTTGGAACAGGAGGAGAAAAGTGTCAAGGGTGATGTATGATATAAGAGTATCATATAGAATGAAAGGAGAGGTGTTCAAGACAGTAGTGAGACCAGAGATTCTCTGTGGTTCAGTCATGTACAGAGGAAGGATACTGAGTATATTGGTAAAAGGATGCTGGGGGACTAGAGGGAGGCCAAAGAGAAGATTTATGGATGTAGTGAAACCAGACATGAAGTTAGTTGGTGTGAGAGAAGAGGATACAGAGGAAAGGCTGATTTGCTGTGGCGACCCCTGAAGGTAGTAGTTGAAAGGCAAACAAGACTTGGGCGTTTTATCAACATTCATCAGCAAGAAGAAAGGCCTTATAACGCTCACCTGCAGACACTATATTATGATATTGGTCAATGTAATGTCATGTACCACAATAAAGGACATGTTTTTGACATGTTTGAATATTTAGTTGATAAACTGTAATTTAATATCTGGATTTAAACATTTAGGGATAAAACTATACCAAATTCACTTTTTCAACACTTTTACATCAATTGTCATTAATACTCATCATCATTAGGAAAAAATATAACAAATCGATTTGTTAAGCAAAATGCGATTCTTAACATTATTTTGCAAAGGTAGGAAAACATTGGGAAGATTGCCCCGAGTGAGTGAGTGGGTGAATGTTGTCTGTCTTTGTATGTGGCCCTGCAATTGACTGGCAACCCGTCAAGGGTGTACCCTGCCTCTCGCCCAATGACAGATGGGATAGGCTCCAGAATCCTACAGGACCCTGAGTGCGGAATAAGAAGTAGAAGATGTACAGATGGACGGATGGGAAAATATTGTGTCCCCTATAAGTCGAAATCTTCTTGTCTTTACAACTGGACTTGAGTTTCTTCACTTGAAGAAGTTTCACCCCTCATCCGAGTGGCTTCTTCGGTTCTAATGACCTACTGGGTTATGCTAATGAACCCGCCCAAAAACGTGGCAGTTCAATTCGGAAACTCCCCATTGGTCATTAGCACTGAAGAAGCCTCTCAGATGAGATGTGAAAAGTCTTCAAGTGAAGAAACTCAAATCCAAATAGCCAAGAAAAGAAGATTTCGACAAGAATTCACCATGACCTGGATGACTGAGAACCTCCACAGACACTGTGTCCCATACGTCTCGAGTTTACAATATACGTCATCAATGTGCGCCCGATATTCTGTTTTCCCCTTCCCCGGGCCACGCGAACATGAGAAATCAGTGTGGCTGGAAAATATCGAGAAAAGCCCTGCAGCAATTTACAAAATTGTAAATGTTATAATCTCACGGAAACACGTTAAATGCGAATAACATTTTAGGTCAAACTAATTATTTGACGTGCTCGCCAGGTAAGATAAGTCCGCTAACTCAACGTAACCGAATGAGTGTTAAGTTGACAAGAATAGCTACTGCTAGATAGTTAACAAAATGTTGTTAATTGCGTGTTTTCAAATGAATGCATTCAATCCATTTAGTTTCCAGCAAAGATGTTTCAAGAGGAAGAAGACTGGAATGACGAATCGGAAGCTCAAGTCCTGAGTGAAATTGTCCTGAAAAAGAAGCCAAACAGCAGCAGCAAGGCCACGGTATGCGATCCCTCGCTGTACACCCACTCAATATACGTGAAATACTGCATGGACTTATCAACAGTCTCGTTGCGAGCACAAATACGCTTTTTTCGGTCTGATGTAGCATCTGTAGAGTCAGCAGTTCATTTTCTGAATCAGTACGTTGATTAAGTCTCTAGATTACCTAGTTAACATATCATCATGTTCAAGACTGTCACCACCAATTGTTAAGTTTACTTGTTAGACCTGTTTATTTTATTTCCAACATTCATCCTAATAGGCCAAAACAGTTGGAAAGAAGAGTCTGCTGCGAACACTGCATACACTGCGACCAGTACCTGATCGGAAGAGTGATGAGCATCAGCATGACAGTGACAGTGACAGTGAGTTGAAGGGGGCTCTGCTTCACAAGAGGAAAAAGAAGAAAAGAAGGAAAAATACTGAGCAAGTAGCATTGAGTGGAGAGCAGGAAAAGACTGATTCACTAAAAGAGAGTGTCAAGACTGAGCAACCCGTGACTAAAAAGATGAAAAAAGACTACATATCAGGTAAGCATTTATTCTAGTTAGATTTCACCTGAACTGTCATTAATTGATTTGAAATTTAGTCTGATTGATGATGCATCCAACATTCAACAAAATAATGATGGTCGTTGCTATCCTTAAAATGACTGGAAATAGTTAGGTGTCATGTGACATATTTTTAGACAAAATATCGATCAGTAAAATTTTTCTAATTTTACCTATCGGTCAGCATGTACAGAGAGACTAAATTATCTGTGACCCAATGATGGCAGCTCTTACAATTGACTGACTGATGCATCCGCTAAGATCTTGTATTGATTATACAAAAGTGCAGATTTAACTGTTAGAAATTACAAGTGAGAGCTTAAAAAGATCACTACAAGCCAATAAGCAGTCCCCCAGGCAAAGAAAATGACAAAAAACTAAAAGAAAATAAATATGTTGAGAAATCTTTAAAATTTGTATATAATTTTAATGGAGTCAATGCAAAGCAGTAATGTAACAGTGTTAGTTAAATACATTTAAATGCAGTTAGCTTAGCAGGGTGTAGTGATCCTGTTGTAAATGAAATGGAAGTACATGGACATGGTTGTTTTCTAGTGAATTGTGAGAAATGAATACATTATTGTCTCTCTTCCTAAAGGGGTCCCCAAAGCAAAAACCACATGTGTTAGCAAAACAAAGGGGAGCAAAACCACAAAATCAGAAAGTGAAGTGGTGAATACGCAGAAATTAACTAGACAGCAGTGGAAGAACAAAATGAAGAGGAAAAAAAATGGCAAAAATAAATTTCGCCAGAATTGTCCTGAAGAGGAAGTAAACACCGTAGAATCTGCTGAGAACCAAAGACTAAAGGAAGAAGTTGCAATAAATTCATGCAATGATGATAGTGAAAGAACCTGGTATCGAAAACAGCCAAAGGATAAGAAAATAGGGAAAGATTTCAAACCACAGAAAAGGAAGAAGCTGGGGGACACTGACCCATTTGGCACATCACAGACAACCAATAAACAGCAAAAAGGACAGAGCAATGAGTCTGAAAAGGTCCTGAGTGACCCTTCAGTCCAAAACAGGCCAAAGCAGGAAGTAAATATAATGGGGAAGAGCATCAATCGACAGCAGCCACAACCCGCTGAGAAGAAGAAGAAGGAGCTGAGCAAAGAACAGCTTCTGAAACAAGAACATCTGCGGAAAGTTCTCAGCTATCAGGAAACAGAGACCCAGAAGCCCCCTGCTGGGCAGAAAGCAAAGCCACCAGATCTGGAGATAGTAGTTCCAGAGAACCGCTCAGACTCCCTCCGGAAACGTATGGAGGAACGCTTGAACTCGGCCCGTTTCCGCTACATTAATGAGATTTTGTATAGCACATCCAGCGGTGAGGCCAAGCGCATGTTCCAACAGGATCCTCAAGCCTTCTGGATCTACCACCGGGGCTACACAGCCCAGGTTCAGAAGTGGCCTGTCAATCCAGTGGACATGGTCATCTCTTACATCAAGGAAAAGTGAGATATTATGATTCTCTGGTGAATACTCGGGCAAAATAAGCATTTTAATTGATGTACACCATCACTCATTTGCTTTCAGACCCGCCTCTCTGGTGGTTGCAGATTTTGGGTGTGGTGACTGTAAGATAGCTCATAGCGTGAAAAACACAGTGCACAGCTTCGACTTCGTGGCAACCAGCGATCTTGTGACAGTCTGTGACATGGCCAATGTGAGTGTGTGGGTCTATTTGTGCCCTTTCTGTGATTTCTGCATGAACTTATTTGATGTACTGAGTCACCCTCTTTGTCTTCAGGTTCCACTGGCTAACCGTTCTGTGGACATCGCTGTGTTCTGCCTCTCCCTCATGGGAACCAACCTGGCAGATTTTCTTGCAGAAGCCAGTCGTGTCTTAAAGATGGGGTAAAAGACACTATTGATTTGTTCATCACCCTGACTTGGCTTTGTGCAAAGTGTGTTTATGTGAACCACTCCAAACAATATTTGCAGCGGCATCCTTAAAATAGCAGAGGTGGCGAGTAGATTTGACAATGTGAGGAGCTTCATTACTGGACTGGCCAGCCTGGGATTCAAGATGGGTTCTAAGGTGAGGAAGTGGTTTTCTTGGGACATGGAAAAAAATTAAAGTCCAGCCACTGTTTTATCCACTATCTCTGTGATGCATGTTCTATTTTGAGTTTTTTTTCCTTTTGTAGGACACAGAAAACAGTCATTTTTACACCTTTGACTTTGTGAAAACAAAGGAAGCTCCTGAAAACAGAAAGAAATGTGGACTGCACCTTAAGGCCTGTGTTTACAAGAAAAGATGAAGGTGGATGAAGAGGGAAGATCTCCTGAAAATGTCTGTAAAACATATTTATCCTACACATTTCCATTTTAGTTGGTCTTTCACTGTGTTGACAAAGTTTTGAAGAATCATAGTTGGCTGGCAATGTAATTATTTTTTCTTTTTAATGGTTTGAAAGTTTCAACTGGATTATTCTTCATTTGATAACAACCCTGCCATCCTGACCAGTTGTGGGCTGATTTTTTTTTTTTTTTTTTAAGCAGTAGTGTGGTCATTCAACAACAAAGTTGTCATTTAATTTTTTTATTTGATTAAAAAAAGATCTATGATGTAAACAGATGGTGCACCCACTTGTTTTTTTTCGTTGTTGTAGCTTCGATAGTTGAGTTGAATCATGATAGCAACATGCTAGTTTTTTTGTTTTCTCTTGTTTTTTACTGTGTAATGTAAGGAAATTATTTAAATACAGATTTTTGAAAACAAGTCATCCCAGTGTTTGCAAAGAATAATTGGGTATTGTTTTAGTAGTACAATAAAAATATTTTAGTTAAAAAGCCTGAGGTATCTGTTTAGTCTACAGTAAAGTCAATGAACCTCATTGTCTGTCTGATCATTTGCCACTAGAGGACACAGTGCAACTGCTGCAACATGATATGGACAAGTGAAGGTGTTATGGCTGCATCTGGATAGGCATTGTAGGTACATACTTTTTATATCACTCAGAAACATCCCCAACTGAAGCTGCATACAACGGATCACGTGAAAAAAGTCAATAAATTGTCCAGCCATATTGTTTACATCCATGCCAAACTGATGTGTAACTTTCAACAAGAGCCAAACTCTATGTATGTGTGAACATGCATGGTCAGTAAATGTTATTCTGATCTAGGTTTGGGTATAGAGCTTCAGGGGTTAAAGGTGTGGTCACATGAAACATCTACAAATCAAGATTTTCTTATGGGTTGAAATAAATAATGACTTTCAGCTTCCAGAAACAACGAACACGCCATGAGTTATACATGGAATAAAAGATGATTCTGTCTAAAAAAAAATTGTCAACTCAAACATATTCATATGTTACAACAGAAATCATTAACCACATAATGAAGGCTAATAATTTAAATTATACCAGTAAAATTTTCAGAACAACTGATTCTTCATTGCAAAATCTGAATATGCTGCGTCAACGACATGAGTCATATTTTTGAAACTACAGTATACCCTTGTTTTACGCGGGGGTTACGTTCCAAAAAGAACCCGTGATACGCAAAATCCGTGAAGTAGAAACCTTTATTTTTTTTTACAATCATTATACAATTCAATACTCTATTATACATTGCTGCTGTCGTCCTTATGTTTTTCTTCCTTTATGGAACGAACGGAAGATTCCTTAATTCCGTAATGCCGACCTACAGCCGCATAGCTTTTACCTTCCCGTAGCATGTCCAGAAGTTTAACTTTATCTGCGATAGATAGCATCTTCCGCTGCCTTTTGGACCCTGCCGCAGGTGCTTTTGTCGGTTCAGAGCGTTTTGTCAACATTATGGGTTTTAGAGAGACTCGGAATTGCAAGAGAATTTGCACGTACGTATTGTAAATTTGGCAAGCTGTTTTACGTACGTGTACATATTAAACTGCAACGTTATTGACGCACAGGTAGAGAAGAAGCGGAGTGACTTTTTAGCCAATCAGAATGCAGAACACAATGCACGATGCAAATCCGTGAAGTAGCGAAACCGTGAAATGTAAACCGCGTTATAGCGAGGGATCACTGTACACAACGCTACAGCACCGGTAGCCTTCATATGTCCTTGCACAATGGAAGCTTAAGGTTTTTCAACAACCGCATATTTGACTCATACAGTACTCTTCACATCTATGACTATGGAATAATTGACAAGCCGATTGTTTTCTCTACTTTCATTAACCACTGTCGCCTGCTTTTTCAGTTTGGGAGAGCCGTACTGTGGCAGCAGACTTGTCAGGGCTGAGAGACACTTTGGCTTCTGAAAGTAAAGTGAAAACAGCAAGAGAACACAGCATTTGTTGATAAACTACTAATTTTGCTGTAGTTAAAGAACACTGTTGAATGAACCAGAGATGGAAACACAAAACTGAAGAAAAGACCATGAGTCCAAAAAAAAAAAATTGCATTAACATATGGGACTTACTTTGTTTTCTGTTCTGTTCCTCCCACTGTGAAAGAAAACAAAATAGTCTTTTCAGGGATTATTTTTGAAAATGTAAGAAAATCACTAGATGGCGCTGTGATCAAATATGATGTTTTGGGCAGATGGAGAAATAGGTAAATTGCAGGAGTACATAAATTGGTTGACAAGAATATAAATGGAAATGCATTTGATGGCTGCTCTCATCCTTTATCTCATATGCCAAAGCAAGCAGCCTACATTGTGCACAGTGAGTCCTTTGACATCAGCCCGTTGAAGACTTGCTGCTGTCAAAAATTGTCTCTAGTCCTTGAGGGGGCTGACGTTATTCTCAAAATAGCCTCCCTTTCTTGGGAGTCATGTTTTCATGTGCCCCTCCGTGAGCTGCCACCTTACTGTGGTGGAGGGGTTTGCATGTCCCTGTGATCCTGGGAGCTATGCTGTCAGGGGCTTTATGCCCCTGAAAGGGTCACCCAAGGCAAACAGGTCCCAGGTGAGGGACCAGATAAAGGGTAGCCCAGAAGCCTTGGGACGGGGCCTGAGGACGGGGCCTGGGGACGGGGCTCGGTGGCGAGTGTCTGGGGGCCGGGCCTTCACCCATGGGGCTTGGCCGGGCAGAGGCCAAAAAAACAACATGTGTTCCACTTCCTCTGGGCTCACTATCCACAGGAAGGGCCAAGGGGGTTGGGTGCAGTGTGAACCGGGTAGTAGCTGGAATGGTAGACCTTGGCAGACTGATCCTGAGCTGCAGAAGCTGGCTCTTGGAACATGTAATGTCACCAAGCTGTGCACCAGCTTGGAGCCCAAGCTGGTGCACGAGGCTGTCTTTTATTCTGGAGTTGCCCCCGGTGCCGGGCGCCGGGCAGGTGTAGGCATATTGATTGGGCCTCGTCTCGGCGCCTGCATGTTGGGGTTCAACCCGGTGGACGCCTCCAGGTGGGGGGATGGGTTCTGACTGTTGTTTGTGGCTATTCACCTAACAACAGTTCAGTTTACCCACCCTTCTCTCCTAGAGGGGCTTCTAGAGAGTGCTCCTACCAGGGATTCCCTCATTCTACTGGGAGACTTGAATACTCACGTGGGCAACGTCAGTGCAACTTTGAAGGGCGTGATTGAGAGGAACGGCCCCTCTGATCTGAACCTGAGCAGTGTTTTGTTATTGGACCCATATGCTCATCACGGATTGTCAATAACAAACACCATGTTCAGGCAAAAAGGTGTCCATATGTGCACTTAGCGCCAACACACCTTAGGCAACAGTTCTTTGATCATAGTTCTTTGGCCATGTCCTGGACACTCCAATGAAGAGAGGGTGGAGCTGTCAACTGATCACCAGCTGGTGGTGAGCCAACTCAGATGGTTGGAAAGGAAGCTGGTCAGACCTGGCAGACCCAAACTTAATGTGAGGGTCTGCTAGGATCGTTCAGCAGAGTCCCCTGTCAGAAGGAGTTTCAACTCCCACCTCCAGCAGCACTACAACCACGTCCAGAGGGAGGTGGGGGACATTGAGTCCAAATAGGCCATGTTCCATGCTTCCACCACAGCTGTGGCAATAAGGCGGTTGGGCCTGTTGGGGCGGCAACCCTCAAACCCACTGGTGGACTTTAGCAGTGAGGGATACTGTCAAACTGAAGAAGGAGTCCTATTGGGCCTTTCTGGCCAATGGGGCTCCGGAGGCAGCTGACAGGTACCGGCAGGCCAAGTGGCATGTGGCTTCAGTGGTTACTGAGGCAAAAGCTTAGGCATGGGAGGAGTTTGGGGAGACCATGGAGAACAACTTCTGCTGGGTGTCGAGGAGATTCTGGTCCACCATCCGGTGGCTCAGGAGGGGGTAGCAGTGCTCCATCAATGCTGGGCGCTGCTGACCTCAACCTGAGATGTTGTAGATCGGTGGTAGAAATACTTCAGAGACCTCCTCAACCCCTTTGAAATGCCTTCCAATGAGGAAGCAGAGCCGCGGGACTCTGGAGCGGACACAACTATTTCCGGGGCTAAGGTAGTTGCTGAAGCAGTCAAAAAGCTCATCAGCAGCAGGGCCCTTGGGGTGGATGAGATCCACCCTGGGTTCCTCGAGGCTCTGAATGCTGTAGGGCTACCCTGGCTGACACACCTCTGCCGAATTGCATGGATGTCGGGCACAGTGCCACTTAACTGGCAGACTGGGGTAGGGATCCCCCTTTTTCAAAAGGGGGATCGGAGGGTGTGCTCCAACTACAGGGAGATCACACTCCTCAGCCTCCCTGGTAAGATCTATTCAGCAGTGCTGGAGAAGGGGGTCCGTCGGGTCATAGAACCTCGGATACAGGAGGAGTAGTGTGGTTTTTGTCCTGGGTGTGGAACAGTGGACCAGCTCTATACTCTCTGCAGGGTCCTCGAGTTTGCCCAACGAGTCTACATGATTTTTGTGGACCTGGAGAAGGCATTCGACTGTGTCCTGCAGGTGACTCTGTGGGGGGTGCTCCAGGAGTATGGGGTACAGAGCCCCGTTATATGGGCTGTTTGGTCCCTGTACGATCGGTGTCAGAGCTTCGTCCGCATTGCTGGTTATAAGTCAGACCCGTTTCCGGTGAGAGTTGGACTCCACCAGGGCTACCCTTTGTCACAGATTCTGTTATAACTTTTATGGACCGAATTTCTAGGCGCAGCCAGGGCATCGAGGGAATCTGGTTTGTTGGCCCCAGGATCAAGTCTGCTTT
The DNA here is from genome assembly GCF_037954325.1 of Fistularia commersonii. NCBI lineage: Eukaryota > Metazoa > Chordata > Actinopteri > Syngnathiformes > Fistulariidae > Fistularia > Fistularia commersonii. Next base: position 5,536,584 of record NC_141301.1, read on the forward strand.
TTGTAGATTATGTGATTCAGTTGGCTTCGTCAGGGCATGATCTTCAGCTCATAATGGATTGTTTTGCAGCCTAGTGTAAAGTGGCCAGGATGAGGATCAGTGCCTCCAAATCCAAGACCATGGTGCTCAACCAGAAACGGGTGGAATACCCACTCCGGGTTAGGGAAGAGGTCCTGCCCCAAATATCTTGGGTTCCTTTTCACGAGTGAGGGAAGGATGGACTGGGAGATGGACAAGCAGATTGGTGCGGTGTCTGCAGTGATGCGGACTCTGTACCGGTCTGTTGTGGTGAAGAGGGAGCTGGGCCAAAAGGCGAAGCTCTCAATTTCATGGTCGATCTACGTTCCCACCCTCACCTATGGTCATGAGCTGTGGGTAGTAACCGAAAGAATGAGATCATGGATACAAGTGGCCAAAATGAGTTTCCTCAGTAGGGTGGCGGGACTCTCCCTTCGAGAGGTCCGGTCATCCAGGGTGATTTCTGAGTTGAGGTGGCTCAGGCATCTGGTCAGGATGCCTCCTGGATGCCTCCCGGGGGAGGTATTTCGGGTATGTCCATCTGGGTGGAGACCTCAGGGAAGTCCCAGGACACAATGGAGAGACTATGTCTCCAGGCTTGCCTGGGAACGCCTCGGGGTCCCCCCAGAGGAGCTGGACCATGTGGTGGGGGAGAGGGAGGTCTGAGCCTCACTGCTCTGGCTGCTTCCCCCGCGACCTGACTCCGGATATGCAGGAGAAGATGGATGGATTGGTGGACACTGGAGTAGTGGTTAGCACACAGTTTTGGATGGGCTTTAGCTTTCCCGCAGGCAGGATAAGCAGTAGATTGATAATTGATGATTACATTTTTAACACAGATTCTTATTGTATTCATAATTTCAAACTGTTGAAAGTCGACTGGCATAAATCAGAGTGGGAGAAAGTGTTCTGTTGTTATTAGACAGGATATCATTTCTACCTGTCTGCAAGCAGGGTAGACACCAGTCTACTTCAGCCACATTTCTTCCTGTTTGTGATTAGCTACACTAAACGAAGTTCTGGGTGAGCTAGGTTAAACATCCGCACTTCCTGTTTTTCTCAAATCATATGAAAACATGAGCTTTGCCACAAGTTTCCCACCAACCCATCAGCTACCCAGCTGAAGCCTGCTGCATGTAGTGGCATTTAACTTACCAGCACACCCAGAAAATGACGAGCAGCATGAGACAGATGGCCAAGGCAAAGGAGACACTGACCATAATCACTAGTCCTGCAACATGAGATATAAATCAAGTTCCTCCTTTGACTCACATCATAGCTTGAAAGGTTGTCATAGTCAAAAACATTCATTTACTTTTAATGTTGAATAGAGCCTTACTAAACAGTTTTTCCTTGTTTTTGACCTCCACTTGAATCTTGATCATGGCAGTGTGATGATAGAAGGATGCCTGACAAGTATAAAGTCCCTGATGGAGTTCAGTGACCTCTGACTGGAAGACCATTGCCGCTCCTTCCATTTTGACAAATAAACCATCAGGCCTATGTGGTGTGAGGAGGTCAAAGAAGGGATTATGTGTAAATATACCATAAGTAAATATGTTCAATGGACACATCGACTCAGCTGGATGTTCCAAAAGTTCAAGTTTTGTATAGCTTCATATAAGTTTGATGTATTTGTCAATTTTAGTTAAATGCTGAATCATAAATTGAGCATGTCCCATGTCAGCTTAGAATGATGTAACATTTGGGTTTAAGACAGAATAGTCTACATTTTGTAAGCAAAGTAATAGGATAAGAGAAAGATCTAGCCTCCAGGCAGTAGACTAACGTAGCATATTCTTCCACAAGATATTTTTTGCACGCGGAGAATACATCACCTCAAACAGATGAGGTTGTATTCAGGCACGTTGCCTTCAACTCGAAGTATTATTCTCTGGTTGAGCTGATTTTCCTGGAGGGTCAGTCTGTATATGATAGGCCCGCCACCATAGCGGATTTTCAGCAACGTTGTACGGTTTACAACTCTCACAGAGGAGATATCTGTAAAAAAGAAGCAAGTGAAGCTCATGGATTTCGAAATTGCAATAATTAATCAATGCCTACATCAAGCAAAATAGAATTTTTAGAATTGCTCAGTTAGTTAGACTCACAATATCTGGGAACATAAATCGTCCTTTGCTGTGTAAGTCCATTTTCAAACTGACATATACAGGTCAGGTTCTGGCCCTCATGAAGTGCCAAGGGAAACTGATAAATCAGCCTGGGCCCTTCATTCTCAGAGAGCAGAGATGTTTTGTCCTCAGCCTTTTCAGGAAGGACCCAAGCCAGGTTAGCTGTGACACCTTCCCCTCTGTAGTCACAAACTGCTTGCCAGAAAGGAGAGCTCTGCTCTCTCTCCAAAAACACACTTAGCTCAGGTTCTTTAGAGAGGATGAGACATGACAGGAAGATGATCAACTGTGTATATAGGTCAGAGAGAGAGAGAGATCTTAAAGTAAGAAATGACATACTCCAGGGATTAATTTTTATCGTTCTTATTTTGGGCACCTCCAGGCTTGGGTGCTCCACAACACAGGCCAAACTCTGACCAGAATACAAAGCAGACATGAAATTCACGGAGCTATGGGTCGAAATCAAACCACCAGGCAGGACCTCAGTATTCTTCTGGTGACTGATGCGGCCAATACTTCCACCACGCCAGGTTACGGTTGGTGAAGGGGATGTGCTGATCACAGAGCAGTTCACCTGTGTATGTGCCTCACCGTCTCTCCACTCAGACCTGGAGTTTACGGTGATGTTTAGGGGAGCTGAGTGAGAGAGAGACAGATCGGACCATAGGACATGACAGGTGTATTAAATCTATTTTTGTTAAGTCAGCCAAATATGAACAGTGTTCTTACAAAATTCTCCATTGCGTGATTTGTTGAGCATACCACAATGAGAGAGAGTTATGCTTCTGTTCTCTGGTTTCTCAAACACAGGGTGATTTATCACACACACTGCAGTGAGCTCCTCAGGCAGACAGACAGGGAGGACTAAAACTCCCCTGACAGAGTGGCTTCCATTATGGGAAGTGAAATTGAACCATGCAACTCTGGATACACCCTCTGGTAGAAGCCAGGATATGTTGGCTGCAGGAAAAGCATCAGCTGCGAGGCACTCAATCAGGCTGTATCCACCTTCCATCTGCAAGTCAACTCGTATTGTTGGAGGAACTAAGAGGAAAGACAAGGAAAGCAGACTCCAACTGTTATTTCATAGTCAGAAGGTTTTATAAATTCAAAATGCATGAATCAAATTCTCTTTATATAAAACAAAAAGGAATTTCCTTCACCAGGCTGTAGAACAAGAGGTTTAACTGTCACATTGAACAGCAGACTGGCTTGGTAATGGTGATAGGAGGCAACACACTCATACAGGCCAGCATGTTGATATCCCACAGGACGCTTAATTTTGAGAGAGCTATCATGCACCTCTACATCATCAGGCAAGGGCTTATCATCTCTGGGAGAAAAGAAGTATCAGAAAGGCAAACATTAATTTAAATTTTCTTTAATATTTATTGCGAATGTGAAATAATTGAAATTATTGAATTCAATTCCAATTTCTGACACATGACTTTTACATAGGTGTGTCAGTTTGAAAACTTTTTTTAATCACACTCCCAAATAAAAGTTAAGATTTGGCATTAATTTGTATTGATTTGGTCCTTCAACAGTTTGTTTTAACATTTCCTGTTGTGGATATCTGATTCAGTCAATTAATCATATAATCATATTGCAATCACATAATGCTTACTTTTTGCAGATAAGATTGTAATGTGGCACATTTCCAGTAACTTCTAGTTTGATGAAATCCTCACTTTGTCCCTCCTGGAGTTCCACATAGTCAGCTCCCTCTTTGCCATTGCTGCTGTTCCCTTTTCCCCAGGACAAAATCTGAACTCCGGACAAATCTGTGGGTTAAAAAGACCAAGTCTGGTTTCTGAAACTTACCATATACATACTGGTTCTAAATACAATAGGTCCTAAATGGTACTCACAGAATGAGGGTAGAGTCACGACTCTCATCACCTTGTGCATAAATTTGGGGTGGTCAAACACACAAGTGATGTTGTGACCCTCATAAAGTAAAGCAGGGAGTAAGAAAGATCTTATTTGGGTGTTCAAGCCAGTGCTGTCTTTTCTCTGCAGTTCCTCATCGTTGTCCAAAGCCAAAGAAATTTCCGCATCAGGTCTGCCACCAGATGAAATGCACAAGACCTCCCAGAACTCATTTTCTCCTTGTTGTACCATCTCTGTTTTAATGGACACATTTGGTCTCACTGTAAGACAGACATTGATAAAGATTTTTCTTCCACAAGACGCAATGTTTCTTTTTCTGAAATTATAAAGTTATATTGTGAGAGAATGACTGAGGGACTAAGTCTAAGTAATGCATCAAGGCCTCAAGATGTGTGTTAGGGGGGTCAGTGAACCAAGAACCAGATCCACATTCCACCTACATGAGTATATATGGATGAGATAATCACTCTGACTACTAATGCAGCACACATCAGGTGGCTACTTGCAAAACTGCAAGAGAACGTCAAGTGGGCCCAGATGAAAATCAAGCCGAACAAGTCACGAAGCATCTTGAAAATCAAGGGAAAGCATAAAGATGTGAAGCTCTGCATTGGTGACTACCCAATACCAACAGTGCATGAGCAACCTGTCAAAAGCCTAAGGAGATAGTAAGATGTAAGCCTCAGGGACAAAAAACAATTCCGACACAGCCCCAACCTTCATCCAAGAGGGACTAAAAAGGCCTAACCATTCCCTTACCAAACCAGAAGCTGGACGGATAGCCATGGCCCGGAACTTGAAGATGCTAGATGATATTGAACAGCAACTAATCTCCCCACTTGAGATTGCAGCCAACTCCTTTAGACTTGGTACTCTAGTCTCCATCATTGAAGGCTGTTTACATTGCAGAACTTAGTGTCCCATGGCAGAACTCAACAGAAGAGGCCTATGAGCGTAAGAATCTTTGATACACAGAATCGGCAACAGACGGTCAACAACAAGGACAGATTGTGAAAATGTATCCAGTTGAAGTGGGATGCAGAGGCTTTATAGCTTCCTCCATCATCATGCTGCTGAGAGACCTTGGCATCCATGGACAGGCTCTGCGACAGACAATTATACCAGTCTATGAAGCGACCAAAAGAAGTAACCAGTGGACACGGATCAAATGGAAGGACCCTTGCTGGGCTCAAAGAGCCTCAACATGACATGCTCAATAATGCCCCCCATACCCATTCCCCACTTGAGAACCCACTCCACAACCCTCCAGGACAAGGGTGAACCTGGTATGCTGTGTTTCATGGCTTGTTAGAAGTTTTTGAAAATTCCAAACATCACTGACAATAATTTGAGATGGACTTTAACTCACCTAAAGTACAAGATGTACTGTATTTCTTCATTCCACCAGAATGTGTTACAAATATGGTTGCAGGGCATGTATTAATTAATTTGTCAAACTAACTTCAAAAGATATTAAATCTGTGAGTAATCAGTGATGTATCTACAACTTGAAGTAAAATTGAAAACTTGCTGAGCTTTTCCTGTGTTTTTATGGTCCACATTTTTTTTGTACACTAATGCTTAACTTTGTGCATTGTGAGCTGTAGTCTGTCAACTTTTGAGTGGAAAGCAGTGAGGAACAACCAAGGTGAAAAATCCTAAATATGTAAAGTTATGCTGAAATAATGCTGTGTCACAATGCTTTACTACAAAACAACTGGGTGATGCAATGCCCAATATTATACATCATGTCACTACTTCAGACAGAAAGAAGCGGAGTAGTGTATTTTAGCATACCGTAGGTCTCAACCCTCACTGTGGTGAGTTTGGGGTCAGAAATGGTTGGATGATTGGCCACACAGGTCACAGTGTCATCGTCAAGCAAGTGGGTGGGAAGGTGGAGGATGCTGATCAGAGTGGAGGTGCCATTTGGGTGATGAGTTTCACTCATATCCATCGTAAAGTTGTGATCCATGGGAGTAACTCTGTTGATCAACCAGCTGATCTGAGGTGTGGGTCTGCCACCAACAGCAGAGCACAACACCTTCTGGTAGTGAGTGCCGTTGATGTTCTCTGAGCTGACCTGCACCTGGAATTCAGGGTGAGCTGCAATGGCATTAACAAGTTAAAAGGCTTGGGTCAGTCATGTACTAAAAGATTTCTTCAAACCCCACACCAGTCAGTGGAGACTGTTCTTGTGCCTATACCTACATATCAGACCTTTTTTTGCAATTTATGTTTCTCCTGGAAAATAAAATCTGGCAGAGGGTTTTCGTGCAAGATTAGTACTATCTGATGTTATGAATCCAAATTTAAATTTAAATTTCTAAATACAGCCTATGTGGGATTATTTGATAGATTTCTAGCAGATAATTGGCTTGTTTTCAGCAAGTCTCTGTTTTTGTGTGTGTGTGTGTGTGTGTGTGTGTGTGTGTGTGTGTGTGTGCGTGCGCGCGCGCGTGTGTGTGTGTGTGTGTGTCAGACAGACATTAGAGTAAGCCAAAACCAAAACAGAGATGAAGTAGATATAAAAGCATGAATAAATGATGATAAAATAAATGATTGAGTATTCTTGGCTAACCTATAACAGTGAGCTTTATTGTGTCCATAATGATCTCCTCCAACGATTCAAATTCACAGGTGTACTCCCCCTCCGACTTCACACTGGATACCCTCATTTTAACTGTGAGGTTGGTGGAAGAGTGTGGGATTGAGATGTCGGCATCATTGCTAAAGGGCTCATCGCTGAAAAATCCTGCCAGTCGCCTGGATTTAACTGTAGACTCAATCTGCCGCTTCCACTGTGAGTTAATGATCTTATTCTGACCCAGGTATGAACACCTGAAGTAAACGTCTTCGCCGAGAACTCCGGTTATTCTGCGAGTAATCTCGAGATCCTGGCCTTCACCTGGACATGAAGAACACAAGAAATGCCCAAGAATAGATAATTAGCTGATTGTTATATATCACTGGTTTAAGTGAAAGTATGATGTATGATGCTTGGTTTTTCATACATTTTAGGAGTAACATAAATATGTAGCAACTCCCACATCTCTAGTTCAACTATGGGTAACATACAGTAACAACAGTTTTGCAAGACAACCCAAGCATATACTGTAAAACATAGCACTGTAAATAGCACAGGAAGAATCACAATAGACCTTTCAGACATTTCTGTCATACCTTGATGGACAGTGGTGTTTTTGTAAACTTAGCCTTGATTTGATGAAGTTTCACAAGAAGGGACATTTAATAAAAGCTGACACGTGTCAGCACTTCGAGGAGATTCCATATACAAATCCTTTTTCGTTCTCTCTCCCTTCTGACTTTATCAAACTGCTTCTTACCTCACAGCTTGCATCATTTGTCATTTGCAAATCTATCTAAGTTGAGATACGCAAGAAAAAAGGTGAATATTTTTTAGGCTAGTTTGAACCCACAGCGAGCTGCTGCAGTCTAAAATTGACTGTTAGCTTCAATAATTGCTCAAAGTGAAATGCTGTTGTTACACTTTATCATTTATCTTGACATAATGTGAAGAGGCCTCCCAGTCCACTTAAGAGGAAATAATGGCAAGGAATAAATATGCTGTATCAGTTCAATTATGCCTTATTATTATTGCCAAGATAGATGTAAGCCAAGCATAGAAAAAGACACACCTTAAGGATACAAATTAAGTAATGGCTGAGAAAATCATCTAAGAAAAAGATGCATCACAAGAGATGTAGTATGCTAACAATGCTCTGCACTTCAAAAACACATGCCTTTCACACAGTATTTTCCTTGTATTTCAGACACACCTCAAACTGGACACAAAACTATATAGGGTTTTCCCCTCAACACTCCCCAACCCCACACACACAAAAACACACTCATACCTTAGCGTGTTAACGTAAGTCTCATAAAAAAAAAATAAATAAAAAAAATAAAAAAAAAAATATATATATATGGCTTTGAATGACCCCACTGATCATCTGCAATGAACTCACTGCCTGAGGGAGAATCAGATTCATTCAATAGGTAGATGAATCACATAGACAATGCAAGGCTGAACTCCTAAGAGTAAATTTAACAGCTAGAGCAAGTCCCCTAGGTTCAGAAAAATAAGTTCATATGCAGCTGACAGCCACAGATAGATTGGAAACCTTCAGACTTACCCACAATTTCCAAGCAGTGAGCAATATTTAGGATGAGACCCAAAACCAGCAGTGAAGAATGTCCCATGATTGTATCATTGAGTGAAATAAAGTTTCATCAACTGACTCAATCCAAAAAATAAAGGTACTTTATAGAAATCGTGCACATGTGGTTTATGGCTGTGAGTACACACCCTCTACAGCTGACACGGAAAGTTCTACACACACCGCCACATCCACAAATAACATCAGTGCATTGAAACCACTTCTTCCTTTTGCTTTCTGCAACAATGTCCGGGCTCCATTTCTAACCCCTCAGATGCTGCCATGCAAGTTCGGCTTGTTAATGAACTCAGCCACCTCATGTAACTGATGGCTTCAGTTAGTTGTAATACCATGTAAAACTCACATCAACTTGTCCATCCTCGGTCCCTTAGGACACTGCCTGTTACTTTTGACACCATGCAGTTTACAAAAAAATCATATAGAAGGGGAATATTTGACAATATTTTGCTCTTCAAATTCATGGGGTTGTGTTTTTATCCAGTTAGGCATATTACTGCACTCAAAAGATCCCTCAAGGAAAAGGTAAATTTTCACACAGAAACGGTTTGCCTTTATGCAGCACCATTTGTCATTTAAAGTCCACCATGTCAGATGGAAAGACTTTTGTTTCATGTAACATTTAGGTCAACTTTTATGTTGAGTCATGGAAACCACAGGAGGATGATGATATATAAATTTGCCTGCCAAGAAATGGAACATGTGGCAACACATGGTTTTTAACAGATTCTTGAATGAAGCAGGCAGCAAAAGGAGATGTTTCATATACTTGAAATTACATTTCACACAGAAATTACAAAAATAATTCTGTCTTCAGTCAGATACATGCACACTGAAAAAAACGCTCCTGTGATCTTTTCTGGTGAAAAAAATGTTTGGTCAGATCTAAGAGAGATTAAAGGTTTATTATTTCCAGTCTACTCTCCATCTTGTTTCTGTGGATGATCATAGGATCCAGACGGTAGGTCAGCTTATTACAGAAATTACATGCAACATTTAGTTATTGGGGCAACTCAGTGGTGCAGTGGTTAGCGCCTTGACCCCACAGCAGGAAAGACCCTGGTTTGATACCCACAGGGGGCCTTTGTGTGGAGTTTGCATGTTCTCCCTGTGCCAGCATGGGTTTACTTCATATTCTCTGGTTTCCTCCCACAGTCCAAAAACATGCACAAGGTTAATTGGAAGAATTTGAAAATTGCCCAGTTGTGCAAATGAGAGAGTTAATGGCTGTCTGTCTATATATGTGGCCCTGCAATTGATTGGTGACCAGTCCAGGGTGTACCCTACCTCTCGCCTGATGGCTGCTTGGATAGACTCCAGCATACCCCATGATACTGAGGATAAGTGCTAAACAATCGGTGGATGGATGGATTTAGTTTTGGGGAAAACTCTTCACACATAAATTGGTAAATCACTTAAAAACCCACTGTTTTGCTAAGAGCATGGAGCAGGGGGTATATTTTTAGGGAATTGAAGTTCCTGAAGTTGCCATTCCCCGCAGGGGGATGGAGCTGGAAAAGAGACTGTAAAGGGGGACTAGAAACCGTCAGGCCATTTCCGGATTTGACTTCCTGTCTGAGAACAAAAGTATTACACTAAGAGTGAATTAACATTTCACAGACAATGTACAACTGGCCATCCACTCCATTATGCTGCCTTTCTCTTTATCACTATTTCATGCATGAAGAAATTGAGATGAGAGAAGGAATTGTAATCTTAATTGTTATATAATTGTAATAATCATTGTTGTTATCATCATCATCATCATCATCATCATCATCATCATTATTATTCTTAGTAATTGTGGTAACGTGTAGTAGAAGTAGTATAAGTATTAGTAGTAATAGCAGTAAGTTTAATTTGATTTAATTTTCATTCATTCCCCATTGCTGCTTCATAGGTATGGTTGATATTCGTTGGCTTTATGTTGCAGGATTTTAAAATGCATGATATTTTTTTACTTGCGTTTGTTGAGCAGGTGGATCATTTCACATATTTGTAAGTTGAAACACAATGGTCGAATAGAATCATACAACTTTCTGCTGACAAGCAGTAGCTGTGAAGTGCATGAGGAGGAGCTGACCACAAAAAAAAATCCTGCAACACATTGCTGGTTAGACATGCTCTTTTTCAGCAATGTATCTATAATTTAAGGAGGAAGCCATCACTTGTAAACTAAAACTGATTCACAAAACACGATGACCTTCTTTTCAAGAGTACATAATGATTACTGAAGCATTATATCAATTTCAACAAAATATTATCCATCCACAATGAACTATTGGAATCTCATGAATGTTAATGGCTGCTGTCTGTCCTCCTTCTAAATTCACAGTATTCTTTGTGCTTTTTTTAAATTCATCCCTCAGCATTGTGATATTTGCAAAGAAAAAATGAATGGAAACTTTATTGGGTCTACGTTGACAGGCAAGACGAACACATCCAGCATGCAGTGGCTTCTTTTGCTTCTACATTTCAATGTGAATATTTTTTTTTGTTTCTTTCATGAGATGAGCAATACTAACATACTATGCCATAATACCTTCCTAAAGTCAACAAGCATCTGAAAGGTTGTGAAACTAATTGGCATCTTAACTCTTCAAAATCCCAATCTCCCTGAAATAGTCCCAAGGTAAATTCAGAGGGTTGCGTCAGGAAGGGTATGTGGCGAAAAACTTTTGCCAAAACCAAACATGCAAATCAATCATAATAACCAAATCAAACCAGATCAGTCAAGGCCTGGGCTAACAACAACTGCCATTGGTATGATGACCTACAGGGAACCAATGGAAACTGGGCTACTATGCGTCAAAGAAGGAGAGGAGAAAGGCGTGTTTGGAAGAAGAGAGAGAAGAGGAAAGGCAAGAGTCTGGGACTGAGAGTAGGGACTTTGTATATTGGGACTATGACAGGAAAAGGTAGAGAGTTGGTCGACATGATGCAGAAACGGAAGGTGGGTATACTATGTGTCCAGGAGACCAGGTGGAAAGGTAGTAAGGTTAGAAGCTTTAAGTTTTATTATCATGGCACTGACAAGAAGAGAAATGGAGTAGGGGTTATCTTGAAGGAGGACCCTGTTAAGAAAGTTCTGGAGGTGAATGTCGGATAGACATGTGAGTCTGAAACTGGACATTGAAGATGTGATGCTCAATGTTTTTAGTGGCTATGCCCTGCAGGTGGTATGTGAAATTGAAGAGGAGAAGTTCTGGAATGAGCTACATGAAGTGATGCAGAATATCCCTAGAAATGAGAGAGTGGTAATTGGTGCAGACTTTAATGGGCATGTTGGTGTGGGCAATAGAGGGGATGAAGAAGTGAGGGGCAGATTTGGTATACAGGATAGGAACGCAGAGGGACAGATGGAATAGATTTTGCGTAAAGAATAGAAATGGCTGTTGTGAACACTTTTTTCCAGAAGACAGGAACATAGGGTAACTTATAAGAGCAGAGGTAGAAGCACCCAGATAGACTACATCTTGTGTAAATGAGGTGACCTGAAAGAGATTAATGCAAAGTAGTTGTTGGTAAGAGTATAGCCAGACAGCATAGCATGCTGGTTTGTAGGATGACTCTGGTGACAAGAAAGATGAAGAGGACAAAGGCAGAGCAGAGGACAAAGTGGTGGAAGCTGAAAGGGGAGGAGTATTGCATGGTTTTCAGGGAAGAGTTGAGAAAGGGTCTGGGTGGTCAGGGTGAGCTTCCAGATGATTGGACAACAACAGCTAGTGTTATCAGGGAGACAGGTAGAAGAGTACTTGATGTGTCATCTGGAAAGAAAATAGATGGAGTATATACAGAGAAAGCGGTTAGCAAAGAAGAAGTGGTACACTTAGAGGACTGAAGAGAACGGACAGGAGTACAGGAAGATACAAAATAAGGTAAAGATAGAGATAGCAAAGGCAAAACAAAGGGCGTACGATGACTTGTATGCTCGGTTGGACAGTAAGGAGGGGGAGAATGATCTATACAGGGTGGTGAAACTGGTCTGAAAGAAATAACAATGGAAAGGAAGTACAACAGGTCTCGGTGATTAAGGATAGAGAGGGAAATGTATTGACAGATGCTAGAAGAGTAATGGGGAGATGGAAACAGTACTTTGAAGAGCTGATGAATGTGGAAAATGAAAGAGAGGCAAGGGTAGAAGAGGTGACTATTGTAGACCATAAAGTAGCAGAGATTAGTAAAAGTGAAGTGTGGAAAGCATTGAAGAGGATGAAGAGTGGAAAGGCAGTTGGTCCTGATGATATACCTGTGTGGAGGTGTGGAAGTTTCTAGGAGAGGCAGTGGTAGAGTTTATGACTGGATTATTCAACAGGATCTTAGAGAGTGAGAAGACGTGTGAAGAATGGAGACCAAGTGTGATGGTGCAGATTCTTAAAAATAAGGGGGGTGTGCAGAATTGCGGCAACTATAGAGGGATAAAGTTGATGAGCCATACAATGAAGTTATGGGAAAGAGTCGTGGAAACTAGACTGAGAGCAGAAATCAGCATTTGTGAGCACCAGCATGCCTAGAAAGAGTACTACTGATGCAGTATTTGCATTGAGAATGCTAATACAGAAGTACAGAGAACGCCAGAGGGAGCTACATTGTGTTTGCATTGTGTTTGAGAGTGAATATATTGTTAGTCGGATGCTCGATTGGAGCTGCCAGGCAGGAGGTCTTGAAGAGGACCAAGGAGAAGATTTATGGAAGTCGTGAGAGAGGATATGAAGGTAGCTGGTGTGAGAGAGGAAGATTCAGAAGATAGGGCTAGATGGAGGACGTTGATTCTCTGTGGCGACCCCTGAAGGAAAAGCCGAAAGGAGAAGAAGAAGAAGAAGGAAATCACATTTTGAAAGCTTCTGCACTCTCCAAAATAAAGAAAAGTATCTCATGGCTCTGATCATCTCTTTGGTGATCCTCCACCATGTCTTAATGGCAGAGGAGGCAGTTGCGCTCAGTGCTTAATGATAATGACTCCAGCAGTGATGCGGCAGGCTTGTGGATCATGAACATTTGAACCATTTATTTGCTTCAATGATTGAGGCTGTGCTGGTGAGTGCTTAATGTTTTTTTAGGTGATAGAAACAAGAGGCAAGTGAAGATGCAAATCTGGTCAATACAGTAAGTAGGTGTGTGTGTTTATAGATATGTTTCAGGAAGTGGGTTCCTCTGTTTTCACTGGAGAGAAGGGGTTGTTCCCTGCTTGTTGAACTGGGCTCTTTAGTGGCTTGAGTGAGGATGGTGGGATTGGATTCATTCCAAGGTTGAATATCACACTAGTGGCAGAACCTCAAGTGAGTGTAAGTGAAATGGACAGCAGATGATTCTGGTTTGTGAAATGGTTATTTGGGACATGCTGAGCATGGTATCGTCTTTGCACCCTCTCCCAGACCCGGCACCCATCCTGCTTCCCTGCCTCCACCCCACCACCACCACATGCCTCTATAACCAGCAGACTTTGAGTTCATGCCAGTATCTCATGTTCAGCTCATATCAGGGTGGCGAGTAACCATGGTTCATTCAAAAAATGATGTCATTTCCAAAAAAATAAAGCAAGGTCCTTTTTAACCACAGTCTATGATCAACTTTTTTTAATCAGTCAAAAAAGTGCCATTTAAATCATGTTTACACTGCTGTGCACTTCCTTAAACCTTTACGCTGTTTTTGCAGAACGAAAGAAGATCCCACCCCAATTACCACTTCCGGTTGTTGCTTTGTAAAAAAGGTAAATCAGTGATTATTTTTCAGCATTCTAAAAGCAAATTTCAGAATTTCATATTGCTGGAGTATATTGCTAGACTTTTTTCATATTTTAACCCAAATAGCAGAAATCAAGACAGAAATTTACATTGCACTCAAGTAACTCACAGCTAAAACACTTCCCTTTTCCTCTTTCAACTCCCTTTTTATTGCACATAAATGAATAGAAATAAATAAAATAGCCCTTTATAGATCCCTAAAATCTTCAGAATGTATTATTTTGTTTTAGTAAATACTGTAATTGCAACACTCAACACGAATTGCTTCGAGTTTACATTGATGTATTTCCATGTATTTTTAACTGACACTGAATCAGCTTAAAAAGAACTGGCCATCTTTTAACTCAAAGTTTAAGTACATCTACAGTGCTGTTGGACAGTTCATTATTGTGATAGGAACATGAAGTTTTTATTAAGAAAATACATGTACATCTGTTCCAGTTGCCCTTGTCTCTTTTGTTCATACCCTTACATAGCTTCCATGGTGAAGTTAAACTTCATTGTACAGGAAAATATGTTGATTGCTATTTAGGAGGTATAATTCAAGAGGTAATAAATTGGTCAAAGATGGGTCTATCATTGATGACCAGGCTTGTGTTTAAAGCAGTGCAGGATATTGAGACTTCACCTCCTCTCAAGCATTGGACTTAGCTGACACAACACAAAATTCAAATGCAACCTTAGACCTGGGGGACAAATTACTCCGGCTCCGGCCAGGCAGCTACTGTTCAGGAAGGCAAGAAGCAAATCAATATAGGCTTATAGACCCAAATCAGGCCTCAATGTTCCTTCTCAGCACTGCTACTCTAATTCGTCTTTCTTTTCAGAAGAGGGCTGAGCCTGCTGTTATGGATATCATTAAGATCTTCTATCCTTAAGTCAGTAAGAATAGTCTGTATTTGAGATTTGGTCTCTGGGTTTTATAAGTACACTATACAGTATATTCCTGACTTTAAAGTCCAACACCCAACATTCATGCGTCATACACCAGTATTTGTTATTTTACTCTTAAAACTTTCAGCACAAAACCCACGGCTGCCATCTGTAGACAGAAGACGAAAAGATTAGACTTTTTACACAAAACGGATGAATGCTTCTTGAGCTCTGACACACAAGGGAGAACTCAACTTAATGACTTTCAGACAGTCAAGTCAGTTATTAAAAATGTAAATGTTCAGCACACAGTGAGGATGTCAAACCAGAGCAGAAGTTAACATTTGGAAGGCTTCCACTTTGGAAAAGAAAGGTGGGGGCCCGACAAATGTCAACTTAAACAACCTGATGTTGGGTAAAGGTTGATGCAGACCTTTAACCAACCACACAGTTACACACATGCACAGGTGAGCAAACAGGAAATAAAATATGTAAGGGCAGGAAGTGGAGTGGATCTGAAACAAGAGAGAATTTAAATAAAAAATAAATAGGAAATGCTGAAGTGAATAGCATCAAATGAAGAAGCAATGTAAAACATATTGTTATATATCAGGTAATCTCGCAATATAAATACACATATACATATACATACATATATATTATGTTTATCTAAAGATATGCAAAACATGCCAAATGAATGATAGAAATAACAATTAAAGTTATTTCTGAACATTCCTCCGTACTCATTTTCCAAGATACTTAAAATCCTGATAGTTCTGATGTCAAACACACTAATGTGTGATGGAGCAATTTGTCATTAAGGAAAGGTATATCACTTCGAGTGGCCCGTCGATCAAATCACCAATCACCAAGTGATGCCCCTTTGTGTCAAAGTGAGCAGTGTTGCCTGGTAGTTAACCTGACCATATCAGATCAAATAATCAGTAATACACAGACACACACACACACACACACACACACACACACACTGCCGCCTCTTGAGTATGTATTGACCACTCAACCAGACAATTCCTTTAGCACGCCATGGAAGGCCTTTACAGCATGTATTCTGTATTCTTAATATTTGATGTGTTTTCATTTTTATTTATTTATTTATTTTTATTTTTTTACCAATTGGCCACCGAACCAATCCTTTCCTAAAGATCCATTCGTCCATCCATATTTCCTCTGCTTGTCAAGAGTCAGATCGCAGGGGCAGTTGCCAGAGCAGTAAGGCCCAGCCCTCCCTCTCCCCCGCCACATGGTCAAGTTCCTCTGGGGGGGACCCCAAGGCGTTCCCGAGCCAGCTTCGAGACATAGTCTCTCCAGCGTGTCCTGGGTCTTCCCTGTGATCTTATCCCAGATGGACATGCTCAGAGGCATCCTGACATGCTCAGGAGACATCCTGACCAGATGCTCGAGCAGCCTCGTCTGACTCCTCTCTATGCAGAGGAGCAGCGGCTCTACTTTGAGCTCCTCCCAGATGACCAAACTTCTCACCCAATCTCTAAGAGAGAGTCTGGCCACCCTGTGGAGGGAAGTCATTTCGGCTACTTGTATCCGCGATCTCGTTCTTTTGGTCACTACCCACAGCTCGTGACCATGGGTGAGGGTGCGAACATAGATCGATCGGTAAATTGGGAGCCTTTCTTTTTGACCCAGCTCCCTCTTCATCATGACTGACCAGAACAGAGTTCTTATCACTGCAGATGCCGCACTGATCCACCAATCCGTTTATCTCCCGCTCTATCCTTCACTTGTGGACAAGACCCCAAGATACTTGAACTCTTCCATTTGGGGCAGGACCTCTTCCCCAACCCGGAGTGGGCATTCCCCCCGTTTCCAGTTGAGCACCATGGTCTTAGATTTGGATATGCTGAACCTCATCCTGGCCGTTTCACACTCAGCTGCGAACTGTTGCAGTGAGAGCTGGAGATCACGGCCTGACGAAGTCAACAGAACCATATAATCTGCAAAAAGCCGAGACCCGATCTTGCGGCCACCAAACCAGATTCCCCCGATGCCCTGGCTGCACCTAGAAATTCTGTCCATGCAAGTTATGAAAAGAATCAGTGACAAAGGGCAGCCCAGACGGAGTCCAACTCTCACCGGAAACAGGTCCGACTAACAACCAGTAATGTGGACCAAGCTCTGACACCGACATCAAAAACCACACTGCTCCTCCAGGATCCGGCGGGGCCTCTTCTCCAGTGCCACTTAGTAGACCCTATCAGAGGGGCTGAGGAATGTGACCCCATGTAGTTGGAGCACACCCTCTGATCCCACTTTTGGAAAAGGGGAATCACCACCCCAGACTACCAGTCCACCGGCTCTGTCCCAGACATCCACACAATGCGGCAGAGGCCTGTCAGCCAGGACAGCCCGACAGCATCCAGAGCCTTGAGGAACCCAGGGCGGACCTCATCCAGTCCCGGGCCGTGCTACTGGAGACCTTTTTACTTGCTGAGCAACTTCAGCCCTGGAAAAAGGTGTGCCCGCTCCAGATTCCAACGGCTCTGCTTCCTCATTGGAAAGCGTTTCAACGGGGTTGAGGAGGTCTTGGAATGCCCCGCTCCCACTGTACACAGTGTTGACAGAGCACCGGTTCCCCCTCCAGAGCCAGTGGATGGTGGACCAGAATCTCCTTGTGACCCCCACCGGAAGTCGTTCCCCACGGTCTCCCTGTACTCCTCCCACACCCGAGTTTTTGCCTCTGCAACCGCCAAAGTCGCATGCTGCTTAGCCTGCCGGTATCTGTCAGCTGCCTCTGGAGCTCCACAGGCCAGAAAGGCCCGGTAGGACTCCTTCTTTAGTTAGATGGCATCCCTCACCGCTGGAGTGGGCTCGAGGGTTGCCGCCCCGACAGGCGCTGACCACCTTATGGCTGCAGCTCCGGTCCGCTGCCTTGACAATGGAAGCATATAACATGGCCCATTCAGACTCAATGTCTTCGCATTCCTTGGGATGTGGTTGTAGTTCTGCCAGAGTTCTGGGAGTTGAAAGTCCTTCTGACAGGGGACTCTGCTAGACTTTCCCAGCAGGCCCTGATGTTATGTATGGGTCTGCCAGGTCTGACCGGTATCCTCCCCTACCAACGGAGCCAGCTCCCGACCAGGTGGTGATCAATTGACAGCTCCGCCCCTCTCATGTCCAGGACACGCGGCCGCAGGTCCGACAATACGACCACAAGTCGATCAAAGAACTGTGGCCTTAGATGTGTTGTTGCCAAGTGTGCATATGGACACCTTTATGCCTGAACACGGTGTTTGTTATGAGCAATCCTTGACAAACACAGAAGTCCAATAACAAAACTGTGTTCGGGTTCAGGGGGGCCATTCCTCCCAATCACACCCTTCCAAGTCCCACTGTCGTTGCCCACGTAAGCGTTGAAGTCTCCCAGTAGATCAAGAGAGTGCCTGGTAGGGGCTAGCAGCCCAAGAAGGGTGGGTAAACTGAACTGTTGTTGGGTGCATAGCACCCCCAAGTGAAGGTGGAGGGAGGCTACCCTCTTGTCCAGTGGGTTGAACCTCAACGTGCAGGCACCAAGACGCGGGGCAATCAATATGTCCACACCTGCCCGCCGCCTTTCATGGGGGGGCGACTCCAGAGGCCTGGTCCCGGATTCCACGGCATGCTTCGAGGTGAGTCCGACTTTATTTAGTCGGAATCTCTGATCCTCACGCATCAGCTCGGGTTCCTTCGCTGCCAGAGAGGTGACTTTCCATGTTCCAAGAGTTAGCTTGTGCAGCTGAGGATTGGATCACCAGTGTCCCTCGCTCCAGCTACTTCCCAGCTCACATGGCACCCGACCCCCTTGGCCCTTCCCTGTGGGTGGTGAGCCCAGGGGAGGAGGGACCCATGTCGTTCTTTCAGGCTGTACCCAGCCAAGCCCCTTGGGTGAAGGCCTGGCCACAAGGTTCTTGCCACCAAACTCCACCCCTGGGGCTAGCTCCAAGGAGTGTCTGGGCAAGGGAAAACTGGGTCCAATGATTGTCTTCCTCATGAGGGTCTTCTGAGGCACACTTTGTCTGGTTCCTCACCTGGGACCTGTTTGCCTTGGATGACCCTTCTAGGAGCATAAAGTCCCTGACAACATAGCTCCCAGGATCACTGGGAGGCACAAACCCCTCCACCATGGTAAGGTGGCATCTCACGGAGGGGCTTTCCTAAAGATGACTAGTTAAAGTCTCTTTTGATCTTACAAATAAATGACCAAAGAAAAAAACAGAAGAGATTGACTAGTCATCCTAGTGAAGTTTTCATTGGTGAAACAGTTGGGTTCCGCTATGGTGCCAAAAAATAATTATGGGGCAAAATGTCCACTGGTCAGACCTCAAACATAGTGCTTTATAAGGGACTCTATTCACCCATTCACAAACACCCTCACAAAGAGGTGTTGGGAAAGCTACCACACAAAACACTAACCAGACCATTGGGAGCAATAAGGGGCTCAATGTCTTGCCCAACAATACTTTCAGACTGAAGGAGCTAGAAATCAATCTTCTAATAGGTAACTAATGGAGGAAACTGACATCTGTTGTCATATAAATAGAATAAATCCACTATAAGCTTCTCATAGAAAACAGACAGCAAGTCCTGCAATGTTTACCGTAGACTCTACTCACAACAACATAGTTTTTCCCTTATCCTAACAAAAAGGGACCTAGTTTTATGGACAAAGAATGATTTATAGAACTTTCAGCCAGAAGGTGTCTTTTGTGTCTTTGAGTGACCAGTCACTTTGTTTCTGCCATTCTTTCATTGAATGACCTTCGTTTTTTCTGGTCTGACTCAGCATTTGAAGCTTCATGTACAGTGATTATACTGCTGGAGAACCCCAGTGGGTGTGAGAGGCATTTGTCAAAGATCATTCCAACTTCCTCTTAACTGCAATTTAAAAGCCTGAACAGCTTCAGTCAATAATCACAGTTATCTGGACTCAGTGATCAGAGGCTAATTGATTCCTCTAATGGGTAAAATGTGTCAGGGTCTCACACCTGGGTTCAATTCGTAATCGGCGCCAGCTGCAGCAGCGGCCGCTAATCAAGATCCCTATAAAGGGCAGCGGCACGCTCTGCCAGGCGCCGGGGGATTGTGGTTGCCCAACAACCCTGGCCACTGTGGATCCTGGACTTACCCCTTGCCATGTTTATCCCCGCAACCCTGTGAGAACCCCGTTACGACTGGACCCGGCCGGTGTAACATCTGACCCTGTGAGACCCCCGGTGGACAACCGGACCCTGAGTGTAGACCGGGACCCCCTGGTGGATCACCGGACCCCGACCCTGCGAGAACCCCGTTACGACAGGACCCAGCCGGCCGCTGTAACATCGGACCCTGACCCTGTGAGACCCCCTGGTGGACCATTAGACCCCGAGTGTAGACCGGGACCCCCTGGTGGACCACCGGACCCCAACCCTGCCTGAGATCCTGCCGTGACCCTTCCTGCCACCCTGCCTGGGGCCCGTCCTGCAACCCCGCCTGCAACTCTGCCTTCCCGAGGTGCTCCGCCTGGGACCCAGTCTGGTGAGACCCAGCCTTGTGCAACTGTCTCGGGGCCAGGGAATTGCCAGCGACTGCCAGCCTGCCTCCCTGAGACACCCTACCTAAATAAAGAGCTCAAAACCCTGATTTCAGCCTTGACGGTGTGGTTCCCTGCCCGAGTCCGCCCCCTGTGGCCCGTGACAAAAATGTAATGATAATGTCTAATGTTGGAGAAATCAAAGCTCACCCCTCTTTGACAGGAGCCCTCAAAAAACATGATGGATGGTAAATAGTTAATGGGTCATCACATTTTGTGATTATATGTACCTTAAAATTGTTACCAGTGTGAGTAAATGGTGAACGCTACACCAACAATGGATCCCAATCCTCCAAGTGCCTGGATGTTGGATTGGTCATAATTCACTCTTCTCATAACTAAAAGGATAAAATCCAAAATAAATACATTTATCATGAAACTCAAAGAAAATATTTCACATTTACTTTAGTTGTTTAGTTATTTAGTTTGTCTTAAAGGTATTAGGTTTGTTCTAGGTTAGGCTAACTATTTTATATGCCTTTCATATTTTTCAAATTATAAAAATGGTCTGGTGTAGTTGACCTGGAGAGAAATTGTGATGTAGGAAACTTAAATGTAAAGTTGATATAAACCAACCACTTTATTGATTTTTTTTTTTTTTTTTCAAATCAAAGACAAATATGATGATTACAGCCCCTCTTACTGTACAAAGCCTCCCAAGTTGTGTAACACTGGACTATGTTTATATGACAGCCCAACTTGTAATTAGCTTTAGTTAATGTTGGCCTCCAAGGGCATTTTGAGCTCAAATATGAAATGAATATGGGATACATGAGATTAGGTTAATGCCAGGTCAGGTTTCTTGGGTCATGGTGCCAGAAATAGATCTGTATAAAGAAAACTGAAGTCATCGATTGATTTGATTTCATTAACAGTGTTAACAGGACCCGCAGAATGTGCATACAGTTAAACAAGACAGCTTCACTCCTGCAGACTTTGAAATATTTTATTGCTGGTAATTTATCAACTATTTATGTATAGCTTGTGTCAAATGAGTAATGCAATTCAATTTCCCTTGATAAATAGGTGACATAATGAACAGTTCTATTTCTATGTTACTTTCTACAGACAAGGGGTATTTTCATTATCCATTAGACTTTATACAGAAATATTTATAGAAATACAAATACATTCATTGTATTTCAACCATGCATTATTCTAGAAAACAGCAACATTAGCTAACTTTGCCAGAGATCAAAAGTGTTACCTAGGTTGAAAGTAAAATTGAGTTCCCAACTACTATGATAATTATATGAAAGAGCAAAATAGATTTGGTTACCATGTAGTTTAACAACCTACCTTGTAATAAACATAAAACCTTGTCAATCAAAAAAATGATGATTCTTTCACCAAGATGAAGAATAATGAAACCAAACCAGTGGGCTGAACAATAAGAACAATTTATTTAC
The DNA here is from genome assembly GCF_037954325.1 of Fistularia commersonii. Classification (NCBI taxonomy): domain Eukaryota; kingdom Metazoa; phylum Chordata; class Actinopteri; order Syngnathiformes; family Fistulariidae; genus Fistularia; species Fistularia commersonii. The sequence goes on from NC_141301.1 coordinate 5,558,433, forward strand.
TTGCATCGAGGAAACAAAACACACTTGAAGCTTTTTTTGCTGAGAATAGACATATTTGCTGTACTTCTGATGACTGTGATGCTGTGTCACTCTGAAAGCTACAATGGATCCAGGTCATATTTACATTAAAAAAATTAGCATGACTGAAATCAAGGTAAATAAATAAGGGTTTATTCTTTACCGCCTTGCTGTTCTTTTTCTTCATCATGCTGTGGTAAGCAAGGGCTGCCGCAGACAAAAAGAGTGGATGAGTCGATCTTTCAAGGATTATGCTGATTAATAAGTACATAGGTTTAAACTCGTAAAATAAAGAGAAAAACCCTGGGGGGCGATAAACAACAGTCTTGTTCATAGTGCCTCCACATTCTGCCCTCCTGTCATGCAAAAGTACAGCAACAGTTAGTACAGTACAAATGTACCTGGATATGAAATTCACATAAACACTTTCAAGTGGTAAACTGTAGGATATCACAATAAGATGAAAAGATTAATAAGGTCCTCTGCTATTTCCCAAAGGAAAGACTTAATGCAACAATGTCTGGTAGCTTTCCTAACAGGTATCAGCAAAACCTGCTGCTGTTCAGCAAAACAGCAAAACACAGTGCTGCTACAAACCAGTCTAGCAGTTGTCACAAGTGTGTTACGCTAACAGATTGTTTACTGATCTTGCTTGAGCATAGCATTTCTCAAAATGTGAGGATCCCTTTAACCTTCATATTATGTTAAGGGTCAATTTGACCCATTTCACCCATTGGGTCAAAGTGACCCTTAACATAATATGAGGGTTAAGAACCATGAGCCATGGAGTCATGGTAGCTAGCGTGCCAACTGGACACAAGCCGGGGTCTGATCAGCCTTAGCTGGGTCACCTGGATGAGGATGTATGATGTTGAAAGACCCGAAACACCCAATTATCCCAGGAACATCACTGAGGATGTGTCCAGGTGCATTAGTATATGTATTTACACAGTGAGCATAGCATTTCTCAAAATGTGAGGATCCCTTTAAGAACCATGTAAAGACAGTAAAGGTCATTGCAAAGGCCATTTTTATGTGGAGAATAAAATTCCTTTAGACTAGCTGTGCGATAAAGTCTAAACCCAGGGACACACTCCCAGCACAAAGCTGCAAGTCCTTGTCGTAGGTAAACATAACCTGCAAACTGCATTGACTTCTGTTCCCAGTCACATCATGGTTTTAGCTGGGATGCACTCCCTCATTATAACACTACAATCCTTTCTGATGTATAATTCCTGAGTAACGCTTGTTCATAAGCTGTTTCACGACATCTCAATTTTAAGAAGAGAAGCTTCTATTTTGAGATTTACCTTCCATTTTTAATAATGGGAGTGGAGGTGTAGGGAGTTTTTTTTTTCTCTGTAAAGTTGGTCTGACTGGAGCCAAATCCAGGAGCCAGACTGTTTTATTGCATTTTGGGATTACCAGCTTGCTGAAATGAAAGTGTATCTCACTACCGTTGAAGGACCCCTGCAAGACCTCAAAAGTTACCATAGCCTGTGTACAAACACGTATCTCCGGCCAAAGGAGGAATGCCTTGTGACTTTGTTCAGATATCGCCATTAATTAGGAAACACAAGGAGACATGACTCTGCAGGATGGTGATGAAATTATGTGAGGCTTTGAATTTTGTGTACAGTTAGATTTTTTTAATGAAACTGTTCTACAAACAAATGTTAATAATTTTTATAACCTTGGTTTGACTGACCACATCCATAGAAGTATAGTGATTAAGGAAAAAAACAACAGTGGTCCAGAAAAAATAAAAAGCACACTTAGCTCCCTGATGAAATTCTGCCATCTTGAATGAAACTATTTGATAAAAAGAACGATAACTTCTCTTGAATTGTGGTGAAGAATAACTGTAACTTACCATTGTAAATTTCCATTGCCATGGATATGAGTGTGAGGCAAACATGATAAGCAATACTACAAATATGAGTTAGTATTTCCAAATACAGTCTGTAAAGGATGCATGTTGACAACTTATGGTATGATATAATATATTTTAATATTGTTTACAGTTCTAAAATCCATCCATCCATCATTCTTCTACCGCTTATCCTGCACTCGGGGTCATGAGGGATGCTGGAGCCTATCCTTGCTGTTACAGGCAAGAGGCAGGGTACACCCTGGACTGGTTGCCAGTCAATCGCTGGGCCACATACAAAGACAGACAACTTTCACTGACTCGGGGCAATTTTCCCTATTAAACTGCTGCATGTTTTCAGATCGTGGGAGGAAACTGAAGGACCTGGAGAAAACTCATGCAGACACAGGGAAAACATGCAAACTCCAGTGCTAAAATAGGATCTAAAAATTATATTACTCCTTTTTGGTTAAATGTCTCTTTAACAAAGTTAAAGTGGAAATTAAAACCAATTTAGAATAAGCCTTGGATTTTACACAGCATGTAATCATATGTGAACTGCCATCTTACCGTGGTGGAGGGGTTTGTGCGTCCCAGTGATCCTGAGAGCATTGTCGGGGGCTTTGTGCCCCTGGAGGGGTCACCCAAGGCAAACAGGTCCTGGGTGAGGGTCCAGGCAAAGTGTGGCTCAGAAGACCCTCATGATGAAGACAAATGTTGCACTTAGTTTTCCCTTGCCGGGATGGGTGACCGGGGGCACCCTTGGAGCCAGGCCCAGGGGTGGGGCTCGATGGTGAGTGCCTGGTGGCCAGGCCTTCAGCCATGGGGCTCAGCCCAAAGATCATCATGGGTCCAGCTTATCCTGGGGGACGGGGGACATTGGCAGTGCGATCCTCGGCCACAGAGGCTGGCTCTTGGGACATGGTTCTACTGGGAGACTTCAATGCTCATGCGGGCAATGACAGTGCGACTTGAGAGGGCGTGATTGGGAGGAATGGCCCCCTGATCTAAACCAGAGCGGTTGTTTTGTTATTGTCGATAACAAACATTATGGCATAAAGGTGTCCATATGCACACTTGGCAACAACACACCTAAGGCCACAGTTCTTTGATCGACCTTGTGATCGTATCGTCTGACCTGCGGCCGCATGTCCTGGACATGAGAGGGGCGGAGCTGTCAATTGATCACCACCTGGTCGGGAGCTGGCTCCGATGGTAGGGGAGGATACCGGTCAGACCTGGCAGACCCATACATAACATCAGGGCCTGCTGGGAAAGTCTAGCAGAGTCCCCTGTCAGAAGGACTTTCAACTCCCAGAACTCTGGCAGAACTACAACCACATCCCAAGGGATGCGAAGACATTGAGTCTGAAAGGGCCATGTTCTATGCTTCCATTGTCAAGGCAGCAGACCGGAGCTGCAGCCATAAGGTGGTCGGCGCCTGTCGGGGCGGCAACCCTCGAGCCCACTGTGGTGAGGGATACCATCTAACTGAAGAAGGAGTCCTACCGGGCCTTTCTGGCCTGTGGAGCTCCAGAGGCAGCTGACAGATACCAGCAGGCCAAGCGGCATTTCAGTGGTTGCCGAGGCAAAAACTCGAGCGTGGGAGGAGTTCGGGGAGACCATGGAGAACAACTTCCGGTGGGTCCACCACTTCCCTGGTCCACCATCTGGTGGCTCAGGAGGGGGAAGCAGTGCTCCGTCAATGCTATGTACAGTGAGAGCGGGGCGCTGCTGACCTCAGCTCACGACGTTGTAGATTGGTTGCAGCAATACTTCCGAGACCTCCTCAACCCCATTGATATGCCTTCCAATGAGGAAGCAGAGCCACGGGAGTCCGGAGTGGACACACCTATTTCCGGGCCTGAAGTTGCTCAAGCAGTCAAAAAGCTCTTCAGTAGCAGTGCCCCGGGGGTTGATGAGGTCCACCCTGGGTTCCTCAAGGCTCTGGATGCTGTAGGGCTGTCCAGGTTGACACGTCCCTGCCACATTGCGTGGATGTTGGGGACAGTGCCACTGGACTGGCAGACTGGGGTGGTGATCACCCTTTTTAAAAAAAGGGTGGAAGATGGATGGATGGATGGATGGATGGATGGATAATCATATGTATCCACAAAAAATAACATGATTTGGCTGGCTGTCGATTAGTTTTCTAAAAAAAAACACCTTTGGTGCAAAAAGTAGGCTTTCTGAACACAAATATTTCAAATAGCGTATCTCTCCAATTAAAGCTGTCTATATTTTCCCCCAAACCGTGACGTACAAGTTGAGCCTACACATTTTAGGCCTGAAATCACATTAGGACATAAAGATCAGCACATGAGTCCTGATTCTCCTTCACACCATCACACCTTAATACCTTGAGAACTGCAGCCTATCACCCCCAGATTCTCTTGCAAGTATCTGACCCTTCTCTATCAGACTAGCAAGTATTAACATGTAATTGGTCAGCAGGAAGTAACCTAGGATCATTACTGTCAATCAACCTGAGTGTGCACAAAAGCTAAATCTGACAGGAAGGATAAAAGTGGAATAATGTGTGATTTGTCCGAAATTCATTTCATCATGATTTTAAGTGAAGAACAGGATGAAGTCTTTTATCTAACAGTCCAGAAATCAAATTAAATCAAATTTTATTTAATCAACCTTTATTTTCCCTCCTGTGGGTAGAGACAGTACAAACGATCTGTGTTGCATTATCTTACAGTCCTTGCTCCTTCCTCTAAAGCTGCTGGGGCAGCAGCCTCCAACCCCTGACCGTCACAGCATGAGCACAGTGCTGGCCAGCGTAAAGTCTCAGTAATTAAGACATCACGCTGGCTGACTTTAAAAGCTCCTAAATAGGCCTCCTGCTGTCCCCTCGCTCTCTCTGTTGAAGGTAATTTATTCGATTTGACATGAGTTGTGCTTCACCTCATCCTCGCCTCTCTCTCAACACACACCCGTGATATAGATGAACAATGGAGTTCCTCTTCTCCTTTTGTTAACTTTTGCTTTGGTGATCTCCACAACTGTATGACCATGGTTGTGTTTAATTAAGTCAAAAGAGTCTATGTAAATATAAAGCTGGGATTATCAGAGAGTCAATTGTTAAATTAGGAAGCCATAAAAGAAACATCACAAAAAAAAAAAAAAAAATCTTAGACAAAGGCTGAAAATGTGAAGGACGTCATTTTTTTTTATTCCAATGTAGGATTGAGAATTGTTGTTGCATGCCAGTTTCTTAGACGCTCAAGCAGGAACATGTTAAAAAATTTTAAAGGTTGGGGAGTAAAAAGTCACTGACTGAAATACAGGTATATGTATATTTGCTTTTCTTTTTCTTGTTTCTAAACATATCTCATGAATTCAGATCACATTTTATTTATCATTCATTCTTTGCTGCTAATTTGATCATTACAGTTTTCCTCAGCCAATCCCTGCAGCTTTCTTTTACAAATTTTAAGATGCCATTTAGGAAATTAGTATGAAACTTTTTTTGGAAAATTCCAATATTGCAAACTTTTTCAATGAATAAAAGATTTTAGTAAAACGGTCAGTGACTGTACTGAAGACGCACTCAAATAATCTATTAATCCCAAAAAAAAAAGAGTAGAAAAAAAGTTATTTAAAGCCACAGTCTGAGGAAATTAAGGCCCTGTGGGTATTGCTTATCATCTGAGAGGTTAATCTCTACTGGATTCAAAGGTCCATCTAGCCTTAAGAGTTTTTTGATTGTTTTCGACCAGGGGATTTCAGTTTATCTCAGTCAATTTACCCATTTGATTAAGATTTAAAAATCGTATTTACCATAACGCTTTGACTTTCATGTCAATGTGACGACCAGACTTTTTGCTGACACAGCATATCATTTACACAAGGATAGGATAGGCAAAAAATTTGAACAAATTGTAATGGCCAAAGTTTAATGTGACATATGACAATGAGTGGCAAGGTAGTGCAGTGGTTAGCTTCGGTCTCATAGCATAAGGGACCTTTTCTTTCTGTGTGGAGTTTGCATATTTCCCCGGTGTCTGCAGATCAGTCCAAAAACTTGGTTAATTGGAAAAATTGGGAAAATGTCCCTGATGTGTGAATGAGAGAGTGAATGGTTGTCTGTTTGTTACCAGATGGCAGCTGGGATAGGCTCAAGCATCCCCCGCGACTCGGAAAAGCGCTAGACAATGGACAGATGGATGTCATCGACTCGGATTTGATTTTAAAAGCCTCCAAGTCTTAAAATGAATGATCATTGAATTCCCTGGAAATTCCCATATTCTTTTATCAAGGGACATATCATTCAACACACAGATAACAGAAACAATAATAGTCCATTTCTGAAAAGAATGAGAAATCTCCCATGTCTTTAATTTAACAGTCAAAATTGCATGATAAAAGCATGATGACATCCTTTGAGGGCCAGCCAACAATGAAAAGCAAGTGTAAACTTTAGTTTTCCTCTCAAATTTAGAAAGAACAATGTCTAATACAATGTGAGTTCTTCACATTGTTACTTTGAATAGTATGGGATGATCTGACAGGTAATTAATATTTATACTGCTTTCTGCTGTTGAGATAGAGCTCTTTCTGCCCTGGCAGTAAACGATAGCTGTAAATCAGATGTTGGTGCCGTGCTGATGGTGAAAAAAAAAAAAAAAAATTCCTGACCTTAGGCTGGAGTGTGGTGATAAATAAAAAAAAACAACAACTGAGGGTGCAAGACTCATCTGTCGCAGTCAGGAACAGTCCCCTTGTTAGAGAAAAGTCTGCAAACCAAATGCAAACCAGAGCTACAGTGAAAATGAACCATTAAGAAAGTCAAACTAGGTGATGGAGTTACAGTGAACTGAGCTTGTGGGGACTTTAAAGTTCAGATAGAGGTCCGGTTTTATGACCACTCATCTGCTCCAACAGGCCTCCGGTGGTGGTCTGGAGGCTGCTGAGCTCTGACAGCACAAACTGAGACAGACAGTGGTCACATGACATAACCCGTCACATGCGCAAATGGCCACAGCTGGTGGTGAGCGGAGCCAACTGTGCATGGCAAGCATGCAGGGTATCAGACGGGGGGAGCAGAGGGTGTCTGGTCAGCCAGATTATCGGCCACTACTTAGACCTTGTAATTGTCACCCACTGACAGACACAGGCAGGTGAAGAATACAAACTTTTCACACTAAAAATAACAAGTCAGCAGAAGATGTGCAGACAGGCAGATGTCCCTGTCTGTTTACTGGAAAAAAATCCATTGTGTTTCATTTAATCAAACAGCACTCTCATGAGAAATTCCATTTCATTAGAATTATAGCCATATCTTAAATTTGAGGGCCAAGACATCATTTGGATTCACTTAAAGCTTTACAAATGTCCAGAGAAGTAAATTAAAATCTATATTTTAGAATTTAACAAATTTGTATATCTATGATTGAATCATTACTTTCAACACACATTATTGCTGGATGTTATTTTCATCATTCCCAACTCTATATGCACCATTGAAAAGTATAAAGGCATGTAAAAATATTCTAACATGCCTCCGACTTGACTTCAAATATTGCTTGTTACTATGAACACACAAACACATAGGGGCAGAGGCTGACTGCAATGGGGCTGCGATGGAGCAGCTGAATGTTTGGTGATTTGCACCAGGGCCTGCTTAATTTTGAATGCTGAGGGAAGTGGAGGAAACCCTTCACCATGCATTTTGATGGCATCATCAAGTCCGGGTTACAGACAGTTTCATTAAGTTGCATAAGGGTCTTAACTTCAGTCGAGTTGTGGGCTTTTAGTGTTTCATATGAGGAACATATAAGACAGTATATTCAGTTGAGGATCTGACAAACTTGCCAACACAGTAAGATACCAAAGGACAAGCATTGTAAAATTAGTAGTATCTAGAGCTGTGATAAAGGTAAAAAACGTGAAATTGGAATTTGAGATGATATGCTTAATTCAAGTCTAATCACAAGACAACATGGCCATCCTGATGTGCATTCCTTTGATATTGTCAACATATAGATGGAGGTCCAGTCCATACCTGGTCTTAGTTTAGTTGGCTCTACTCAACTGTGTGCTATTTCCTTTTATATCCAACAGATATTTCCCAGGGAACATTGCATTGTATTGCTGGGATTAAAATTCATTGAAGATTATATCTGCTCAAGCACTGCAGAATAATACAGAGGGATTCAGGGGTCTCCCTGTCACGGCCCAGCGAGATGGCTGCCCACCCAATCTGATCTAAGCCTGAGGTATGGCGTAAGCCCAATTAAGAGTTTGATCCATAGACAAAATTCAGAGCCTTGTATGAAATAACTGTTACCCCTTGACCTCCTGCATTTGCAATTTTTTTCTTCCACTGCAACAGTGGGAGGTGAATACAAATCTACCTTTCTGATGGTGGTCGGTCTGCCAAGAGGACAAATGCTCCTATGAATATTTACTTGCTGTTTTCAGTCCACAATCTGTTGATACCATATTTATCAGACCACAGAGAAAAGCACTCTATCATCACAGTTTAATTTCATATTGTGCAATAAGATATGCTGTTCTCAGTGCTTTTCTTTAAACTCTGTCTGGAAAACTTTCTGAGTCAGCAGGGAGAAATGCAGTCTCACAGAGCTTCAGAGTGTTTTTTTTTCTTCTCTTTTTTCCATAGCCATAGAACAGGCTGGGAATGGCAGAATAAGATCTATGCAGAGCACACAGCCCTAACAATGCAGCTCATCAAAGAAAAACTTAATTGTTTTGCTTTTGGTCTCAGAGGAACTGTGGTACAAACGGATTTTTGCTCTCATGACTAGCTTCAGTTTTATGTCACATACATCCATATAGACAACAAACAAGTTATATGCACTGCTTGGAGGAAACATTTAGGCTTTTTCAAAATATTCACTGATTCTGAGGGGGGCTGTTTCTTTCTTTAGCTGAAATGTACTATGTTAGTGGACAACTGCATCGATGATTTGCTGTCTGTCTGGAAAAAAGACACTCACAAGCTGGGTTTCTAAGATCAACTGCAACACAATGCAGATAATTAAAACTGTCCTGTTGATAATATACTTCTCCATTTCAATCCCCCATTGTGCGTCATAATGGAAGTTCTTCAGTTGTGGCTTAAAAATCATAAAGGAAAGTGAAACTATAGCCGGAAAACAGACGGATCAGGCAAACAGACTTTCCACACTACAATTCACCATCTATTACAAAAATATGAACAGAGTTCAAGCAAAAATCTGTAATTTGTTCTTTCTATTGCTTAAAATGTTCATTTACAGCCATTGCCCCTTTTTTATTTATTTCTTTGCAATTCTTTGAGGCCAATTTTTAAATATACGAAACAACCATGTGAAAAGCTAACTAAGAGAAACACCGTGGGAATGCACGAGTTTTCTACTGCAGAGGATCTACAATGGATCACCGTCATCCATCCATGGCTTAGGTATGCTGCTAACTTGATTGGTCGTTGTCAAAGCTTGTTGTTATTCAACAAGGTTGAAGTCGTGAATCACGACAAGATTTGATGATTGACCATGACCTAGATGATAGAGATACCTTTGCAGACAATAACTTGATTTGGTTTTAGAAATATGTTCATGAGACAACAACTCAGATAGTTGAAATTTTTTACCAGCCTATCTCAGTAACAATTACATTTGGAACTGGATATAACGCCATTGCAAGGGGTGTGAAAAATGTAGTTAGGAAAGATCTTAATGACTGTATAGAACCAAAAATATGTATAGAATTGTGTGTGTGTGTGTGTGTGTGGGGGGGGGGGGGGTTCAGACAGACAGAATGGAAATGTTATTTTAGCCAAGGGAAATATGATTGAAAGGTCAATCATTGGTCTGCATCATGAGGAAATGATAGAAAGCAGCGACAAACATAATATGTCTCTACTTTCCACAGATCTAACACAGATCTACAGCACATCTTATTTGGACACTTGGTGGTCATTACCCATCAGCTAACAATATGGGATGCTTCCAGGCCATGTTTGGTGGTCGATAAGAAGGTTTGCTGGTTTGAGATATAGACTTTAGCAAGCTGTCCTCTAGAAGGAAGAGTAGGCTAGGTAGCCTGATAGCTGTGGGTCATTTATTTTAGAACACATGGCTAACATGCAACTGTAGCCAACTGGTGCTGGGCCATTCAGTACATAGGCTCTACTCCCAGCTGCCTCCAGAGACACTCAGGCATCAGACAATGGTTCCTGTGTGGGCATTTGGCTTAGGTGGGTCATTATATGGTGAATTCCTTGTCTATGTGATGCAGAATACACAAAAACTCCCATTTGAAGTGTTCAAAATTTAAAAATCTTGTAAAAACATTTTTCTGAAAGATCAACTTCAGATACAGACATAATTGGAAACGACACAATGTCTCTCCTCAGTGAATTAAAACTCCCTCCCACATGGCCCTGGGAGCAGAACAAAGCAGGACAAGGCTCAAGATCTCAGTATCTGTTCTTTGAGACCAGGAGACAGAAACCAATGACAAATGCAGGGCTGACCTCAGACAGGATGTGTCTACCTACCACTGAAAGACATATAACCAAATTGTTTAGAATAGTTTCTTTTGAATGAAGATGTTTTCCTCCATATCTGTTGGTAGCTATGGAAGAGCCATTCAGATTCATCCTGTATTAATCGGGAATTTCCACAAAATCTCTTCTAGTTCCCAAATACCCGTTTCCACTGGTTAAGAAAACAACAATAACTAGAACCCACAATCCTCCACTAATAGCAGGGCCTGGACTGCAATGGAAACTATTTTAATTTGTATTGCTCTCACATCAATCCACTGTTTGTTATTCATAAGGGTTTCTTTTCTGATGGGTAGCGCTGCAAGGGGAAAGCATAAGACAAAGGTGGAAACATTAGTTCTTGTCTGTCAGTTACTTCTGCACTAAGTTGCTGGTCTCTTTCAATAATTCTACTTGCACTTTTTTTTGGAAGAGAAATAAGCTTATTACTGTGGACTTAAGTATGCAACACATGGTAGGAGAAATGAAAAACAAACATGAAAATGAACCCAAAATTTCAGGCTTGCATGAAAAAAGAACAGTAAAAAAACTCTTACATCAGATACAAAATACAAAAAATTACTGTCGTTAGTTAGTCAATGTCAGAATTTTAATCTCCATCTTTACTACGGATAGTGATACATTAGGGGTCAATTACATTTAACCATGGATGAAGTTCTTGGTGGCCGCTTGATGAAGGATCTCAGGAAAGGAGGTCCACAGTGAGGTATCTTAGGAATGTGATCACAGCAAGTCAACATACACCATCATGGATGAAGGACACAATTATGGTTCCTAAAAGGCAGAGTGGTGTGTTGGAGTTGTACATTGATGCTCAGTCCACAGGGCCTGCTTTTTGGATGACGGTACCTAAAGGCTTTGTCAGAAAACAATTCATTGTCACTCAGAATCACCTTGTGACCTGTCCATGTACCAGCATGGCTCAGTATAAGCCTTGATATGTGTTAATAACAAACCAACTTCTGTCTCTTTTACCTCTGAGTTGGCAAGATGTTTTTTTTTCTATGAAGCACTCATGCCACTGTCTCAGCCACAGGTGGCTGCTGCCCCAAAGCCCCAAACACTTCAAGTTTGGAAGAGAGGCAGCGAGAGTTTGGGCCATGTGACAACATTTTTGTTGTAACTGCTCCGCACTCTCCCACCCTCTGCAGCATTTCATTATTTCCAAGTCCATGAGCTCAAACAATTTGTCTGTTCAGCTCAGTCAGCTGTGGTCTTTGATGTAAGCTCCCCGCTGCTGTGCTCATGTTCATTAGCTAACATTCAGTGTTTTTACAGAGGAGGTTGAGGCCGCACAAAATGCAAGCATTCCTTTGTCTAGTTTGACAGCATAAAAAATAAATAAAACAAGCAAAAATAAGACAGTAATACTTCTCTTTTTTTACTAGAGGAGTTCAAACTGGTTGCATTTTGATTCTAAAACTCTTCAACTCATTTTCGGGGCTTTTAACAATGTCGAAAGGACCCGCTGCTGTTTTACCAGGTAACAAACTAAACGTGTTTGCTGACTGATTCATTAAAGGCGAAAAAAGATGCCCCTTGCAGTCCTCTGCCCAAAATGTAAGAGGGAGAAAAGTGGTAACCCAAGCCCACCAACACAGAGTTATTCACCCATACTGCCTGCACAAACATGTAGATGGTAGCAGTGATGGATTAGGCTGGGGCTATACCAGTCAGGCAACACTGATAATAGTGTGAGTACTAGTGGGTTTAGGAGACATGGAGGCCGGAGTGATGAAAGTGAAGGCCAAGAAGGGAGTTTTCTGGCCAACATGCCACAGAGGATTAGGTATCTGGTTTCACCTCCTGCTCTTAATCTGGACCAGAGGGAATAATTGTCACTGTGCTAAACAACACATAGTGATAGTGTCCCTGCCACCTTCAAATCCAGGTTAACACAGAGGATTAAATGCAGCCACTTAAGAGTGGGAGGGTCTGGATTAAGGATGCTGTTGTAAATTCCTTTGCAAATGTTTTCAGGGCTTTAATTCAGTGTGTTCGCCTTGTTACATCTAACCACAAGCACATTTTGCTCTGAGGGGTCACAAAAAAGAGCTGTGGGTGGCCAACATCCTTCCAGGCACTATAGGTTTGACACAAACACCCGCTTTTCCATTAACAGGTGATGAAGAGGGTGCTGATTTAGACAGGATGGGGAAGCATGTGAAATGGGCCAGTTAGTCAGAATCACAGGTGTGGATGGTAGAAGAGGCTTAGAGTGACAGAGACAGATGATCTCTGGCCAAAAGCACAGAGAGGACAGAGTTTATCTCCAAGGACCTATGTCCTCCTATGACGTTCATCTTGTTCTTCAACAACCCACCCGTCATTTAGTTTTCAGGCTGCCTTTGTTTAGCCAAGTAAGAGTCACCCTCTAAGTGTTTAAAAAGAGGTGAAATTTAACATTAATCATGATGGCAAAGAAAAAAAATTATGATACTATGGCAAAAACCTGAATATTTGACCAAACAGGCTTCAGCCTTAAGAGTCTTTTTCTTTAAATTATGACCCAACACATTGCAAACACGTGTACCGATCTATACACTACAATAGTCAAACTAGCACATACTTCTATCTGCTTAATTTAAATTACAGCATAGTTAATACTTCCTTTTTATCTATCACATGCTAACTTTTAAAATTGCATTTGCAGTGTATAATTTACCATTTATTTTATACTTAGATTACACTGTTGGCATTCTCTGTGAAGAACGAAGACAGAATATCTCATATTGAAACCCCTTTCCCTATTGTGAACATGACAAAAAAACGCCTTTGAATTTTGAAACTTTACAAAAGCAGGATGAGACATTTCATTGCATTTTATTATTGAAATGTGTTACTGTAGTTGTCATTTATTTTTCAAATTCTAAAAATAAGCTTTTAAATGAACATTTTGAATACTTCAATCAGTGAACAATATAGCACACAATATCATCTGGCAAAAATTCAGTCTACCTGACTGTACTGCATCATATTGTCAAATGTCTATAGCCTGGGTAAGCAGTGTAAAAATTCAATAAAAATTGATAATCTCAATATATCTTTCTTTAGTGCTACTACTAGAAGCCAGTTAAGAGTTCATTAGTCAACGGAATATAATCTTCTTAGGAGTCCTACAAAGATAATTCAGCGCATGGAACTGGTAGTTGCTTAAATATTTTTTTAATATGACTCTTTGTGCATTTAAAAATATGCAGAACCACCCCCACCTCAGCAGCCCCACGCAAATAAAACAAAAAACAAAACAGTAACCTAAAGGCCCCTCAATGTCTCGATTGCAGTATTATTTTTTTTTTATATAAAAGCAGTTACAGGCTTTTGAAAAACCACTGTGATTATGAAAAGGTGAAGAGACCAGTGGTTCCAACAAGGGGCTTCAAAATTACATACCGTCATTTGAGTCACCATCAGTTCAGGCTGACAGCGTTTGAATGATCTGGGAGTGAAAACCAAGAAATAAGTGAGGTTATCACAACATCTGCTGTTGCAGCTGTAAATCAGAATTTTCTTGTAAAAAGACCAGCCCTGGTGTACAATGCAATTACACAGAGGGTGCCCTTAAATGTTAACATAATGGTATCTTAGAAAAGAAAAGGCAGCATGAATACACAATGAGTCATCAGGATGTTAAAAGGCATGAAAATCCTAAAATTCAATGTTTGTCCTGACATACCCTAGAACTTCCCAAGTGCTTTTAGAAGTACAATATGAAATTAAAAATCCCAATTAAATACATCATACATGTTATTTCAAATTAAAATTATTATATAAAAAAAGAGAACAAAAGATTAGTTTATTTCAGTTGTTAATGGAAGAGAAGACTACTGAATGATGACTGGTGCAAAATTTGAACAATAACTCCAATACCAAATTAATGTATGAGAACTAATTAATGTCATTCATATGGCATTATGTAAAAAAAACAACATTTTGTTATAAAGGTATGATAAAATGTTCATCAAATTAACATGGATATATCACTTCTATGAGATTACTTACACACATTTTTCATAATGAAGTTCTTTCAAATCTCCCGCGTCAGCTCTTGGTCTGATCAGCATCTCATTAATGTGAAAAGCATTTACTAATCTGTAAAAATGATGTTACACAACATCCTTTATCAATACAAGAGTATTATCGGTAATTGCAGCAGGTATTACACATGTGACCCTTTAGGATGATAATGCCTTTTAAAGGGATTGGGTGAATACAATCTCTGATAATCAGTATGCGCAACTACATATGCCTTGGCACTTTGGACTTAGTGGTCAAAACATGCAAACCAAAAAATTATCCCTGGAGACAGAAGCTCAGGACACATATGAGTGCAATGATGTTGGCCTTTTATTGCAAACAATTGAGCAAACTACAATCTAATGCAATGTCATCTGTGATTCCTGTGAGACATCAATCTCTCAAACAAAAAAAGGGTACAAAATTAACGGCCAAAGACTCAAAAGAACAAATTGTTGTGGAACCAGATGACTCTCCCAGATTTTTTGACACAAGAGCTCATCGAATGCATGTAAGGTAAACTAATGCTCTGAATAATACAGAAGTCATACAAAAAATAAGTTTTTTTTTTAATAACAACAATAAAAAAACAGCCAGCATATTTACAGGACAATAATATTTTCCAAGTCTGGCTTGCCTTAATTCCCATTGAGACTTTACTTATAGTTTTGTCAGTAACTAAATTGTTACATTTGTCCTTTCATAACATTTGAGTCGTAGTAACCTACCCATAGTCTTGTCTTGTATTTAGATTACCTTCGTCTTATCAAGATGGAAGACATAATATAAAGAACTGGTCAGTCCTGTTCGCTTACTTATGCTTGAATGTTCTCTTGTCGTTTCATGTTTGCAAAATGCCTGTGCATTGATCAGCCCAGCTAAAGCACCAACTATTCAGTGGCAACTCAGAAACAACTTTTTCATGAACACACAAATCAAACATCTGATGAGATAACAGCTAATCTGATGCTAACCTATTAGTATTATGTACATGTCTATAAACATTAATGATGAAAAATAATAAACAACCAATAACTTAATGTACATGCAGCCAGTTGACAGGTGAACAAAATAGATTAAAAAAAAAACTTTACAAAAAAATGTTTTAACATTCATCACTACAGTTTATGTGTTTGCCACAGTATTCTGGTGTTTAATTTGAAAAATAAAATAAAACAAGAGACAGCAGTTTGAAGTGTGCAACAACACTAAAGTTGACAGCTATGAATCAGCCATGTTAAAAATGTGCACAATCAGACAGTGATGTGCTATATCACCAAGTCAGAGCACTAAGTTGCCAAGTGTGATGAAAAAAATTAAAGTTAATTATAAAGCATGGTATTTGAGGTGAGGGCTGCTCTGGGAGCACAGGCTGCAGAGGCAGATATGTGGCGACGGCTGCGTGTGTGTGCAACCAAGAGGGAGAGATTAAAGTAGTTTATTCTCAGACCTCGACCAAAACCCTGGCGTGGTGGCTGTACGCAAGGGAGGAGGGGAGTTTAAAGAAAAGGGGAAAGAGTCCCCACAAATCTATCAAAACCCAGTAAGAAAGGAGACCTCAAAGTGTACCCAATGCAGCGTCCCCTCCCAATCTAACAGTGAAACACACACATGCACACAAATGGTTCCTTTTTCTTGTAGCAAACACCCCAACTGACTAAATTGGGATTGTTCCAAAAAGAGCAAGTTTTCCCTTTTATGTGAGGCTACTTTGATCTATGTATCATTCTTGAGGAAACAGAAAAGCACTAAGTGGAAAAGTGCAAGGTCAAATCAAGCTGTGAGATGAGATCACTGATGAAGTCATCTCTTTTGTTTCCACTAAATGTCACTGGGTTTGTTGTTTGTTGGAAATGAACACACACACACACACACACACACATACACATACACACATATATATATAGAGGGAGAGATAGATATCAGGCTCCTCCACAGAGAACATCTATATCCAAAAGGGCTACTGAAACAATTTTTGTCATGTTGTTAGAATTTCCATTTTCCAGGATCACTGGGATTCTCAGAGAAGCTAAACCCCCATATTCAGTATTCGTGATATCAGTTACTTACTGCTCTATACGGTGCTGTAATAAAGTAATAATCATCTTACATTGCAGATAGAAACTCAGGGGATACTGAATTAACGCTCCTTTTCGGCATTGGTTTGTGAATGTGTGTTTCACTTATACGCTATCATGAATCATCAGATCCAGGGTGCCAAACGGGAGCAGTGAAAAAAGTTTGTGGTTTATGGAGCCACAGGACCTCGAATGATGACATCTGTGATCATCACATCTGGTAGATATAAAACTTTTCTTTGAACCTGACTTTAAAATAATAATTCAAAAAAGACTTCAACGATCAATTGGTGCTATTCTCCACACAGAAATCAGAGGATATTGAGGAGGAAATGTGGAAAAGACTGTAACGTAGCCTGTTATCATGGTAAAATGTAGAGGGCCAAGGCCTGGTGGGTTTCCTTTGATGTTTGAGAAGAGTCGTCATTATGGATTTGTGCTTTTTCACCAGTAGAAAGTGACTGTATTAACATGTCTTAATGATGATAATAATGTATAATATTAGAATTGTCTTTTAAATAAATAAACTGATAAGTATCTGAAAGTGAAAGCACCTTCTCAGGTGGCTGCCTCTCACCTTGTTGCTGTTTCATGTTTAATTTTCATAAAATACTCTGCCCAAAAACAGTGCTCCGTTTGATCTTTCCTCTTGCACGATGCCTGTGTGATACTCCCTTTTAAATACTTTGACTTTCCCTTTAATGTGATGGAAATTAGTGTTTTTGATCATGCTACAGTTGCTACACAACATTTTATTTAAATACATGTTGCAATCATTATAAATGTCTCACCAGATTGTATATGCTGTCAGTAATCAGGAGACCATCTTAAAACTGCCACAAGTTGAGAGGTTTTATGGGAACAGCACCCAGTGTCAGTCAGGGATTTAAATACTTCACTAACAAGGGTCTGAACACCTGACCTGTGACCTGTGTTAGAGACAGATGCACAAACATAAAAGCAGAATAAAACAACCTTTTTTCACATCAGTTGAAACTTCACAATAGACCGAAGCCTCTTGAGCTAAAGCAGATAATAGCAGTGAAGCACTCCAGCTTATTTGTAGCTTATTGAAATGCTACAAAGGTAATACAATCCACAGACATGTCCTTAAGGTAAAGTGGTTACAATCAAGGCAGAGCATTTTGGTTCAAAGAGCTCATTGTGAAACTGAGCTGAAAAAATGTACGCACCCTTTAAATGAAATGACACCTTTAATGGTATTTCTATCTGTCATCCGTTAAATTATTCCCAGTCGGTCATTTATATGTGTTCCCCTCACTCCTATCCTTAAACATACCATTCCCTACGTGAGATAACAGACCCATCCATGTGAGACACATAGTCGCTGTCAGTGCCATTGTCATAGCAGTCATCTGGGAGATAGGGGGAGCCGTTGGCAACTATGGGGCTATGTACTGGAGGCCCACAAGGGTGCATGTTTTGGTTGTTATAATGATTGGGATAGAGGGTTTCCTCCTTGAGGCCCCTGTGGTTGTCCCCCCTATCAGCCCAGTTGTCCCTATCCACATGTTCAGGTGTGTAGTCAGGGTAAATAACATCTCCGCTCAGTTTAGGCTTTAGCTCTTGGCTGCCTTTGCTTGCCTTGTCTCCGTAAACTTCCTTCAGCTCATGTGGCTGCAGCACGTCCAGCTGAGATTCCTTCTGCATATCAGATGGTCCCAGGTATTGCTTGGTGTAGTAGTCTCCTCGGAAGGTTCTGCGCTGGCGCATGAAGCAGGCCCCCCCCAGGATCAGAAGGAGGATCAGGAACAGAACTCCACCAACCACCCCACCAATTATTGTACCCAGACTGCTGTCAGGTAAAGAGGCTAGGGTTGGGGAAGTGAACTGGGCTCTCTGCTGGTTCACAGCAGTGCCAGTTCCAGAGGTGTTGTGCAGAAAGAATGTGGTGGTACTGGGGGCAGTTGTGGTAGGGGGAGGTTCTGCAGAGTGAACACAAAATGAGAAAGTTAAATGAGAAAGAAAACAGCAAAACCCAGAAATCCATTAGCTATCAAGAAGATGGAAACAGGGGAATTGAGAGAAACAGAAAAAGGGTTAGAGCCAAGTGTCATCCCATAAGTGAGTGAGAGAGTGAAAAGGAGACACCAAGGGGTGATTGGCTCTTCCTCTTATCTGAACCCTGCAGGGGGGTTGTCATGTGAGAGGTTGAAACATTGTGATTGATGTAAGGCTATTGCCATCTGATTTGTCCTCCAGTGGCCAGTGTGTTTCATAGCAACCGTAGCCAGAGAAAGGGGCTATGCCAGGGGTGGGCAATTATTTTGGCTGGTGGGCCGCATGTCTTATTTCATTTTTATGCGTGGGCCAACTCGGTACCATGTAAATCGAACAAAATGAAAATTTCATTTTAATTATTTACATTTTTTGGCATTTTATTTCTTTTTTTACTTTAAAATCATGAATGATCATATAAATGTACCGACATTATTTTATATGTAATCATCCATACAAAATTAAACAAAGGGGAAAAAATAAGAAGTTTCTAAATTCAATATTGATTGAAAATACTTCTTAAAATACCGTATTTTCACGACCATAAGGCGCACATAAAAGTCAAAGATTTTCTTCGAAACGTGCGGTGCACCCTATCGTTCAGTGCGCCTTTTGTGTGTGTGTGTGTGTTGTTGTAAGGCGGACGTAGTAGAGAACACAATGAGAACGTTAAAGGGGGAAGTGTGGGCGTGGATTGTACGGTATATAAAAACGCGGGCAAGGAGACCAGCTGTTTTTTTCCTCGCATCACCATCGCTGTTGATCTGTGACTATGCGTGCCCATCTCACAGCCGATGTGAAAAAACAAATAAAGCAAACGAACTCTGAGCTTGCTATCATTCCGGGCCGGAACCAGCTGTTCAAAGTAAGGCTGCGAGCAGCGTGGGAGCGATGGATGACCGATGGAGACCACTCTTTTACGAAGAGTGGAAGACAGCGCCGGGCGAGTTACGCCACAATTTGCGAATGGATTGTAGATGCTTGGGCTAATGTGTCTGCTGGCGCTGTTGTTCGAGCTTTTGCAAAAGCCGGCACCATTTCCGAGGAGCCGCACGGCACGAAAAGTGACTCTGACAGTGAAGAAAGTATGTTTGATGGAGATTTAGCGCAGATGTTCAAATCAGAAACCGAGGATGAAGACTTCGATGGGTTTGATTGATGAGTTACTACTTTGTAATCAATACTTAAATAAAGCACAACCAAACTCAGTTTTGCTCCCGCTCTATTTTTAAATACGCACACTTGTATGCATGTGTGTGTGTGTGTGTGTGTGTGTGTGTGTGTGTGTTGTTGTTGTTGTTGTAAGGCGGAAGTAGTAGAGGACACCATGAGAACGTTAAAGGGGGAAGCGTGGCCGTGGATTGTATATAAAACCCTCGCCCTATCATTTGGTACGCCTTATGTGTGTGTTAAATACAATAATGGCACACATAACCGAGATTGCGCCTTTTAGTAAGGTGCGCCTTATGGTCGTGAAAATACGGTATTAAAAGAAAATAGTTTGGCGGGCCGTATAAAAAAGGTAAACGGGCCGGATGTGGCCCGCGGCCCGTAAAATGCCCAGGTCTGGGCTATGCAAAGCTCAGGGTCAGGATAAGCACTTTTGCTCTGACCTCTGCCCCCAGTGAAGAAAGGCCCGATACCGTGAGTTGATCTCTTAAACAGTAAATCAAAGGGCTGACGACAAAGCAATTTGATTTACATTAGTAGGGGCCAGTCTCTCCAAAAGGATTTGGGGTACTAGTTATCAGTTACTCCCTAGAGAGCTATAATAATTTTCACAATTTGTGTTAGCAATTACAGTATATCCAGTGTGTTTGAGCCTGGAGGATTGAGGATAATGGAGAGGGATCAAGCCAGAAAAATAATGTACTGGCAATAACCTATTTGTCAGTCACCACTGAGCCAGTCCTGGGTGACTGGGGGTACGGCCAGGGTGGGTTATCCATTTGTATGATACAAGGATCTGTAACCATCTAGCTCATCATCCGAGAGACAAGCAACGAAAACTCACGGGGTTTCAGAGGTCACCTGGAATGTGAAACAGCTTCACCATGCAGCCGTGGCAGGGGAGGGACTATAGTTATGCTCAAACAGAGATGGGGAGAATGGGGGGGTAAGAGGCTGCATGCCCAAGTCCTAATATTTGACAAGAAAGGCAAGATAATTTGCTCAAAGCGAGTCTTTCTTGGACAGGATGTAAGCAGTGCTTTCATTTGAAGAGCTCCAAACCCTGCCTATAAACAGATTGAACATGACAGCTTTTGGGGGGGCTTTTTGGGGCTTCTCCAGCACTCTCCTCTTGCAAAAAGGAAGGAGAACTATGTGTTAGCTGTCTGTCTGTCCAAGAGCAACAGTTGCTTTGTTTGGGTAAGGATTTAAAAGGAGCAAAGGAGAAATGAAAATAAAAAGAGATGCAGAGTTCTCAGGATCCACACCCTGGCTTTACAATAATGAACTCAAGTAGGGAACTGTGGCTGGCCACAGGAAGCAGATTGTTCAGCCTGTTTTCTGACAAGTACTTTGATCAATACATCACAAGCACTTAATTAATCAAACTTCACAAAACTCATCTGGTTGAGTCAGAGAAGTCCTCTGTCTTTTTCTGGTTTATTAATTGCAGAAATCCCTGGATTACATCATTAACGTGTGTGCAGAATGGTCAGAATAACACATTTATTGGTCACACACTTCATATCAAGAAAGTTATCTGTATAAGTTAAAACTATTCACTCAATGCATCTATGAAACAATTAACAAAGCAAAGGCTTCCATGATGCATATGGTCTGCTGAGACAGCTAAGGTGAACATACCATTCCTAATTTGTCAAATTTAATGTTTCCACAACCACAACAATGAAATGTTTGTTGCTGCTGCTTTATCAGCAGTTCTATGTGCCACTGCTGCCAGGAGGTGTGAAAGTGGATCTACGCTGAATTATCTAATGCAGACTGATCGCCCTGAGAGGAATCTTCAATCAGATACTAGTATTATTGTGGATGCATTAATAATATAACGGCATATATAACAAAGGCGTACCTTGGACCCAGAGGTTTACATCTACACTGCG
The DNA here is from genome assembly GCF_037954325.1 of Fistularia commersonii. Taxonomy (NCBI): domain Eukaryota; kingdom Metazoa; phylum Chordata; class Actinopteri; order Syngnathiformes; family Fistulariidae; genus Fistularia; species Fistularia commersonii. The sequence continues at coordinate 5,580,030 of NC_141301.1, forward strand.
GAAACCGATGTCATTCATCACTTCACAACGGTATACCCCAGAGTCATTGCGTTCCAATGGGCGCATAAAAGCAAAGCTGTTGTTCAAGATCTCTGCACCCTCTGGCATCAGTCCGTCCAACCTGATGGAAAAATTACATTAATGTGTCATGTTTAAGAGACATCCTATCCATGACTTTTTCAACTTTTGTAGTTTTCGACATGACAGCAAGATTTCTAAGTGAAGAAAATGGAATTTGGTTGTCTAGACTTTACTCAGGTCAAATGAGACCTTATTTCTTGTTTTCAAAGCAATATTATAACAAAAAGCTGTGATCTGGCCAGTGCTCCTCTGATGCATGAACTCTTTGGAATCTTTTATTTATAGCACTGAGTCCTCCCAACGGGTGCAGCTGAGCAGTTGACATCTCCAGTGTCAAGGCTGCACAATTATGCTCAAGGCAATTTATAGTCAGTCACTTCTTCAATGCTGAATTGATGACTGTTTATCCAGTAAAGATCTATCATCCAAATCAAATGACAAGAGGACTGTCAACCACCTACCAGAAAAACAAGTTAATGGCAGTCATTCCTCTAATATTTCATAAAATGAATTGCTTTTTTTTTTTTTTAATTATTATATCTTTAAAAAAGAAACATCACAATCTAGCAAGTTAATTTCCTGCATCTCAACATTAAGAAACAGCCCTAAAAAAGATTCAAGTCACATTTCATATGCAGAATTTGGTTAAATGGCAGTGTAAAACATAATAACAGCAATTATTAAAGACATGTGTTCTCTTTACTGAAGAAGACTCAACTATTTCAGTGTGGATTCCTCTACTTTTACTTTAACAGTTATTAGGTGTTCTCTACATGAGCGTATTCCCCGCTAAGAAATTTGCAGTGTTGAACAGATTTATTTAAACTACTTGCCCTCATGTTTGTTAAAATCTAGATTTTCTGTACATCTGGTACATCACTCCATTTCACTGTGTTTAGTGCATCTCCTAGCCTGGCTCAGGCTATTAATATCACTCTTTAGACAAGGAAAATTAACAACTAGACAGTTGATATACGTTGCACAAATAATAAATACATACATCTTTCACTCATGTACTCATATTTCTATGGCTCACTGCTAACTCCCACCATATGTTCATTTGAATGGTTGGTCCACTGTTATTTCCAACTTAACTATGGAGTTGCTCTTTACTTTGACTGGTTGCAGTAAGGAAGTGAGGAATACCAGACAAAACTGCGAAGGGAGGCATGCGGTGTGTGGTGGCATCAGCTAAGTATCTCCTAAATATTAGAATGAGCATCTCACTGGATTAGTGAGATAACATGACTCAGTACACCTAGCTGTTAAATGAGAAGTTATTCTTGACATACTTCATGCACTCAAGTTTTTGGCATAAAACATGTTATGAGACGGTTTCAGGCATTGTGTCAACCTAATTCCAATAAGCAACTTTAATATGAGCACTTCATTACTTAATCTTATTGATAAAATGTTTTCCTTTGGTGGTCTAAGCAATCAGATCTCTTATTTCCCCACTCGGGCAATATTTGGAGATACTGACCTGACCCATGAGAAGTGACGAGCAGGTGGGTTAGCTTTGGCATCGCAGATGAACTTCACATTTCCTTGCCCTGCATACCAGTTTTTGTCATTTCCAACAATTGATACCAATGGTGCAACTGTGAAACAGAGGCAAACAAAATTCTGAATTTTAGTCTTCTGATATCAAATGGGACTTTTGTATTATGTCTGTATTATAATTTTACCTGTTACAAAAGCTTTTGATTATGCTGACCAAAATAAGTTTTATATATTTAAGATTCATCAAGTCAAAATGGGAATAAATCGTGCTCCTTATAAGCATTGTTAAGGGGAAAAGAACAAAAGCTTTGAAGGACAATGATTGGGTATGAAATTTTTGGTGCACGTGAGCCAAGAGGACAAACAAATTACCCCGGATTGATTTTAAGCTTGAAAAATGACAAGGTTCACAAAGATAGAAAAAGTATTGCAGCTTACAATAAATTGTACTGCCTCAGAATGACAAATGGAAACAGGACGTTAAAACACATATTCCTGTAATAAAATATGATAAACACTGACTTAGGCATCCAACTTTTAATTTTGATTTCTCTGGAGAACAAATAACCCATTACTGCATAGAAGATGATGCCTCTGCTGATCTTGTCCATTGACCTCCTCACACAGTTCAACACTGAAAATTGTCCTTCCTATGCACATAAAATCCCTTGCTTGAGCAATTGACATGATTTATTAAGCTGCAAAACCTCTCTTCCTGTGTTAAACTTGGGTTTTCTGCATCTCTGTCCACCGCCACCCACAGACTCCAGCTAGCTGAGTTACAATTGAGGCGTGATCAATATTTCATAAAAAACCTTCATTAGCCTACACTCATGCAGTACAGAGACTCACCCTTAGTGCCACTCAAAAAGGAAGTGTATAATTAGAAATGCCTGTTATTGGGGAAGGAAGACAGGCAATGAGCAAGCTATCTATAACTGAGTGCACCATGGGTTGATATTGATATTGCAGCTCTCAGAGCTGCAGTTACTGAAAAAATATTACCTTATGGCTTGTTCGACATTGAACATATTGGATATTAAGGAAGATGCTGATTTTTGACTGACAACAGAAGAACTTCAGAACAATGTTCTTTAATATTATTTGTCAATGATTGCAAAAACACACCCACAACTCTGGATTAGGCCTGGTGAACCAAAAAAAAATCATCATTATTTTTGCCTTCTTACACTCCTCATCAGTTGTCTTTGATTTAAATGTTAAATCTATAGCATACTCTAAATTATTTGGAGTATAAAGAGAACTTTTAGAGTATAAACTATTTAGCGTACTGGTATTCTTTTATTTATTTTTGATTAAAAAAATAATTTAAATCAACAGAGTGCACTAAAGTAGATAATAGGTCATAGACAGATCAGACTTTTATCAAATGCATTATTATTATAAACACCTCGATTCTCTATGTAATTCAATGTGATGTACAATGCCTTTGACTTGACATAAGAAATATGAGATTTTAAAGGAAACACTCAATTTTGTGGGTAATAATGGGGATCTATTTCACAAAGAAGCTCAACACTTCAGGTACTCACACTGGATATTTAATGTGTAGGGAATGCGAAATTCTGTTTGTAGGGCCGGATGGCGCACCACACAGGTGAGCGTCTTTCCTTGGGCATAGCTCTGTGGCTGCCACAAATAGTGTACATGTACAGTGGTGGTACCATTAGGCTCATTCTGACTTTGCTTCGCACTTCTCCCATAAAGTTCTGTCTCCCAGAAAACCTCAGCATCAGGACGGCCACGCTCTGCTATGCAGGTGGCCACCAATGATTCATTCCCACCGTCCAGCAGAGGAGTGGGGCCAGCAGAAACGTACACCTTGGGTTCCACTGCATGGAGCAAGAGGACGAAATAAGGAAGAGATCGACAAAGCATTACACACCGAATATTGATCTTTAGGTGTATACATGAATAAATAATAACCATCTTAAGTATAAGGACTGGCGGAAGTGGGTCCACTACTTAACTACCACACTGATGTCTTCCATTTCAAATACAGTACAGACAACAAACATTGATTAGCCATACTACTCAGTCATATGGTAGAAGGAGGAGCTTTCTGTTATCCTTATATATCAGAATTGTTACATTGATGGCTGACATATCAACAATATGTATTCTTGACAGACCAGTCAAACCTCAACCATTACATGTTACCTGGACTTGGTAAGAAAGTTTTTTGTTTGTTTGTTTGTTTGTTTTTAATTGGGTATACAAGGTCATCACCTTTCAAACATCTGGCATCCGCCCCCTCCTGATCAAGGGAGAGTAGAAGCTACAAATTCAAATAACTTCTGGCACAATTTTTTCCTAAAAATAACTTGCAGTCACTCGCAGCAGTGCATGGGTGGGAATGCCACTCCCATCCCTTAATATTCGCTACCCCTCCTTACAGGGTTCTGACTGTAAACAGAAGCTTCTATGTTCAGAAGCAAGCTGTCTGAACCTTAAGAGTGACTAAATTTGAGTTACTTGTTCATTTAAAGCACTATGGATGAGTGGAAAACATTTCCCTTCGGCTAATTGGCTGCACTGGCCTTTTCCCACCTGCTCTTGTGCACATGTATTGAACATGAACATTGGAAGGGTACTTGATAAAAATATTTACCAATTTAACCTATATAACTATTTAACTTAAAGTTAAGTGGTCACACATGCTGTGATTTTATACACGCACACACACACACACACATATATATATATATATGGATGTGTGTGTGTGCGTGTGTGTGTGTTTGTGTGTGAATATATACATATATATACATACTCACATCCATATATATATATATACACACATATGTGTATATACTGTATGTTACTAAAGATTAAACATTCAACTGAACAAAAACTTCAGATGTGGTTAGCAAGGAGAGAAAATGTTGCTCCAAGGAAAAAAAAAAAGAACATAATAAATGAACAAATTAAAGAATCTTACAATTGTTCATAATAATCTGAATCTTCTAAATCAAATCAAGTACCAGGTCACCAAATATTTGCAAATAATAATTATGATATTTTTCACATAGATGTTGAACCCATACATGGTCCAACAAAAGGTGGGTGATTCAATCCAACTGAAAAGAGGATGACGTGGCAGCAGAAACACCATGCCCTAAACACACTCCAGGAATCACAAACTCCTGAAACTTTGGCAAATTTGTCCAGTTTCTTGACACAGTTTGAGCTTCACTGTTGATCAAAGCTGGGAGACATGGGAGACAGGTGTGTTTATTCAAACAAGTTTAACTTTAGTATATTGTTAAATAATCTGAAAATGTTTCAGGGATTCAGTTCAGCACCTTTCAACTTTTGTTAAATTGAAATTGTCTTTGTGAACTTTGGAACTTGAATCTGCAGACTTCAGGTCTTGCAATGGATAGGAAAAATAATTCATGGGGTAACCTAATTCCTGGATTGCATATTAAAATTGCATGTAACACAGTATTCTACTATAGCCATAACCTATTTACATCTGAATAATGAGTGAAGGCATAGGCATCTGTTTTTGCACAGGTTTACACAATGGTTTGTCTGCCAAAATTTAGTGCGAAGACTGAAGAACGACGTGCAAATGAACTCCAAGCAACAACAAAAGTGTATGTGCAGTACCCTGGAAAGATGGAACTAAGCTGAATATGTAGCAGTTCCTTTTTTCTCTTTCCTTAGAGGATTAGTAAATTTTTTTATAAATTACATGATTTTTGTTGGACTTGTTATCCGTTTTGATTTTGAATTATTGCAGGAATGCAATGCAGAGTTTTCCTGAAGATAATGCAGTATTTTGTTATCATATTCATTACCCATTAGGAGATAACAAACCATACCATAGGTAGGTACCAAGTTTTTGTGACAATCCAACATATAAAGGGCAGAACTAAAAACAAAAGGGAGAAAACTGCACATCAGGAAAAGAGCAATAAGAGAAACTTTTTCATGCAGTTTGGCTGAAAGGTATTGACTTTCATGTGATTTTCACTTTATTACACCCTGCAATTACGTTGTTGTTGCATGCAAGTTTAACCGCTTTTAACACATGCACTATAACCCTTTACCTCATCTTGATTTTAATCATTGTAGCTTCACATGAAAACCCAAATATTTAAATCTTAGGGACATAACATTAATTTGTAAATGGGAGACAACCAGAGTAATCAAAACATCCAAAACAAACCAAAAACCAAAGCGAGTATTTCCTTGATAGCAGAAAACATGTGAAAACACACACATGTGAAAATGTTTGACATCCCATCGTTCTTAAATGTGTCATTCATCAATGCAGGAGAAACATGTATACAGTATATATCTAACATGTCTTGAAAAGAATACATTTTTGAAAAGCATATAGTTTTATGAATTATTTCTAATAAAAGTAGATCAAATGATATAAGAAGCCTTAGTAGTACCTTAAATAAAGCTGCAGTTTCCTAATAACCTTTGATCAAGCACTTCAATTGGCACACATACATACACACTGTAACATAGCATTAATAAAAGTAAAAATTACACTTCTACTGATGCTATTTTTTCAATAATCATGTCAATTAAACAACAATGTAACTAAATATTAATGGAGTCTCAATTTATTTTTGTATTGTGATAAAAACGTGATGACTAGTATAATAGAGAAAGCCAGGGAAAGGGGACATATTGGGTAGAAACCATAAGTGTGATGCATCTATTTAATGTTTTTTTTTGTCGTTACAATGTTTTTTTTTTAAAGAAAAAAAATCATACATTTAAATGATTGGTTGTAATTTGAAAAGTATTTGGATTCAGTTAAGATACTTCATCACAACTGACAATGTTCTAGATTAAAACGCAACAAAGATCATTCACCAATCAGAATGGAAGACACAGCTCTACTGTACCTAATACATTGACGTAGGTTGATGCTTGTGAATTTCCCAGGGGAAATGTCGCCACTTTGCAGGTGTAGGACCCAATATCTGCAAACCCAACTCTTTCGAGGGTAATGGTTGCATCTTGAATAGAGGGGGAAACGAATGAGATGCGCTTAGAGTACTCCTGAGAGATGGAGGTCCCATACTTTGGGTGGAAAACTGCCAAGGTAATGGTGCCTGAAGGAAGACGACGTTCCCAGGAGCTCTGTGTTAGACTGAGGTTGGAGCCCACCTCTATCCTACAGCTTAGCGTGATATTCTTCCCCAGCACTGCATTCAGTGTCTCAGGAACCAACACCTGATTACCACTCACACCTGCAAAGACAGAAGCACGGGGGTTAGAGTGAAGTTAACATGAACCGAAACGTAGGCTGGCTGTTGTAGTCAAATATACTGTAGAACTGAGCTGACCTGCACAGAATTGGTAAAAGAATTTCTACCACAGGCCGAAGTAGTAAAGCAGAAACGGAATGCGATGAAATATCATTGACATTAGAAACACCTCACATGTTAAGACTGAAATTCCTTGGAAGTAACAACAATGAATTCACAATGTAATTACAATAATAGTCTGTTTTGGGGTCAGGATTTTATAATCAAATCATTACTGATGCTTCAGAATCAGAATAACGTTATTTGACCCAGAGGAGTTTTTGGAGGGCGTGTGCAAAAACATCTAAAAAAAATGTTAATGTATACAGATGGTTGTACATCTATAAATATCTGTACAACAATACAATGGGCAGATACTAAAACTGTACATATTTGCAATGCACTTAACATTAATAGATAGTGTGGACTGTAATACACTCTTTGGAGTAGGCTGAGGTGGTGGTGAGTTATGGAGGTGTTTGGTGTCGAGAAGTTTGACTGCTCCAGGGATAAAGGTTCCCCTTGTCCTTTGAGTTTTGCAGAAAGGGCAGCCCTCTGCATCCTAAGGGGAACGACTCAAATGCCGGGGACAGGATGTGGTATGGATCCTGAAGGATCCTCTTGGTTGTCCTTATGGTTTGCTGGGTGTAGATGATGGGGTGGCCAATGATTTTAGGGCAGATCTTGGTGGTGCTCACTAGGTTGTTTCTGCCCTACAGGGTGATCGAGTGGAACCAGCAGATGAAAAAGAAGGTCATTATACTCTCAATGAAGGAGGGATAGAAGTAGTCAGGATGGTACTGTTCACGTCAAAAGACTTCAGCTTCCAGAGCAGGTGCTGCCACTGATGGCATTTCCTGATGATCTCCTCTGTGTTTGAAGAGAACCACAGGAGGTTGTAAAAGACATTACCCAGGAATTCTTCTTCTTCTCCTTTCGGCTTTTCCCTTCAGGAGTCGCCACAGCGAATCAACTTTCTCTATCTAACCCTATTCTCTGGCTCCTCGTCTCTCACACCAACTACCTTCATATCTTCTCTCACTACGTCCATAAATCTTCTTTGGTCTTCCTCGAGACCTCCTGCCTGGAAGCCCCAATTCCAGCATCCGTCTACCACTATCCCTCCTCTGTACATGACCGAACCATCTCAGTCTGGCTTGTCTGATCTTCTCTCCAAAACATCTAACATGTGCTGCTCCTCTGATAGACTCATTCCTGATCCTATCCATCCAGGTCACTCCCAAAGAGAACCTCAACACCTTCATCTCTGCGACCTCTAGGTCTGCCTCCTGTCTTTTGGTCATTGTAACAGTTTCTAGTCCAGTAACTGTTTCTAGTCCATTACCTAGGTACTGATACTTCTTTATTATTTCCACTGGGTCCCCCTGGATGGTGGTGGTGACTGCCTCAGCTAGCTGCCTCTGTCTGCTGGAGAACATTACTACCATGTACTTGGTCTTGCACATCTGCAGCTCAAGGCAGGAGAATTTGCACCAGTGCGCAAAGTCCTAGAGAGCTAAACAATGATGGAGTGAGGGACCAGACAACAAGGACGGGAGGGCAGTATTGTCAGCAATTTCACTAGGTGGCAGTTTGGCTTGGTGAACCTGCAGTCATTTGTGTAAAGGATCCCTTGCAAGCTGAGCAAAGGTCCCCTTGTGGAAGGGTTTACTCCACCTTGTTCTTGTATTTCAGCTTAACAGTTTTTACTGCACTTTGGACCTCATTGTTTACATCATTCTTCCCAGACTCAGAACTGGTAAAGAAGACTCTTTTTTTATTTCACATTCTTTCAACTCTTTAGTTACCCATGGCTTATTTTTGCAAAAATGATGACCTTTTAAATGGAAATGATGCTGTCTACACAGAAAGGGATGTAGGATGAGACTGCCTCCACTTGCTCAGGGATGTTACTGGACAGGGATATAAGGTTATCCCAGATCATGGATTCAAAGTACCCCTGAAGCCTGGCAATGCTGTCTGTCATCTACTGTTTGATGTTTTTCTTGTCGCTTTATCTACTCTTCTTATCACTGGTGAGTAGGTAGGAGCTATTAGTATAGAGTGATGATCAGCAGACACAAGAGGGGGGAAGAGGGATAGGTTTTTAGGAATCAGGGACAGATTGACTTGAATCCTTCTAGAGTTTTGTCAAAATCACCTATGAATTTAGGGTCATGTAGGGAGATCTGCTCAAGTTTTTCTAGACTATTCGTTATATGTTCTGAGGCTGAGGATGCTTATGCATTGGGTAGGATGTATGCTTGGATGAGGACCAGTTAAGGGAATTCTCCAGAGAGGTAGAAGGGGTGCAGGGAGACAGGAAGGAGCTCAACGTCTGAATTACAAAGCATCTCACTAATGACCACCATCTTACACCACTGGGGGTTTACGTAGAGGCAGACTCCCCCTCCAAAGTGTTTCCCTGTCCGTTCTGTGTCCCGGTTTATCCTAATTGGATGTCCAAAACTGCCTATGTGGCGTGAATTATCATTGTTGTTGCTTTTTATATAACCACGTTTCTGAAAAGGCAAAGATTGAAGCTGTCCAGTATTCATGCATGAGGTTCACATTAGCCTGGAGTTTGTCCGTCATCCCGCAGAGTGAATGTACATGGCCAATATGATGGCAGGAACACTCTGTGTGTCTCTTTGTTTCACATTGGTTTAGTTTTTACCACAGAAATAGTTTAGTCCTAAGAGAGCTAGAACACCTATGAAGTGCATCTGCCATCTTCAGATTGAATATGTAAAACACTGTCTTTGACCAGTATGGACTTTTTAAGAAATGTGCTCCTCCTGATTGTAAAAGGTGAACTCACTCTCCAGAGAAACTGTACAATTGCGTTCAACAACATGAAAGAAATTGTATAATCAATTTATCCCCCCATACTGCTATTGATCAAATATTGTGATTATTATTTATTTCTTTACTCTTAATAAGTGACAACATTATCTGAAGTACTCCGGGGCTCTCCCACTTGCCAGGGTAACTTAAAAGCAAACAAATAAAATCAAGAAACAGTATGGACTGAGAAATGAAACATGCTTTTACTTTCACTTTATCAAGTCTCTCTCTCTCTCTCTCTCTCTCTCTCACTCACTCACTCACTCACTCACTCACTCACTCACTCACTCACTCACTCACTCACTCACTCACTCACTCACTCACTCACACTCACACTCACTCACTCACTCACTCACACACTCACACACTCACTCACTCACTCACTCACACACTCACTCACTCACTCACTCACTCACTCACTCACTCACTCACTCACTCACTCACTCACTCACTCACTCACTCACTCACTCACTCACTCACACACACACACACACACACACACACACACACACACACACACACACACACACACACACACACACACACACACAAAATACAGATGGACTTATACTGTCTGGGAATAGTTACATCACAGATGAGATTTGCGGATTCAAAAACTTTGCAGAAGCAGACACCTGCTTGCTTAGCTGTGCATTGTGAAGATATTCTGTACACAATCATTAGCTATTGCCTGTTGCTTTGTTCCTCCAGAAGCTTCATGGACCTTTTCAAGGGGACTCTCATTCTTCAGCTGCAAGGGAAATACCTGTCTGAGTTTTTGCATTTGACTGGGTTTGAATGCCTCTTTGAAAACAATAAAAGCAAGTCTTTGTGCTACCCTTGATCTTATGCCCAATATACATCTGAACAATCTACTCAAACATTTTTGAAGATGTTTATGGACTTGGCAAAGGCTATAGGTTATGTAGATGTAGACATGTAGGATTTCACCAGCCTGGAGTAGCCTTGCAAGATGTCCAGCGACCTTATCACCATGTTCCTTTACTATCAATTGTGCCACGAATAATTTCATTAACACTATTTGATTTTATTTGTTTGCTTTAACAGTTCCTATCAGCTACACAATTCAATTTAATCTACCTGTTTTTATGAAAATAATTTAATGAAAGTCAAGTTTCCCCTCAATTGATAACAATGGCAGGCTCAGATGGAGCATGAGCTGCCGGTGACTAATTCCAAACTGGCATGTTCTAAATGGGTGTTCATAAGTAAAATTTAATAAGCTGTGGCTGGGACCCAGTAAAACAATAATTGTTTAGAGTGAATACAAAAACTATAAAAGTGATCAAAATTAAGTCCTAAATAATAACTTCCTTGTGTTGAAAAACCCAAGCATCAAAGCTAAATAGCATGCATTGTTAGCAGCTGACAGAAATCTGTACGCGTAGCTAGACATAAGAGACTGCAAGAGATTTGAAACACTGGTTCATTCCCATTGAATGAAAAGTTTATCATACAACCAATAGGCAAACAGCTGATTTCATTGTAAACATTCGAATAATACCACTCAACTTCATCACATAGTTGCATAAGGAGGACGCTATATTTAGGAGACATAAATTTCCACTTTGTGCGCAGTCTCGGATGTGTATGGAGTAAAACTTATAAAAGTGGTTCAGTGGCTGGTATTTTGAGTCTTTGGTATGAATGTGAGTGGTAAGCCACAGCAATGCTATCTTAGTTTCTAAGGAATACAGCCAAGGAGGCTGAGGCTCCCTGTGCTCCATTGCATCCCCTGTAATTTCTGTGATTACACACACACGCGCGCACACACACACACACACACGCACACGCACACGCACTTTCTCCTTTCTAAGAGGAATAAGTGAGTGACCATGTGTGTAAGTCAGGCATTTTTTGAATGTATTTTGATTGTGTTCACAGCCGCCACACATTTCAAAATATTTTTTAAAGATTTTTTTCTTGCCGTATGAACTAATCTGACACGATCTGGTGCTGCAAATAGGTTTTTATACCAATAACAAATGTATGGTACAGTATTTAAAGAATTATTCTATTTCTTCACAATGACACAATACACCAAACTTTGATTCATGCGTGGGTCTAATTAAAATAAAAACAGTCTTATAATCTTCTTTGGAGCACATAGGTTGGGCTGTGTTTGCATTATATCCACAATCCTTGTGCTCTGCCAAAGGGAACGATCACTTTCAGAGCTGTGTGGGTTTTACATTCTCCAGCCGACAGCAGCTGAAGTGATAGAACAGTTGTTTGTTGTTATCATCCAGAGCAACCGGGTTGTTGTACTCAAATCAAAGTAACTAAATAATAACGCTTGACTGTGTGCTAAAAACTGCAAACATTTGGCCCAAGAATGAAGATGTAGACTGAATTGCTGCATCATGAAACACAGGCTGTCAGTGTTGTAACTGAACATGCCTCACATACATGACATTGTGCAAATTTGCACAAGCACGTCTTTGACCAGGCTTCTGTCTAACATGCTCCACATACTGCAGTTACCTGACACAACACTCCAGCTGCTACCATTAGGGGTTCATCTATCTCATCGTGTCAGCTTTCAAACCTTCGTCAACATAGGAAGAAATAAGCCTACATGCATGCTATGATCTGTTTGTTTTACAGGATACATTTAGGAGGCAAGAGAGCAGGCAGAGAAAAGGGAGGAAGTGTACACAGCAGACTCCACCCTTGGCATTAGGGGAGGAGTGACAGATGGCCTCTGCATGGGATACCTACAGCCAGGAGGAGAGTGAGGAAACTTGGCATTGCTAGCAGAGTTCATGAAGCAAACCGCCAGGACTTGTAACTAGAGCACTACGAAATATTATCTAAAATACTTCAGACAAATGAATAGTAAGCAGTGTTAAACAAAGCTGTCAACCTGTTTCAAGAAAACAGGCAGTGTTGCAGAGGGTGAGGCTTAGGACTGTCAGTTCCCAATAATATCCCTTATTTCAGTCAATATTATTCTTTGTTAATATTTAAATATTTATGTGCTATTTTGCTGATGCAAAGTTTAACACTTTTCACCAAAAACATGCCTGCATAATCTAACTTGAGCAAAGAGAGCAAACGGAGTGCACTTTTGCCCTTTTTCCTTGAGAACACCCAAAAAAAGAGTGAACTCATGGGAAGGATACAGTTGCTCCTTGAAGAAATGCTTAATATTTGGTTTTCCCCCTCATGACATCACTAATTGCGACAAGCTGCTTGAACAACGCAATATTAAATCAAAACCTTCCTCTTTGCCTGGAAACCAGCTGAAACATTCTGTGTCTGGCCCTTCATGAGCCAAATCTCCACCTACACAAGCAAAACCTGACCTAGCTTTATCCCTGACCTCCCCAAGGGAGTATGTCTACTGGCTATAATGCTCTACAATGACAATTGCTACATATGTAAGCACATGTGAGACAACATTAATCCACAGAAAAAATCTCTAAAAAGCTGAAGCAGAATACATACCTCATTTTTATGTGGACAAACTCCATGCATAGCTTATGATGTCAAACAGCACTCATGAGGGATTGATCTTAAGACCTCACAAGACAAGAATGCAGACATTTGGATCTGTACAAGAGAGCATGTGGTTTAGGACTACAGCAAACGGAAACTCTGAGTACTCAGAATTCGACAGTGAATACAGTGAGACAAAGATGAATTAGACAGAAAGTAATAAAGGTCAGTGGTGAAGAGAAATAGTCAGAGAAGGAACTGGACAGGCCATGAACAACTTAGAAGTGCAATATGTATAGTTCAAAAGAATAAAAAAAATAAAATGAATAAATATATGTATGTGTACACACACACACACACACACACACACACACACACACACACACACACACACACACACACACACACACACACACACACACACACACACACACACACACACACACACACAAATATATATCTAAAATTAAAATAAAAAACTGTCATCTGCAGCAATGAAGTACCCTACCTTCTGCCAACATTTTATACTTTGATAGTTTGTATCGAAGCCACCAAATTGCCCAAGAGTTCTTACCCTCAAAAATTCTCAAGCAATCAAAGTTAGCCATTTTCAAAAAAACGGCTGACAAAACTGGAAAAATATCACATTGGATGAATTCAGTTAATTTTCTTCCAAACTGAGCAAGACAAGTATTCAGCTGAGCCACCTTTAAAACTCTTGCTTATTCCTACAAACCATCAATACTTTGGCCTTCACTTTTAAAGGCTTGTGTGAGACAAGACTGTGGAACTGTTTTTTTCCACCAGTGTTTACACTGTGGCCATGCAGAGTTCAAACTTTATGCAATCTGTCACATTGAAAGCAGGATGAACATGCAACTAAAGGATTTATTTATTATCTGTCAAAACTTAACCAGTCTTTACATCAAGGTGGATGTTTACAGACATTTGAACATAACACATGTATCGCTAAATATCTAATTGTAGGTGAACAATCAATTCTCTTGCATCACCAAACACTAGTGTGATATCATTAATGATGGTTTAACTGAGAAAACTTCAGTTTTAAGTTATTTGGAAGAAAATTTAAATACATAAACATATATATAGCAATATTACTCCAAATACCAATGTTTATTTACAATACAGTGAAATTACTTTGATAGCCATCAAATGGAGACATCTTTTGGTCTTCACATCTAACTACTGCAGCCCTCCATTAACTTTTTTAATTTGCATAAGTATGTCAACTGAAAATGCCCCCAAAACACAAATTAGGGAGGATGCTGTACCAAAATGATCCTAAAGTCTTGACACAGCAGTGCAAGTTAATGTGACTGTCTTTGATTCAGAATGCTGGTGCTTCTTGGATTGTGACAAGATGGTTACACCCCATCAGGGTTGTGTCTCACTGCCTCAGTAAGTCTCTGAAACATAAGAAATCCCTCTGGGAGCTGGGTTAGCCTAGCCCTCAACCTCTTTCCTGGTTCAGTAATTTTCAAGTGTGTGTAGGAAGAAGGCAGGTTCAGCCTAAAGGCCAGTGTGTCATTAATGAGTACAGCCGTTCATAGTCCTTCAGGCTCTACAGTTCATCTTTGTCTAATACAGTGAAGGTACCATTACCTGAAAATTATATGATTACATCATTCAAGATTAAAGAGTCAAGATTAAAAAACATTCATTGTCATATGTACAGTGTGGAAACATATTTCCCCTTACAATGAAATTCTGACTTTGCCATCCACAGTGCACTTGGCCAGCATGCAATTGAGTGACCAAACACGTCATCTTGTCCATTAACATGTTTTCTGTGCTTGATAAAAAAACATTTTCTTAATTTAAGAAAACTCTGCCAACTTCAGAGGAAACCCTCCAAGCCCCCATTCGACTGCATGAAACATCCAACATATCTGAATGTGTGATTGTTTGGTAAAATGATTTTTTGAAGGCTAAAAGCAATAATGCTATCCAATCATAGCCAAAAGTTTTGAGAATGACACAACCATAGAAACATCTGGCAAACACTTAAAAACCCTGAAGGAACAGACTTTTCTGAAAGTGTCATTCTCAAAACTTTTGGCCATGACTGTACTACATGCCAGCCAAAATTAAAGGAATGGAAAATGGGCATACATTTAAAACAAACAGAAAAAACTTAAAGAAATACAGTTCAAATTGATTCACCTTCTACCCCTCTGCTACCCCCTTCTCTGTGTGACACAGGTTCCTAAACACAGCAAACTCAAGTCAGTAGACAACATAAAGCTATTTGTTTGCTATTGTTACGGTCTAGGCTGCTAGCCAGAGGGCTTTGCCCTCACAAGAACTATAACTCTGGTTTGATCAGTTTTACAGGATATCCTTGGTGGCAAATTGCCTGTTTTATGGCATGTCTTTATCATAAGAGGTATTGGTGCAGTGTGACAAAACCTTAATCTCCACACCAACTTCAATCGACCCCTTCCTTCTTAGCATTGTATCCTATGAGAGTGGTAGGCTTTTTCTGTGAGCTAATTCATGGCAGACACAAACACAGGCTGACAAGCCTTTAAAAAGAGGTAAGCGGGCAGGCCTCTTTCATATGTCACTGTCTTTTGAAAATCTTTTACTCTTTGCTTCACCGTACCACTGTGGAACTCTTTGCCCTTCTCATCCATGTCACATTTGATTAAAGATCAGTGTGTAAAAAAAAGACAATCAATAGTGTAGATATGCAAAGTGGCAGAGAAGGTTGGAACCTCTCATCTGAGTCAAACATTGCTATGGTGAGGGACTTGTGAAGGACAGCGTCTGCTACTGTATGCCAAACTAACATTCTGGCAGTGTCCTGCCTTATTATGTGGCACTTGTGGTATTTTTAGTATGTATATTAAACACTATGCCCTGTGAGAGGGCAGTGATGTTATTCTCTCTCTTGCAGGATTGTACTCATGGAAGGGCATGGCAGCACAACAGACAAAGGAAAGCAATTTCTCAAGCTATCTCAGGAAGGTATGACTTTATATTACCTTTTTAAATTCGAGCTATAGTATACATTCCTGACATATTAGTTCTAACAAAGTACTCATGTACTAGTAGATCATGTGTACCTTGATTGCTTTTATCCTCATCATGAAAAAAACAAAACAAAAAACAATGGAACATTTACTGAAATTTGGTCAACTTCAGAGCAGATGGGAGAATCTGTTTCCCCATTCAACTGTGCTTAATGATCAAGTTTGTCACCAGAAATGAAACGTTTAAACTATCATTCAAGTACAATGAATTGTTTCAGTCTTTGATTGTTTCAATACATTTAAAAATGGTTAATAGTTTTATAAGTATTAAGTAGAAAACTATGATAGCTTAACACAGAAATAAACAGGTCAATTTTTGGACAACAGTTTAGGTGGGTAGAGATTTTACAAAGTGGGGGGAAAGTGTGCTCTGCTAATCACAGACTCCAGTGGCCTTGACCAAGTCTAAATGGGCTTCTGTACTTTCATTAGGCCAGTGCTACATGATGGAAACATAGTTTCCCACATGCCACAGAGACCCCTCAGGGAAATACTCTGTTTACCTTAGAATGATTCCCAGGATTGTTCTTTTTTAGCTTTGTTATACATCACCATTTACAATGTGCCGTACATTTTTGGGGATCTATATGTCAGTACCTGTCACACATTAAGCTACAAACATAGCCTCTGTATCAGGATTTGCCATGATTTTTTTTAGACATTTAAACACGTTCAGGGTTTTCTCCTACATTTTCAACATAAGATGCAATCTCCTCTTATCCTGTTTGTACAACAGATTAAAACAGAACCTTTGACTCATGGGTCACTTCAGACAACATGGTTCAAAACATAAAATAAATAAAGAGCTAACTGAAGCACATCTATGTCACCCTTACTGAATACAACATGGCATTTTTTAGCTCACTCCTGATACCAGTGCTAAGACCCTCATCCTGCAGACCTAGACCTCACTTATCTATCTATCTATCTATCTATCTATCTATCTATCTATCTATCTATTACTTTTTTGAAGGGTGGATTTGACCAAATGCTTTTTACCAATGTGCTACTTCACCAGAAGTGGTCAACTGATATGGATATGCTAAATGTACAAGGACAAAAAGATTAATTTTGCTAGCAGATGAAATAAAATTACAAAGCAAAAAATAAAAAAATTATGACAGCATTAAAGAGTAGTTTTCTGGGCCTCTGGTTGCATTTCCAGTTTGACATAGAGTTCCGATAAGATGAGACTCACTTGGTTTTTAGGAGCAAATATTTGAATGACACAAAGTAGGCTAAATCCCATTGAGTCAGGACTATGCAGGTTGAAAAACCACCAAATACCTAATTATAAGACATTGTTTTCAGGCCAAATTAAATAAATAAATAAAACCTAACCCTTGTTTCACCATTTTTTTACGTTCCAAGATACAAGATATAAAAATAAAAAAAAAAAGAGGTTGAATTGCTGAGTTTAAAAGCCATAATTGGTTACTGCTGGAGTCTAACAGAGAACTATGATAAAAAATAATCCATCCATCCAGCTTCTGCCACTTATTCTGCACTCAACGTCATGGGGGATACTGGAGCTTATCCCAGCTATCGGGTGAGAGGCAGGGTACACCCTGGACTCGTCGCCAGTCAATCACAGGGCCACATACAAAGACAGACAACATTCACTCACTCATTCATTCTGGTTTTTTTTTTCAATTAACCTACTGCATGTTTTTCGACTCAACACAGAAAAGTCTCTTTGTCAGAATCAAACCAGGGTCCTTCGTGCTGTGAGGCAAAAGGGCTAACCATTGCACCACTGTACCGCCACTTTTTAAAAATAATACATATAAAAAACAATAAATGTAACTACATACTTTAATCAATGCTAAATAATAACAAAAGCTACAATATATTAATCATAGGGGCACCTTATCTCAAAATCAAAATCAGCTTTATTGACACTTTCTCCACATATACTGGACATACAGAGGAATCAAAAAGACGTTTCTCACAATCCCACGGATTTCAGATTAAAAGTACATGTAAGCTCTTTACAGCAGTTTCCAAGAATTCACAAGCACAATTTTACAACTTTTCATACAGTAAATTTTCAAAATTCTACAGCAGAATGGAACTTATCCATTGGCTCTTGGGACATTGCCATTGTGCTGAGAATTGGTCAGAAAAGAGTTTTCGCAGAATCCCACAATAGTACATTAAAGATGACTACTTCATCATTACAAGAAAGTCTTCACAGATCCGGTGAAAATATACCATCTAAGATTTGTACTACAAATTACAGAATGCATTGAAATAAATATGGCTAAATATGGAGAAACATTAAAGGCCCTCTTTCAGCGACAACATACTGTCAGTAAGAAATATGACAACACCATTTTTAAGTGGCTACAGTTCACATTGCCACCATTTGACCGATGGCTGTTAATGATTTCCCACTTGGGTGGCACGGGTGTGTCAGTGCATACAACTGACATTGTGCTCATCTCAAACATCAAAACCACCTGACAGCAGAAAGAGAGAAACAGTGAAGACAGAGTGGTTGAAAACAGCCGCACCTGTTTCCCATAACCCCCTGCACCTCTCCTGGGGAATTTAGCTGCTGACTGTGCAAGTCCTGCATGTATACCTCTTGAATATAAACCGTGACGCCACAGTGTATCCAAGTGACCCTAACCCCAGACACTGCGTTCCTTTCTTTCAGGGAAAACCCTTGACTCTAAAAACCAGCAGGCAAAAAAGGGTTTGAAAGGTTTCTTTCTGTTCATTCACAGCAGGGCAATTGACCATGGAATATCTGGAAGCCATTTCTACAGCAATATTTCCTATAACTCAGTGAGATCAAACTCAGTAAAATCCTGTCTAACCAATATTTTTCAAATTATACAAGAAATGTATGTTAAAGAATAACAGAAAATCACACTGGTCATTCAACCTTTTTAATGTATTTTCGTGCAATGCTTGACCTACCCCGGTAATTTAGAATAGTCAATTGCATAGAACTATTGTTCATCAACTCTAATTCTCAATTTTGGTTGAGGGAATAAGAAATGAAATCATGCATCAAACTAGAAGTAATGTGATTAAGAATAGGCAAACAGGCAGCTAGGTTACAGACAAATACTTAGCTAAGTTTGTGCCATAGTAATTGAATGACATTCCATATCCAAAAACAGCACCTCAAAATAATCTCAACTTTGTAGCCAGCCAGTGGCTATGTACCACAAGTGCAGAGTTTCTACAGTGACATGGTTACAAATAAAAGTTTATATAAATCTAGAGAGAGTGCAATTTGGCCCACTGGTGGCCATATCCAAAAACAGCACCTCAAAATAATCTCAACTTTGTAGCCAGCCAGTGGCTATGTACCACAAGTGCAGAGTTTCTACAGTGACATGGTTACAAATAAAAGTTTATATAAATCTAGAGAGAGTGCAATTTGGCCCACTGGTGGCAGAGAAAATAGGTTATGAATGCCTGAAAACCAAACTTATTGAGACTCACTATGTGAACTTTGCAGATAATCATACATCAGATTCATGGTTATGTGTACCAAATAAAAGTAAGGCTTTGACTGAAATATCCATTAACTCAGAAAACTGTTCTGGGTATTCAACTACATAACATTTCAGTATGTATGTTCACCACAGTGGCGTGCGCCCAGGGGAGGCAAAATCAAAACTAATAATGGTAACATCAACAAAAAAGGAATATTTGTCCACTGTTCTTTGTTATAAATGTATTTCCTGATTCAAATCATTTTCAAAATTTTCTTCAGTATAAATCACTGAATTGGTTCTTTTCCTGATCAAATACAGCACAAAAACCTAAGGGGTGGCAGCAGTGAGCCAAGCCTCATCTCTGCACAGTCACAAACTCTACTGCATGGCCCATGCACATTTCTGTTTGTTAACATGTCGCCAATATAATGTTTGTGAAAAGATTTGTTTTCACAGTGACTACAGCCTGTGTTATGTCTTTAATGTAAATGTCTGACAGAGACATTCTTGCTGATAAGGCAACAAACTTGAGAGAAAAGTTATAAAGTGAGGCAGACAGTACTATGCCACACCTACAGGGGACATACAAGCTTGTTGCTGCCATCCCTCTATAAGCAATATAGAATAAAATGAATAAGAAAAAATGAAAGAACTTTGTCTACAAAATAGCAAAAAAATATGGGGTAAAAGGGAATCAAAACAACAGTATGAGAATGTGATAAATGTTTGATTAAACCCAAACGTTCTATATAACTAACAGAAGAGGTTGCAGAGGCAGGTAATAATGATTCGGCAAAACAAGGCAACGACTTCGCTCACAATCAAGTAAGGGAACGTGGCACCTTTTGAATCCAAATTGACATCACATACAAACAACTCATTTAAAACCACTTAAATTAGGTTATTTCTAATGTCAAGGGACCACATTTTCATGAGCCCAAGTAAAAAAGGCCCATCCTTATTATACAAGTTAAATTTAAGGAAGCACAAATCAGATTATCTATGAATCAATCTAATTTCCAAAGTTGAGAGATATTTATTCAGGGTATTCCAAGTCTACCTACTTTAAATGCCACCACCTTCTTCTTGATTAAACAATATCTGGAGAATATGTGCAAAAAATTAGATGAAATGTGAAATGGAATAAAAACACAAGTAAGATAAGAAGCGTAATACATGGCATGAAAATGAAATTACAAAATTCTCTAATGTGATTAACAAAGATGACATCAGCATGTTCAATTGAATTTAAATGTTGCATCAACAAATGCCAACCTGCCAATGTAATTCAAGCAAGCAATCACATGACCTGCCTAGCATGAGCTCTGACCCATGTTTAAGACTGCTGGGAGCTAAGGGCAGTTAAGATTGTCAGGTCCCAAAAAAGGATGACATTAAAATAACAATATATAATGACTAATTGATGTGAAAATCCTGGTGATTACCTGCCTGGCAAAAAGGACACAATGATCAAAAATGTGCAATGTTATCTCTCTATCAGAGAGATTTTTTGGGTCTGTTTCTTTTTTGGCCTGCTTTTCACTCCTCTAGATTAAAATGAAGCCAGTACACTTGTTATTAGGTCAAGCATATTTAAGGACAAAAACTAAATGATTTTTTTCTGCTGAGTGATTCAGTGTAATGGGGTTTTAGCAGCAAAGAACTTTCAAGAATACGTATGGAATTTCCTATCACTTTTCAAAGAGCTCCATAGAGATATAATGTTGAACATGTAAGAAATACTAAGTTTTATTATATAGATTTGTACAAAAGGAAATATTTAGATAGCAAAATATCACAAATTTACCCCTTCAGACTTCAGAATCATACAGGGTCCTCTATCATTATATTATTAATGATTCCTGACAATTGCATTTTAGAATTACTCTTTGTATACAATTATATGTTTGGTTGAAATTGACCTTGGTTTTGGTGTTAAACCAAGCTCAGGCCCTCCTCATTGGAGGGCAACAATGCTTACCTTTGGAATTACTGAGTGTAATTGAAATCTCAAGTTTTAGGTGACTTCACAGAAAATTCCCCTCTCAGTAGAGTAATTTGAAAAGCTGTCTAATAATACACTTTGGTTCATAGTGGATTATTTTCAGTGTATATTTTTTTATTTTTCAAATAAAGAAAAGCTTAATGCGGTATAACCACCGATTACTGCAAAGTATGGACCGTATCACACTCAAAGTAGGAAATTTCAGGTTACAGATTTTTGCAAAGAGGAATTCATTGAAATTATTATTGCAGGCAGCAATATGATTGATGCAGATAACTGAAAATGATTTGGGATGACATTAAATTTAAGCCTTTATTTGTGGGAATTAGTTATATCAATTGAGATACTGATATTGAAAGTCACAGCTCTGACAAATGGACCACTGATGAGCAGTTTTTCAAAAGGGCTTTCTACATCTGTTAGCAAAAAGGTAGCTGAGGACAGCAACAACAGAAGCTGGTGACCACAGCCAGCTTGCTCCCTTAACCCCACACACTGCCACTATGTCCAACAACAAAGCCAAGCACTCATTTGCTGATGGCTTTCCTTCATAAAAAGGCAACACTCCGTGCGTTTAATGTGAGGGAGCATTTTCCGTCTGCTGCCTCAAAACTGGGACTGAAGAGAACCTGATGAATGCAACAGCTGCAAGGCACAGATGTTCATTAACTATTTTCTTGCACAGAATTCCAGCACTAGACTAACCAGGATGGAAGAGCAATCTCTGCAATGAACCACAATTCGGTAATATTTAACTTTGCATGTAACTATGGGGCCACAAATCATTCTACAATACTAAGTCACATTTGATGAAAGCAATTTGATGAAGAAAAAAAAAGGCGCAAATATCAAGTGAGTACAGTAAAAAATGTTGTTACCTAACATCCCTTTTGTTTTATCAAATGATCTGGACAACACAAGTACTTTAAATTTGATGTACAGATTAATATTGGCTTTTTGCACTATATTATAATCCAGTCCTATCATACCAACTGATGGCAAGTTGCCCTAATTACTGATGACAAGGATGTAACTATTTTCAGTTACTAAGTGTTAACCATTACATTAATAACCACAGAAAAATATTGATTGATATACTGACAGATACAAGAGCAGATTCTGCTCAGTCACTAAACTTCTTTTTCTAATCTATTTATGTTATGCGCTGTTATTTTGGTAGTTCCTTCACATTATTTATTTGGATTGTGAATCATGCAGCCCAAAAAGAAAAAAACACAAGACTATGGTCTTCAATTACAGACCCCACAGCCTCTAGCCATACTTTGAGTGAATACTCTCCTCATAACTATTTCTATGCAGCAGTGTTCAAAAATGACAAAAAAAATGGACAGAAAAATTATTTAGTTAAGAAGTCTTTTGAAATCCTTGTGCTATGCTTAACACATAGCAGGTTGGCTTTGCCTCCTGGGCTTTAACCAATAGCGATAGACACAAATATGCACAGGTTTGTTTAACATTTACAACTTTTTAGTTATTTGGCTTTGTTAATTATGAGGGAATTCAGCAGTTGGAGAAAGTTGTGAGAATGAAAACCTCTTTGGCACAAACAAAAATGTTTGGAAGCTTATCAGTTGTATATGAATCAGTGTTTTGTGATTAGACAGCAGAATGCAAGACATAAAGACTAGTCATCAAAATAAAAACAGGTGTGTGTAAACACTGGAGAAATGGCAGGCAGCAGGAGGAGATACGTGAGGCAAGACTTTTATTTTGTTATTGTTTTTTGATCCCATAAATATAACATCAACTCTATAGTGGGACCAGACTGGACTTGGCAGAAAAAGAAATATCTTGATCTAGCAAAATGATGATCGATAGAACCCCCCTTTTTATGTTAGTCTGACAAAATTGATAGATGAAATGAGTGTGCTTTAGTAGTTGAATAATCAACTAAGTGTCATCTACTGAAAGACTGACAATAACCACATAGCTATGGTCCTCGCTCTATTTTAGTCCTCTTTGATTGTAAACCTTAAGCCTTTGAGCTTAAGGTTCTAAACCTGCAGTATTGTGGAAATTCGGTTAAAAATCTCATAAATTTCCTGTCAGCTTGAGAAAGCCTCCAAGTCATTGTTGCATGTCATTGTAATAGCCTGAGCATATTCCCTTTATGTTAAATCAAATTCTCTTGCATAAAAACCCAAATGATGCATGCTTGGCAGTATTTAGTCTACTTAAAAAATCTGGATTGGTGCTTGTCTTTGCAGACCTGCCGTATACTGCCATTGTAGAACAGGACTGGGCTGCAGCAAACCCCTACAGCTGCACTCAGGACACAGCAGTGTGGAGGGGGGTTTTGGCTGGCATGCAGCCCAATAGCAGGTCAATACTTCCAGAGACTATGAGACTGCAGTGCCTGCCTCGAAATATGTCTTAATTTCCCTTGCTACCCCGTACGCCGCAAGCGGGGGATTCAGCATTGCCTTCTCCTGTAACGCATAATGCTAACCTCAATCTGCATTCAACTTGGCAAAGTTTACACCGAAATGCTCCCTTTTTTCTCTCCCCATTCACGTTTCTCGTTTTATAGAATCACACTTTTATATGATACGAATCACAGCCGCCTGCCAGTTAGGTTCTATTCATCTGACTGGAAGATTAAGTAGCCGGTATTCCCCCCACGTCTCAATTTAATGCTAGCTATCTCTGTAGTGATGTGACATAGTGGAAAAATCGCTGGCCAAAAAAATTAGAAAATGCGCAAACTAGCCACTAAATCAGTGTTAAAGTTTATCCTGAAAAGAATCGGGCCATTTAGTCTGAAACCGTAACTAGGTTAGCTTCTGCACATTTATCAACTACTTGGCAATGTTAATTAACGTTAACCATGGGTAATAATGGAGAGGAAGAAAGTATGACATAAATCTGGGTCTAGCTAACGTCGAAGTGATTCTATACTAGTGAGAACTGCTAGCTTAAACAGAAGTAGCTGGTTCGGACTGAACCACACCACTCACTTCAGTGACGCTGGGACTAGCCGTGTGGCGCATTGTATCACTGAGTAACGGTGCACAACTTTTTAATAGCCCCAAAAGAAGCGAAGGCAAAGAGAATTGGCAAAATTAGGCCGAAAACTCACAGGTAAGTCCGTATAAGGTCAGAAGAAATGTTAAGAGTCGTAGCCAGTTTGATGGCAAATCCCTGTGTCTTCTCTCCATGATTTTCTTTCCTTTTCTTTTGGTCCGTGCGCTCCGGCACCCTCCGGTCAGATCCCGCTCCTCGCGCCTCCCTTCCCAGTGTAGGTTAGCTGGCTCGCGCTCACGAGAAACTACTCTCCACAGCGACCGGTCCGCGTGGGCTGAACCACTTCAGTGAAGGAACACGCACGCGCGCGCACTAACACACACACACACACACACACACGCACACACACACACACACACACACAGAGTCGTGTCGGAGCGTCAACACTCAGAAGGGTGGCATAACACTTCTTGGACAGAGAGAATCTTAGTGACATAAGCCTTTCACTTTTGCCAGTTGGTGTTTCTGGGAGTATTGGTAGAAGTGTGTTTTTATTGCCAGTCCCACACCATGCTGATGCTGTCCTGTTGGGTTTCCCTTCCACAAGAGGGTGTAACCCTGTTACCTACTTCCTTCAGAGAGCCTTCATCAAGGAACCTGGTTTCACTAAGCGCTGCAATGTCAACATTGTAGCAGTTAAGCTCTGCTGCAATGAGTGCAGTTCTCCTCTGTGTTCTTTCACTGACTCCTTCAGTGTCCAGGAGGGTTTGTATGTTCCATGTTGCCAGTTTGAGAGGGATTATTTTCTGTTTATTTTGACCGCTGGGTGGAATGTCCCGATAGGTGCGGTTCCCCATTCACGATGTTGTGAGTGGCCCTTCCCCAATCAGGGTAAGTAGTGTGGCTCCTAAAAAGGACTGCTTAGACGCACAGGAGTCTGTCGGGAGCAGCTGCCACTCAACCACAGCTGCTAACAACCATAGATAGCCCTGTTCCGCTGGTGTGCAGGCTTCTGACTAGGAGCTTCCAGCGCATTCAGACCTGCTCCCGTCACCAGACACCCCATTGCCACCAGACTTCTACCATTTCCAGTTGCTGGTCTCACCAAGGCATAGGTGGATAACTGCACAGGAAGATTATGTAGAGTGCTGCTGGGGATGTGCGTGTCCCAGCAGCACATCTTCACTGCAGGAGGGCCTAACCCGGTGACAATGAGGGCCCAAGACAACCAGCACTCTCTAGCAGTTGCAGGGGGCTGCCGTAGCTCCGGTTTTCAGGAGTACCGCCTATCGTGTGCCTCCAGCACGATGCTTTTCTGTCAGGGTGTGCTCCCTTAGCCCTTTGTCCTTCCAGATGCACCCACAAGGCAGGGCTGCAGAGGTTAAGTACCAGGGCGTATCCACTGGGGTGGGCCTGCACACTATATCTATGGGACCCACTGCTACTCCCAGATCCCCTGCCAAGTTAGCCCGGTGCCACAAGGCCCCAGTTACCACGTGTGCCATGAGGAGGCCTGGCAGGAGTCTTGTTAATGGAGAGGCTTTGTACAGCCAGAAGAAGACTCATGTATGAGTTGCTTCTTCGATCACCACAAGGGCTATCCAGCGGCATCTCTGAAAACGAGAGGAAGCAAGCAGACAGGAAAAGGCTTGCACCGTCCCTCTATCTACTGCATTAGACGCATCACAATACACACGCACACGCACACACACACACACACACACACGTCTTCTTTTACCAAAGTAAAAGCATTTTTTAAAGTCACCAGTTCTGTAAAAATTAGAATCTAGATCCAAGGCCCATTTACTGCAAAGCTGCTAAGTTGTTTCACCCAACTGATCAAAGTCCCCTTAATGTTAGCTCACTGATTTACACAGTTACAAGCTGGATTTTAAAAAACCTCGGATAAAACTCTGTGAATGGGTGTTAAAAGTAGGTCAGACAAGGCATGTGTTGTCCAGTACCAAATGTAAGTATTTCCATCAAATGAGTAGAAGTTTATGAATTTTATATTGGAAAATAAAAAATCCAGAGTCACATATATAATTGGAGACATTTTGCCACGTGGGGGGAGGAAGTTGACAAATATATTACAACGATAACCCTGGGTTTACAAGACTGTATTATCATACATATTTATATATATATTATTATATTTCCTGACATATTCCTTGATTAACTGCCACCTATTAGAACAGTACTATAACAAAAAGTGTGATTAAACAGATACAATGCAGCACAAAAAAAGATCCAATTATGAGCTGTACTGAAATTATAAGTAAGATCCTGATTATGCAATTTATACATTATTATCCAACCTTGTTTAATTTTGGGTTCTAACAACATGAAATATTGTGATGAACAGAGAGCTAATAACTTATTTTCATGTCAGACCTGTCTGTGTGGCATAATTTAAAACAAAAAAAGAAAAAAGAAAAATCGTCAAAGAAAATCAGTTGTCAAATTCTTATTGAACTGCCCCCCAAATCTCTCAAGGAACTTCATATGCAGGGGGCAAGATTGCATTTTACATTTTTGGTTTTCAGCAGAACTAACTGTACCGGTACTTAAAACCAACATGATCATAATAAGTGTCTTGGATATTACTGAGGCATATATCATGTAGAAAATGTTAAACCAACATTAGTAATTAAAACTTTGAGTCCGCCCATGGAAGTATATGTGAAAGAAGAAAAAGACAAAATTAGGGAGATAACTTCCTGAAAGACAAAGCACCGAGTTTCAAATAATGTAACATGAACACCAGTAAGACACCACTGGCATAAAACAATAATGAACCACTTTTCTACATTGTTCGTCCTATTTAAAATAATAAAAGCTTTTAGTATCACTGATGCAGGAATCTGGCGATGTGTGCAGTAGTGTTCTTATCGGCCAATGTAGCATAAACTGCTAAAACTGCTCCATCCGCAGTCTGAAGCAAACATATTTGTTCACCCATTTTGGGACATTTATTTCTCTAATCTCCCCTTTCCTTTGAGTCAGTGCTGGCTCTGAGCCTTCATGTGGGGACAAGAACGTAGCTGCCACATAACCTGAGTTAACCAAAGTTAACCAACCCATTCTGGATTGCCATAGCTCGGCAGCACGGTCAGGTGTGATCCAAGCTGTGTCACCATTTTGTACCTCTGACCATAAACCCTTTTGTGGTTTTATATTTGCAGGGTGCTATAAATTCCCAGGAGAAATAGTGCCCTTTTCACAGATCAATCTCCCATTTTTGCATTACATTAGTAATGCAAATATTATTAGTATATATTTTTATAGTGATAATTATTAGCAGATAAATCATGTTGTATTTTATTCAGTAAAACATTTAATGATAAAAAAGACCAAAATAAACTTAAGCAAAACAGCTTGAATAAGCTTATCCTGACCAGAGAAAGAGCTAATCATGCATCCTTTCATACTTTACGGATGAATGCAGGTTTAGTTCTGCTGTTGGTTATCGAAAGTTTATGCTGTAAGAAAAAAAAAATGGCATCTGCAAGTACCATCACATTTTTTAGAAAGCAATTGAGACTGCACTGGCACCACCAACCCTGTGACCAGTGGGTGCAAATCCACACAGACTGTCTGGGACATTTGATTTTACAGACTATGAAAACAGCCTTTGTTAAACACAACATAAATCATATTGTATTTTATTCCGTAAAACATTTAGTGTTAAAAAGACCAAAATAAACTTAAGCAAAACAGCTTGAATAAGCTTATCCTGACCAAAGAAAGAGCTAATCATGCATCCTTTCATACTTTACGGATGAATGCATGTTTAGTTCTGCTGTTTTTTATCAAAAGTTTATGCTGCTGCTGCTCCAAAAAAAAAAAAGGCGTCTGCAAGTACCATCACATTTTTTTAGAAAGCAAGTGAGACTGCACCGGCACCACCAACCCTGTGACCAGTGGGTGCAAATCCACACAGACTCCCTGGGACATTTGATTTTACAGACTATGAAAACAGCCTTTGTTCAACACAACATTCCTCACTATAGCCACACTCATGAGCCACTGCCTGCACACCTCAGACTCCCACCTTCTACCCCCCTTGTAACCACACTGGTAGTTCAATCTGCTAAAGACTGACCATTTAGAGCAGGGAGAGGTCACCTTACTGCTGACGTTACATGCTGTGTGTGCAGCACCACATTGGTCTTCCCATAAATGAGCTCTACAACCCATTGCAGTACACTTTAGGGGGCATATATAGGGACAATTAAAGCACAATACCTTGCATATTGATGTACATTAAGAGTGTGTTTACACTTGAGTTCCTCAGTTATAAGATGTGTCCAAAAATTGGATATCAAATTTATATAAAGGTAATTTGTCTAAAAACTGATTACCTGTTTATTAAAAAAAAGGGGGGGGGGGGTAATCGCTAAATATCCTTTTACCTGTGCCATCTTGCAAGCTCTGCAAACTAAGGAAGGGCTTTGGTGAAACCCAAAAAACTATATCTGGCCATCGGTGTAGGTTAAACAGTTGGAAAAATATGAAATAAAATGTCTATCATAAAGATTGATTCAGTGTTTCAAACCCTGCAAAGTCATCCAAACGCTAAACTTGCTGCAATGTGTTGACATCGCCATCTGCTGGGATATTATATACAAAGCATTTGGTACTTGTCTCATATATCAACAAAATTCCTTTGCCATTTGCAATCTATATCAAGCCTCTTTCAAAAAAAGAACAATGTGCAATCATGGCAAGTCTCTTTTTTTCCTGAAAAAAAAAATACAAATGAACAGAGCCTGCACGGAGCTCTTTCTCACCTGGAGGCACCGCGAGAATTACATTCTTTATTTCTCCAGTGTCTTCATCACCATCAAGTCTCCGCTACTGCAGGACAAGCTACAGCTCATGGGTATGGATAATAACCTTACAAAGTGGATTTTGGACGACCTCACTAACCGCACACGATAAGTGAGACATGGTGGTCTGCAGCACCGGGGCCTCACAGGGGATAGTCCTGGCCCTTCCTGTTCACACTGTATATTGCAGACTTCATGCACAGTTCTGTCAACTGTCACCTGCAGATATTCTCTGATGACTCTGCCTTTGTTGGACTCATCAAGGATGAGGATGACAGGGAAGAAACTGAGCTGCCTGTGGAACTGCCTACTGCTAAACAAGGAAAAAAACGAGGAGCTGATGGTGGATTTCTGCAAGAATAGTCACAACCCAACACTGGGAAACATCCAGAGGATGACAATAAGAGAGTGGTCTCATACAAGTACCTGGGTGTTTTCTTGAACAATAAAGGACTGGTCACACAATATTGACGCTCTAAACAGGAAAGGTCAGAGGAGTTGAAGAGACTCAGGTACTTTGGAATCCGGGGGGCTCTCCTGAGGACCTTCTTCAACACTGTGGTGGCATCAGCCCTTTTCTTGGAGCAGTCTGCTGGAGTAGCAGCCTGTCAGTGGCTGACAGAAAGAGACTGGACAAACTGCTGCAGAAGGCCAGCTCTGTCCTGGGGTTTCCTGTGGACTCAGTGGGGGTGGGGGAGAGAGGATGGTAGCAAAGCTATCGGCTCTGATGGACAACATCTCCCAACACATGCAGAACATCATTCCAACACTGAGCAGCTCCTTCAGCGACAGACTCCTTCACCCCAAATGTGCAAAGGAGAGATTTTGCAGGTCCTTCCTGCCAGTTGTTGTTCAGCTGTTTAACACTTAGCTCTGCTCTCAATAGACATCTTTTCATTCACTGATTCCTTCTTTCATTCAATCACTTACTCAAGAGGCAAACGTTTTTGCACTATTTGCACTTTGTTAAATAGTGTATACATACATTGCAGTCATTTGGCAGACGCTTTTATCCAAAGCGACTTACAAAAAGTGCAATTCAGTCATCGAAGATCCAGAGTACCAGTAGTCCATAGTCAGAAGTCACCACTCTACCAAGTAGCCATCTCAAAACCATATATATACATACATGAACTTCTTCGTTTTTTATTGTTTTTTCCTTTTTGTGTGTGTGTGTGGGGGGGGCTAAGTGCGATTAGTAGTGCTTGGTGAAGAGGTATGTTTTCATACGGAAGATGGGCAGCGACCCTGACACACACACACACACACACACACACACACACACACACACACACACACACACACACACACACACACACACACACACACACACACACACACACACACACACACACACACACACACACACACACACACACACACACACACACACACACACACACACACACACACACACACACACACACACACACAGGGAGATTGCTAGCCAGAGATTTTGAGTTTTTGACTGTGCTGCCTTTATTCAACGCCAATGGTCCAATTGTTCATTGTAAATTCACAATGCAGACAGGACAAACAACAAATATTCAATGCTGCACATGGACCTGAAAATTGGAAAAAAAAACAATCCTGAAAAACACTATTTTTTTGCTCATTTCTTTTACTTCATTAGCATTATTTGTACAAAAGAGTGCATGCAAATTTGAAAGCTTTATACAACATTGAAATGAGAAAGCATGAGAGACCAGACTAAAAGGGGATTCAAAAATTCCAATCAAAAAGGGGGTTAGCAAGTTTACGGCAATTGGTATTGCTGATGTGAAAGGAGTCTATACCATGGTTGACTCCTTTCTTGACAACTGTGAATTTGTTTCAGTCCTCTCTGAGATATGCCTCTGGAACATCTTCCTCATCAATACTGTTCTCCAGAGAAGCCGCATACTGAGAAATCCTCTCAATCTCCATTACTTTAGTCTCAGACAGCTTCTTGTCTGCATCTTGGGAGATTCTCCGTGCCTCCTCCACCTGTGACTGGGCTACCTGAATGTTTGTTTGGACAGTAATAGTTGCCTGCTCAGCTCCTGTAAACATGTGGATACAAAGCCATAGCTGCTTGGAAAGTTCAGGCTTAGGCATGAATGCCATATCAATCTCAAGGTACAAATTCATTTACATTGTTTCCATTTAGATTTACACAAATAATCACTGATGACATACTGTCAAAGTGTAAAACCAGCAGTAAGAAAACAGGAAGAAGCATTACCAGCAATGTTGAGGATCTGATACCAGATTTTAAACAATCCAGCTGTTCAGTCACATTGTCAAATTGCCACACACACAGTATGCATGCACACACATGTGCTTTCTTTACACTACCTGAACTGTATGCTGCCTCAGCTGCTGTTTCACACAAATTGATGGCCCTGATCCAGGTTGACTCAAAAAGCTTGCATTTCTCTTGTCTTTCACTAACCTATCAGGAAAGAAAGAGTATTACTTATTAGTATACAAAAGGACTGAGGAAGTAAGAGCATGGGTGGCAAAATAAACCCTAATGGTGCCACAGAGGTGTTCAAGGCAGCCAAAAAGCTCAAGTCGTCAGAAGACTTTCTTAGTTTTGATACAACAGAACTGTGGGGCATTTGTCTTATAGCATTTGAACAATATAAAACATATGCAATTGATCCTGATAATATATGTATGCTTTAGGAAACTATTGAAGTGTCTAAGAATGGTGGCGGTACAGTTTTTGACTTGGTTGCTCATGAAGGTCATAGCCAGTGAGAGCATGCCTGAGGAAAAGAGAATTGTTCTAGTGTAGATTTTTTTAAGAACATGGGAGATTTGCAGAGATCTGGAAACTACAAAAGAATAAATTGATGAGTCATATGAAAAAAGCTATTGGAAGAAGTAGTGGAAGCTAGACTACAGGTAGAAGTGAGCATTTGTGAGCAGCAGTATGGTTTCATGCGAAGAAAGAATACTCCAGATACAGAGTTCTACAGATGCATTGTTTGCTCAGCTGTGTTGTGCTTTTGTAGATCTAGAAAAGCGTAGGACAGGGTGTTGAAGGAAGTATGGAGTGGCAGAGAAGTCTGTTAGAGTGGTGCAGACTGTATGACAGTGGTGAGGTGAGGAAAGGACTCTATGGTCACATTCAGTTATACATGGAGCAGAATATCAGAAAATACAACTACTGCATTTAACCAGTCATGGATAAACTATGAGCAGTAGACAGCGTCATGAGCAGCGCCATGGACTCAGTGTTTTGCTCAACAAATCTTCAACAGGCTAGAAGGAGCGTGGTAATAAAAACCAGAAATATTCAGCTGCAAGACGACTGGTCAAACCCCCCTGAGCCACGCCACCCCAAATTGGCTGTAGGTATGGCAGAGGGATGCAAGCTCTAGACCCCTTCTTTTTCGCTATGGCAATGGACATGCTGACATGTGGTAAGACAGAAATCTGTGGTGTTCGCAGATAAAATTTTGATAAGTGAGAGAAGATGGGCTAAAATCTAGGGGTACAAGTATGCCCATGAAAAGAAATGAATGATGGTTAGCTGAAGCAAGATAAAATGCATGTGTGGAAGTGAGAGGGTCCTAAATGGAAGAGTGTGCTTACAGGTAATTACCACTTGAAAAAAGAAATCTGGTGGACAAACATCGCCAGAGAAGTATTGGCGGCAGAAACTGTATTTGTTTGCAGTATGAATGAACGGGAACAGCAAAGGACTTCCAGATCAATATGGAGCGTCTGGAAAGAGGGGCAGATGGTGAAACTGCAGGTAGTACAGCCTGGCTTGTACAATGTCAACTCTCCAATCAATCACGACCCAGTGGAGATGTAAAAGGGATGATAATAACAATAATAATAATGATACATTTTATGTAAGTCAACTTATTGATGTTGAGGGTTACTTCACTTAATTTTTTTCATTTTTTTTATTTACTTTATTTTATACATCTATTTTTTTTAAATATGTTGTGCCTTAAGTACAGACTTTAACAGAAACTTGTTTCTGTATTCAACCACCATGCATTGAACAAATGGGGTTGAATCCTTTGTTCTAATGCTGCAAAATCCTTTGTGCTACAAAATCCTTTGTTCTAAGGCTGTAAAAAAACAAATTCTCACCTTCCTGCTAA
The DNA here is from genome assembly GCF_037954325.1 of Fistularia commersonii. Taxonomy (NCBI): domain Eukaryota; kingdom Metazoa; phylum Chordata; class Actinopteri; order Syngnathiformes; family Fistulariidae; genus Fistularia; species Fistularia commersonii. The sequence goes on from NC_141301.1 coordinate 5,613,665, forward strand.
ATCTGGTAAACATTCCGGAGTGATGAGAGAGGAGGCCACCTACTACAGGGGGGGATTGGCATCCCAGCACAGACACCCATTGGACCACAATGAGGCACGCACACACTATGACGTCATCAACCAGTTTATAACCGGGCGTTTCAAAATGAAACAATGCTCTGACTCTTGAGTGCACAAGAGGTGGCTGTATATGGAGGCAAATAATTTTTTTTCCTCCCATCGATCTGGGCCGCGGTTCCAAGCTCGACCTCCTGACCCGACTTCCAGACCTGCAGACTGCACCCAAAGATCTCAGAGAGCTGACTACTTCTCCAGATTGCCAGCCGTCTCTCGTCCCTGGTGGTGTGCCTAGAGGACACCTCACTCCTGCCGACTACCACAACCAACGCGATCGTCATCAGGACCGGCCCTTGCGTCCCCGCAACATCGCATCACTGATCAGCTCACTACAAGATTTGGCATTTATCTGCCGAAGGGGGTTATATCCACAATAATAACAGCTGCTTATATATCACCAGATGCCAACTCCAAGCTTACTATGGCCGAACTTTACACAGCCATCAGCAAACAATACACTGCACAACCAGAGGCTGCATTTACTGGATCACGCAACGTCAACCACTCCAACCTGAGGACAGTACTTCCTAAATTCCACCAACATGTCTCCTGCCACACCAGAGGGGACAAAACCCTTGACCATGTCTACACCAACATCCCTGAAGCCTACAAAGTTACAAGACAACATATCAACACCACAATTGACAGCCATCAGAAGCTATGGATGATCAGAGAAGTGCAGCCCCTGCTGAAGGCACGCATCAGGTTATACACTAGCCCACAGCACATCCAGGGCAGACCTGAAGAGGGGCATCGAGAAGGCCAAGCACTAACACAAGCTGAAGACGGAGGAACAGTTTATCAACTCCGACCCCTGACGCATGTGGGAGGGCATTCAGGCCATCACAGACTACAAGTGCAGCAACACCTCAACAACTACCATGGACATGTCCTTCCTCAACGAACTGAATGACTTCTATGCACTCTCTAACACAAAGATGTATAAAATGCAATGAGCCATAGCAGCCCATGCAAGGCTGCTTGCCCTGATAGCATACCTGGACGTGTTCTCACAGCTTGCTCTGAGCAGCTTTCAGGAGTCTTCATGGACATCTTCAACATGTCTCTGGCCCAAGCAGTAGTACCGGCGTGCTTAAAACCACCTCTATGGTGCCAGTGCCAAGACATTCCTCTCCAAAGTGCCTGAATGAATACCAGCCAGAGGCACTAACTCCCATAGTGATGAAGTGCTTTGAGTGACTGGTCCTGGCACACCTCAAGGAATGTCTGCCCACCACACTTGACCCACACCAATTTGCTTACCATAGCAACAGGAGTACAGAGGAAGCAGGAGTGCAGAGGAAGCTGCACTGTGTACTCTCACACCTGGAAAACAAGAACACCTATGATCTAATGCTGTTTGTGGACTTCAGGTAAGTATTCAACAGCCGTCCCCTCCAAGTTAATCACAAACCTTGTGGATCTAGGAATCAATACCTCCCTCTGTAACTGGATCATGGACTTTCTAACCAACAGATGCCAACATGTCAGGTCAGACTGCAACACATCCATCTCCATCCCACTCAGCATGGGCACTCCCAAGGGATGTGTGATGAGCCCCTTCATCTACTCCCTCTTCACCCATGTCTGCAGACCTATATTTGGATCAAATTCCAACATAAAGTTTGCAGCAGTTTGTGACAATGATGAGTCTGAACACAGGGCAGGGGTAAAACACCTAGTTGCATGGTGTGCAGACAACAATCTGCTCGTCAACATCAGTAAAACCAAAGAGATCATTGTGGACTTCAGGAAAGAGGAAAGAGACACCCATGTCCCCTCCACATCAATGGCAAGGAAGTGGAACAAGTCTCCAGCTCAAAATTCCCGATTAAGGCAGCCCATTAGCGTCTCTTCTTTCTGAAGACTCTGAAAAAGAACCATCTGTCTCCTGACATCCTGTGTAACTTCTACCGCTGTGCGACAGAGAGCATCCTGACCAACTGTGTGACAGTTTGGTATGGGAATGGGTATTGGTATGGGCTCTGTCGCAAGGCACTACAGAGGGTGGCGAAATCCACCCAACATGTAACAGGCACTCAGCTTCCTGCTATAGAGGATGTTTACAAGAACAGAAGCCTGCGTCAGGCGCGCAGCATTCTTAGAGACTCCTCTCATGTAGCTAACACACTTCTAGCTCTTCCCTTCCAAAAGGCGTTTCAGGACCCTGCAGACCAAAACCAGCAGGCTCAGGAATGGTCACCCACTGAACTCTGTCCATAGGTGATCTTCACCACCTTCTTATTCTTTTATCCTCACCAGCAGCTGTTCACTGCACTCCTCTATGCTCTCTAGCAATCTCCATTTCTTATAGCTGTATAACTAGATATAGCATATTATCTTCAATAGCATCTGACAGCTGCTCATCTGGTTATCCCTTCTGTAGAGCAACTGTATAAGACATTTATAGTTTAATCCATATATTGCCATCTGTTAATCATACTAATCACTACCGATTTGCACAAATGTCTGCCATACTTGCACTAGCTGAGAAAAAAAAAGAAGGAAAATTGCATTTATTCTTCAATATTGCATTTATACTGCACGTTCTATACATATACACTTTTGCTTTCTGCACTTTCTGCACTTTCTTTCTGCATTTTGTTACTCTGTATCCTTACAGGTATAATGACAATGACGTTGAATCTAATCTAGTCTAATCCATGGTAAAAAAAAATTCTAAAACCAAATATGGCAATAAAACCTGACAATCCCATACCAGATCTGTCGTGGCCGGGGTTAACGAAAACCACCAGAAGTACAGATGACTTACAAGGTATCAGCGGAAATTGGGCTACTGTGTGCCGAAGAAGGAGAGGAAGAAGCCGTGTTCAGAAGCAGAGAGAAAAGAGGAATGACTGGGACCGAGAGCAGGGACTTTGAATATTGGGACAACGACAGGAGAAGGCAGAGAGTTGGTGACATGATGCAGAGAAGGAAGGTAGATATACTGTGTGAGCAGGAAACCAGGTGGAAAGGTGGTAAGGCTAGAAACTCAGGAGCAGGCTTTAAGTTGTACTATCATGGTACTGACAAGAAGAGAAATGGAGTAGGAGTTATCTTGAAGGAGGACTTTGGTAGGAACGCTCTGGAGGTGAAAAGAATGTCAGACAGACTTTTGAGTCTGAAATTGGAAATTGTAGGTGTGATGCTCAATGTTGTTAGTGGCTATGCCCCGCAGGTGGGATGGGAGTTTGAGGAGAAGGGGAAGTTCTGGGATGTGCTAGATGAAGTGACACAGAATATCCCCAGAGATGAGAGAGTGGTAATTGGTGCAGACTTCAATGGGCATGTTGGTGCAGTCAATAAAGGGGATGAAGTAGTGATTGACAGATTTGATATACAGGATAGGAATGCAGAAGTACAGATGGTGGTAGACTGCAAAAAATGATGGAAATGGCTGTAGTGAACACTTATTTCCAGAGAAGACAGGAACATAGGGTAACTTATAAGAGCGGAGGTAGGAGCACGCAGGTACACTGCACCTTGTATAGATGAGGTAACTTGAAAGAGATCAGTGACTGCAAAGCAGTTGTAGGTGAGAGTGTAGCCAGACAGCATAGCATGCTGGTTTGTAGGATTACTCTGGTGACAAGGAAGATCAAGAAGACAAAGGCACAGCAGAGGACAAAGTGGTGGAAGCTGAAAAGGGAGGAGTGTTGTATGGTTTTCAGGGGAGAGTTGAGAAAGGCTCTGGGTGGTCTGGGAGAGCTTCTAGATGATTCAACAACCACAGTTCATTTTATCAGGGAGACAGGTGAGAGAGTACTTGGTGTGTCATCTGGAAAGAAAATAGATGGAGTATATACAGAGAAAGCGGTTAGCAAAGAAGAAGTGGTACACTTAGAGGACTGAAGAGAACGGACAGGAGTACAGGAAGATACAACATAAGGTAAAGATAGAGGTAGCAAAGGCAAAACAAAGGGTGTACGATGACTTGTATGCTCAGTTGGACAGTAAGGAGGGGGAGAATGATCTATACAGGGTGGTCAAACTGGTCTGAAAGAAATAACAATGGAAAGGAAGTACAACACGTCTCGGTGACTAGGGATAGAGCGGGAAATGTATTGACAGATGCTAGAAGAGTAATGGGGAGATGGAAACAGTACTTTGAAGAGCTGATGAATGTGGAAAATGAAAGAAAGGCAAGGGTAGAAGAGGTGACTATTGTAGACCACAAAGTGAAGTGAGGAAAGCATTGAAGAGGATGAAAAGTGGAAAGGCAGTTGGTCCTTATTAAATACCTGTAGAGGTGTGGAAGTCTAGGAGAGGCAGCGGTAGAGTTTCTGGCTAGATTATTCAACAGGATCTTAGAGAGTGAGAAGATGGCTGAAGAATGGAGAAGAAGTGTGTTGGTGCCTATTTTTCAGAAAGAGGGGGATGTGCAGAATTGGGGTAACTATAAGTTGGATAAAGTTGATGAGCTATAGAATGACTTTATGGGAAAGAGTAGTGGAAACTAGACAGTGAGCAGAATTCATTTGTGCATTATTGATGCAGTAGGTCAGAGGGAGCTGAATTGCACTTTTGTAGACCTATAAAAAACATATGACAGGGTGCCAAGAGAGGAAGTCTAACGTGGCAGAGAAGTATGTTAGACTGGTACAGGACATATATGCTAGCTGTGAGGTGTTCTGTAGGCGTAACAGTGAAGTTCAAGGTGGAGTTCATGAGGGATCAGCTCTGTGCCCATTCTTGTTTCCACACTCTCCGTTGCTCTGGACTGTTGACCCTAAGTACCTGAAATCCTCCAGCTTCTTGATCTCCACTCCCCGTAGCCTCACCGTTCCACCCGAGTTCCTCTCATTCACACACATATATTCTGTCTTGCCGCGACTAACTTTCATTCCTCTCCTTTCCAGAGCATACCTCCACCTCTCTAGATTTTCCTCTACCTGTTGTCTGCTCTCACTACAGATCACAATGTCATCCGCAAACATCATGGTCCATGGGGATTCCTGTCTAACCTCATCTGTCAGCCTGTCCATCACCATTGTAAAGAAAAAGGGGCTCAGAGCTGATCCCTGATGGAGTCCCACCTCCACCTTGAACTTCCCTGTTACCCCTACAGCACACCGTATCAGTGTCTCACAGCTAGCATACATGTCCTGCATCAGTCTAACATGCTTCTCTGCCACTCCAGACTTCCTCATACAATACCAGAGCTCCTCTCTTGGCACCCTGTCATATGCTTTTTCTAGGTCTACAAAAACACAATGCAGCTCCCTCTGGCCTTCTCTGTACTTTTCTATTGGCATTCTCAACGCAAATACTGCATCTGTAGTACTCTTTCTAGGCATAAAGCCATACTGCTGTTCACAGATGCTGACTTCTGCTCTCGGTCTAGTTTCCACTGCTCTTTCCCATAACTTCATTGTATGGCTCATCAACTTTATCCCTCTGTAGTTGCCACACTTCTGCACATCCCCTTTATTCTTAGAAATAGGCACCATCACACTTTGTCTCCATTCTTCAAGCATCTTCTCACTCTCTAAGATCCTGTTGAATAATCTAGTCAGAAAATCTACCGCTGCCTCTCCTAGACACTTCCACACCTGCACAGGTATATCATCAGGACCAACTGCTTTTCCACTCTTCATCCTCTTCAATGCCTTCCTTACTTCACTTTTACTAATTTGTGCTACTTTGTGGTCTACAATAATCACCTCTTCTACCGTTGCCTCTCTTTCATTTTCCACATTCATCAGCTCTTCAAAGTACTCTTTCCATCTTCCCATCACACTTCTCGCATCTGTCAATACATTCCCCTCTCTGTCCTTAATCACCCGGACCTGTTGTACATCCTTTCCATCTTTATCTCTCTGTTTCGCCAACCTGTATAGATCATTCTCACCCTCCTTACTATCCGAGCATACGAGTCATCATACGACCTTTGTTTTGCCTTTGCTACCTCTATCTTTACCTTTCGCCGCATCTCCCTGAACTCCTGTCTGTTCTCTTCAGTCCTCTCAGTATCCCACTTCTTCTTCGCGAACCGCTTTCTCTGTATACACTCCTGCACTTCCTCATTCCACCACCAAGTCTCCTTATCTGCTTTCCTTCCAGATGACAAACCAAGTACTCCTCTACCTGTCTCCCTGATAACACTAGCTGTTGTTGTCCAATCATCTGGAAGCTCACCCTGACCACCAAGACCCTTTCTCAACTCCTCCCTGAAAACAATGCAACACTCCTTCCTTTTCAGCTTCCACCACTTTGTCCTCTGCTATGCCTTTGTCCTCTTCATCTTCCTTGTCACCAGAGTCATCCTACAAACCACCATCCTGTGCTGTCTGGCTACACTCTCACCTACAACTACTTTGCAGTCAGTGATCTCTTTCAGGTTACCTCGTCTATACAAGATGTAGTCTACGTGCGTGCTCCTACCTCTGCTCTTATAAGTTACCCTATGTTCGTGTTTTTTCTGGAAAAAGGTATTCACTACAGCCATTTCAATCCTTTTTGCAAAATCTACCACCATCTGTCCCTCTGCATTCCTATCCTGGATACCAAATCTGCCCATCACTTCTTCATCCCACTTCTTCATCCCCTCTATTGCCTTCACCAACATGTCCATTGAAGTCTGCACCAATTACCACTCTCTCATTTCTGGGTATATTCTGCATCGCTTCATCTAACTCATTTCAGAACTTCTCCTTCTCTTCAGGTTCACATCCCACCTGCGGGGCATAGCCACTAACAACATTGAGCATCACACCTTCAATTTCCAATTTCAGACTCATAAGTCTATCTGACATTCTTTTCACCTCTAGGACATTCCTAACAAACACCTCCTTCAAGATAACTCCTACTCCATTTCTCTTCTTGTCAGTACCATGATAGTACAACTTAAAGCCTGCTCCTAAGCTTCTAGCCTTACTACCTTTCCACCTGGTCTCCTGGACACACAGTATATCCACCTTCCTTCTCTGCATCATGTCGACCAACTCTACCTTTTCCTCTCATAGTCCCAATATTCAAAGTCCCTGCTCTCAGTCCCAGGCTCTTTCCTTTCCTCCTCTCTCTCGGCTTCCGAACACGCACTCCTCCTCTTCTTCTTGTTCTTGTTCTTCGACCCACAGTAGCCCAATTTCCATTAGTACCCTGTAGGTTATCAGTACCAATGGCGGTCGTTGTTAACCCGTCCGCGACCGATCCAGTATGGTATAGTTTTGGTTGACTCGCATGTTTGGTTTTGGCAAAAGTTTTACGGCGGATGCCCTTCCTGACGCAACCCTCTGCATTTTTCCGGGCTTGGGACCGGCATAGGGAGACACTTCTCCGTGTCCCCCCAAGTCAGGCTTGGAGAGACACAGGCCAGTGCCGCCCTGTGGCTGCATTAGCAAGGGAGAGTGTGTAAAAGAGCTAAAGGAACGGGTTCAAGCAGGTTGGAATGTGTGGAGAAAAGTGTCAACATATCGTGGGGTACTATGTGATAGAAAATTATCAGCCCAAAAGAAAGGAAAGGTATAACAGGCAGTGGTGAGGCCAGGGTTGCTGTATGGTCTCGAAATAGTGACAATGATGAAAAGACAGGAGGTAGAGCTGGGGGTCACAGAGATGTTGCGAGGTTCTCTTTAGAAGAGATGAGGTTGGATCGGCTCAGGAATGAGTCTATCAGAGGAACAGCACAGGTTAGATGTTTTGGAGAGAAGATCAGAAAAGCCTGACTGAGATGGTTCGGTCATGTACAAAGGAGGGATAGTGAAAATATTGGTAGACGGATGCTGGAATTGGAGCTGCCAGGCAGGAGGAGGACCAGGTCTAGGGGAAGACCAAAGAAAAATTTATGGACGTAGTGAGAGAGGATATTAAGTTAGTTGATGTCAGAGAGGATGATGCAGAGATTAGGGTTAGAAGGTTAAAGGTTGATTTGCTGTGGCAACCCCTGAAGGGTAAAGCCAAAAGGAGAAGAAGGTGTGAGACAAACAGTCTTTGTAAAATCTATGTCTCAGCTTTTTAAGACTATGCTAAGATGTAAACTCTAAAAACTAGTCTTAAGATGTGAACTGGTGCGAGTTTGAGTCTTTAAAACCCTTGCTCTTTAGATATAAGCCCAGCATAAGATGCATAAAAAATGAATTATAAGTGATGAGATTTTTTCACTTCACCTTTCTCTTTGAGCTAAGAACTATTGAAAAACAACTTCTCGAAAGACAGTTCGTCAGGCTAACCTCTGCTCGTTGGCCAATGATCAGCTGCCAGATGGAGTCCTCCTCTGGTGGGGTCAGTTTTCCCATGGAGGATATATAGTGGCTTTGTAGAGCGATTAGTGTGTGCACAGCCTGTTATTAAACAAAAAAAAATACACATTTAAAAATCAAATTATCTATAAGGAAGTGAACATTTTTCAAAGCATTGTTCACAATTTTATCACAATCATAATCACTACAATTATCTTTTGATATGGAGGCTAGCTTTATTAGTTTTGTAGTAAAAATGGGAAATCATGAGTTTAAGGAGGGGGCCAAACAAGAGTGGGTGTACCCCCTTTTCAGGATACCGGAAGAAAAAGCCACATTGAATAACAACAGGACCACAACCCTGCTTTTCCAAACCCATATGCCACAACAACCCGTCAGAAGGATATTTCAGATCTATGAAAAAAAATTCAATTTCCTTCAAAAATGTTTTTCTGTTTTGTTCCCACAGTTTAATGATTGAGCTCCATTATGTAGAGTGAAGCATTGAAAGAGATAGACAGTTTTATAGTGACAAATTCAATACAATCTCCCATGACAACAGGAGAGCTATCATTTTCCACAGTATAAGTATGAAGATACCTGTTTGATGTTTTATAATAATAATGAAACTAACTTTAAAATTGTCAGATGGTGAAACAAATAGTCTCTTAAGTTTTCTTTATGTTGATTTCAAAAGCAGTATCACTTAACCCCTTTTTCTACTCCATGTCTACTCGACAGATGCACTCTATTCACAGATGCACTCTACAGGAAGGGTCAGAGCTCACAGATGCACTCTACAGGAAGGGTCAGAGCAGGATGTTCGTCCTGAAGAGACGGAGGTCATTTGGCATCTGTAGTGGGCTCCTCAAGGCCTTCTACCAGTCTATGTTAGCCAGCGCACTCCTATTGCCTATAGTGACCTGGTGGGGCGGTGCCAGGACCGGTGAGGTCAACAGGCTCAAAAAGCTCGTGAGGAAAGCCCACTCGTTGGTAGGACTGAACCTGGACCATCTCCAATCGGTGGCAGTAGGGAGGGTGAAGGACAAACTGGGAGCTATCTTGGACAATCCTTCCAACCCCTGCATGACGAGGTGTGGCTGATGGCAACGGTTCATCCCACCCCAATGCAGAACTGAACACTTTAGACACTCCTTTTTGCCCACGGCCATCAGATTGTATAACAGCAGTCTGGGCGGCAAACAACTCTGACCAGCCAGAGGTGCATCTGTGCTACCACTACCTAACTCCATTCACTACCTCGCCCATTCATTCATGTGTAACACCCTAACTGTTGTCTTTTTTTATCCTGTTGGTCTCAGCCCACTTGCTTCCTGCCTATTATTTATTTCATTCTCACTCTGTTTATGCTGTCCTTTAGTTTTGGTTGTCTACGTTCCCCCTTACTGTCTTCCTTGATGTTGCTGCTGCTGTTCCTCTCTCTGCTGTCTATTTATTAATCGTTTGGTTTTTCTAATTGTCTCTCTAGTTCAGGGGTGTCAAACATACGGCCCGCGGGCCAGAACCGGCCCGCAAGGAGGTTCAATCAGACCCACAGAATAATTTGATAGTGAAAAAAAATGCATAAAAGACAAGGATTTATTTTTTTTAATTAAATGCAATTCGAGAATTTTCTGCTCGGGAGCGCACTATTTTGGTCAGAGCAGAAGACAAGCCGCATCACTGAGAGACCAATCAGCAGACGTTATCAATGCGCCATTTGCTGCTTGTTACGACGTTGTTTCGTCCCTGTTCTCTACCTCCCCGCTACTCCCTCATTAGCCAAAATGTCGTTATCAAAACAGAGAAAAATAGATAAAGAGTGTAGAATTTTCAAAGAAAAATTGACTATGTCCTACTTCCTTACGGAGATGCACGGAAAACCTTTGAGCTTGGTGTGTTTGCAACAAGTTTCAGTATTTAAGGAATATATTATTCGGCGCCACTACGAGACTCATCACAGCGAAAAATATAACAGCTTGCAAGGACAACTGAGATGAGATAAGATCAACTAATTGCTGGCGGGTCTGAGGAAACAGCAGTCCACTTTCACTGATAGCCGAGAAATCAGTGAAGCAGCAGTAAAAGCCAGCTACCTAATTGCTAGTGAAAATGAGCAATTTAATGTTAGTCACCAGCTTCACTACAAAAGAGTATGGTGGAATTCTACTGTTCACGCAACTCCATACATTTTCAGTATGTATTGTATATGTATACATGTTTCATGGATGAAGTTCACACATTTACAGGACAGGTGAATACTTTCTTCTTTACACATTTTAGAACACTCTCTTTAATTTGTAAGGTGTAGGTAGGGATTCAATTTAAATTTCATATGCACATGTGTAAATGGTTTAAAAATCTCTTTCTTTATAAGTAAAGTCCATTACTATATTTTTCAATACCATTTACCAATGTTAAAAGTTTTGTGCCTTTGTACGATCAGTGGGATCAGTTGCAATGCATCCATGTAAATAATAAAAGTAAAAAACACGTTTATCTAAGGAAATATCAGGTGTTTCATGAAATTTTTTATAGAAGGATTGTTCAGTAATTCCAAGATTTTCCTAATGTCCTTGTACTTCTTTACACCAAAACAAAGGAAAGACATGATATTTTGGTTATTTATTGCTGAGTATGCTATCATTCTAATGGTCCGGCCCGCTTGACATCTACCTAAACTGTATGTGGCCCGCGATGAGAAATGAGTTTGACACCCCTGCTCTAGTTTTATCTATACTCATATTGATTTGATGCTTATAATCTGTTACACTGCTGTGAAAAAAGAATTTCCCCGATGGGTATCAATAAAGTTTATCTTATCTTATCATATCTTATTTTGGTGTAACTTAACTGCTTCTTCTATGCCTTTTGGCTGTTTCCTTCAAGGGTCACCACAGCAAATCATCTGTCTGAGCTTCTCAACAGAAATATTAAGTCATAACAGTCGCATCAAAATACTTGGAATGTATTGATTTGGTAAGTCTGTATGACAATCGTCAGTATACAGAGCAAAAAGCATGGCTATACTAACACAGCCCTGAGGGCCCCAACATTAGTTATGGTAGTAGATGAAAGGCCTTGTCAACTGTGGTAATCTGAACAATAGTAGCCTCAGCATTCAAAGTAAAACTGGTTAAGGTACCTTTGAATAATCTGTGATGGCCTCAATGAGTGCCAAAGTGCTCTGAGAGAGAAAGGTGCTTGAACTGTCCGTGACAAGAGAGGCTGCTCGTTTGATCAGAGATTCATGAGAGAGACTTTGAATCTGCAGAGAAAAATATACAAGCTTAGTTTCCAAAGACCAGTTGTAGAGGCCAAGTACAACCATCATGGTAACTGACAGACACACCTGTGTAAACGGAACGGCACACAGTCCCCCGCCCACTGTAAGGCACGCCACAGTGCGGTAAACAGTACATCTCCATTTACAAACTTTACCGCTGATAAACAGGAAACGACTGGAACTCCTGCAATGAACCAAATAAAAATATACCGATTTAGTATAGTACCAATTTAATATAGTTTGCGATCATTTAAATTATAATCTGTTTTTACCCAGCATATTTTTTATTCATTACTGTTGTTGAAAACCTGCAGTTATGTGAACAATTGGGTTGTGCTCAGGCTTTGTCATAAGTAAGCATACAAAGCTTTTAAGACCAAAATTATTGCTTGCCTGACAGAACTTTAATATCACAGTTCGGTAGGTACGGTATCTGGGTCTGTATACATTTTGAACTTTCAACAAAGAAAGGAGACAAATGTGGGGACCGCTCAGGCAACAATCAGTTGAATTTGAAGCAAAATAAAACCTGGTCTATCACCAATGTAACAGAAACTTATTGAAAAAAACCGTAATATAATATTGCATCAAAAATAATCATTAAGTAATGCTGCAGTGGTGATGTTTAAATAAAACAGTCTTACCGTAGGGCGCCGAGAAAAGTACCGCCCCTCCGCAGCGCTGCCATGTTGGTTCGTCACAATAAGATGTCCTCCTATGAGATCAAAGGTTCCTCTCTGACATTTTTGTCGCAGCTGTTGGTGGTGGTGGTCTTCTACTAATCCTTCTTCTTCATTGAGAGCGGGAGTGCGTACTGAATAGCAAGTGACTGCAATTTGGATGAAAGTGTTCATTTTCTACCTTTTTAGCCTTGCATGGTATGCCATAATTGTGTTTGTAGTTTGGTTGTGTATTTCTTGTGGGTTGTTGTGTTGTTTGTTCTGCCAACCAGAGTGGTTGCCACTAGACCCGAACATTTCTTGATTGATTCCCGGCTCCCTACCCTGTCAAGACATTGTTGAGCAAGATGCTGGACCTCTACCTGCCCCATTGGCACTTCTGACCCAGGGGGTCTCTCTCTCAGCACTAACGGTTAGCCTGAGGGTGCACTCCCTTGTTATGGTAACAGCAAAGGTTAGTGTCACACATCGAACACAACATTTTTCAACCATGAAGTTCATGGAGAGCCAAGAAAAACTCCCAACAGCGATCATCACCATCATTCGCAAAGGATTCTGGGGGTTCCACTGGCCACTGGCTTCTGGCCCCACGCTACATAGCCCCCACAAAGCAGGTTAGCTATCCCAGCATCCTTAACATTCATTACAATGTCTTAAAAGCGAGTTTGGCTCCTACAGTGGACTTACGGCCCCTCTCCCGAGCAGGCTCAGAAGGGGGGCTGGTCTCTGGTGGCCAGTATCCAAACTTGCCCTCTGGTTGGAGAAGGGGTTGGTACGGGGCAAGTCTGTCTCTGTGCAGGACTACCAAGCGACTCCTTTGCATTAGTCTCACCTTATACACAACATCTGACAGTTTTTCAAAAACAGTACACGGCCCAACCCAGTGGCTCATCAGCTCGGGAGAGAGGCCCTTTTTCCTCACCGGGCTTTAGACCCACACCTCGGACCTGAGAGCGAAATACTCTCCACAACAGTGGATGTCATAGGCCCGTTTCTGTTTGGACCTGGCCTCTGTGAGTGCTTGCCTGGTTAACTCCTGCCCCCCCTTGAGTCGTTCTCGGAGATGGTCTGCTGGTCAGGCGGAGGCCCAACGGCCAAGTCCACAGGCGTGTGTAGCTCCCTCCCAAACATAAGTGCCGCAGGGGTGCACTCAGTGGACTCCTGGACTGCTGACCGATAAGCCCACAGGACCAGTGGTAAGTATAGATCCCAATCTCGCTGCTGCTGACCGGTCAGAATCACCAGTTGAGTGGCCAGGGGTTGATTAAACCACTCAACGAGCCTGCCACTCTGAGGGTGTAGTGATGTTGCCCGGGTTTTCTTGATCCATGTATCGTCAGGGCTGATCCTCACATTGCCATCTTCCAAGCCGCTGATCTTAAACCTCCGGGCCTCAATACTCCTGCAGGGCCATCTGAAGTTCTGGTGGGAGTGTCATATCCTCCATTTCTCCGAACATGGTTGTCATTTTGCAATCCCACTTCTGACACCAATGTGGCGAGCTGGGGTTAAGCAAAGTAACAAATTGGAGCAGGGATAAATTGCTCCGTAGAAGATGGCTTTAATTTAACAGTCAGCGAACAGTGGAAACCCAGGGGGTGTCTCTCAGCACAGCCTGAGGGTGCACTCCCTCATTATGGTAACTAATGAGGCACAGGTTAGTGTCACATATCGAACACAACATTTTACAATCATTCATCCATGGAGTTCTTCAACATAGAACCAAGAGAAGCTCCCAACAGTCATCATCATCATCATCATTCGCAAAGGATTCTGGGGTTCCGCTGGCCAGTCCCTGCCCCACCCAACAATACTTTAAAACTGATTATTTTCAATCCAGTCTTTTAAGTTACCTTTATATCCAAAACAAAGTCAATGCAAGAAAGCAAGACTGTGACATCGAGTTTTATCGCATTGAGAAGTCCAGTGAGTTGAGCGCATTTTTGTCCTCTCCTAAATCAGCCCTTGCTAGCAGGGAGATTAACATTTAGCTTACTGACAAGAAGGATTCCTATTAAACGAGTTAGAATAGATGTGAATTGTCTGATTAGTTATCACAGTTACAAATGCACTTAGTGTTTGAGGGTAACGTTAATATTCTAATTCACTTTGGTACCCTATGTCATTGTGTTTGTCTGATTAGAGGTAGCAAATGCTCTTGTTCGCTGGTGCTGCATAATAGCACCCCCTCTGCTGCCACCCGACCGTGGTGGAGGGGTTTGCATGTCCCACTGATCCTAGGAGCTATGATGTTGGGGGGCTTTACGCCCCTGGAAGGGTCACCAAAGGCAAACAGGTCTCAGGTGAGGGACCAGACTAAGTGTGGTTCAGAAGACCTCCCATGAAGAAGACAATCATTGGAACCAGTTTTTCTTTTTTCCCGGACACGGGTCACCCCCCCACCCCCTTTAGCCAGGCCCGAGCACCGGGTACAGTGGCAAGCACCTGGTGGCGGGGTCTACTCATGGGGCTCAGCTGGGCACAGCCTGGAGGAGCAACATGGATCCTTCTTCCCCTGGACTTACCACCCACAAGAAGGGCTTAGGGGGTTGGAAGTAGTGTGATCTGAGCGGTAGCCAGAGCCAGGGACCTCAGCGGTCTGATCCTTGGCTGCAGAAGGAGGCTCTTGGAACATGGAATGTCACCTCCCTGGGGGAGAAGGTGCCCAACCTGGTGTGCAAGGCTGGGATTCCAACTCGATATAGTTGGACTCATCTCTTGAGAGGGGCTGGATTTTTTTTTTTTTATTCTGGAGTTGCCCCTAGTGGGAGGTGCCAGATACGCGTGCCATTTTGATTGCTCCCTGTTTCGACGCCTGCACATTGGGGTTCAACCCGGAGGAAGAGAGGGTAGCCTCCCTCCGCCTTCAGGTGGGGGGACAGGTTCTGACTGTTTTTTGTGGCTATACACCCAACAACCGCTCAATTTACCCACCCTTCATGGGGTCCCTAGACAGGCTGCTAGATAACGCTCCTACTGGGGACTCCTTCATTTTACTGTGACACTTCAACGCTCAAGTGGGCAATGACAGTGCGACTTGGAAGGGCAATGATTGGGAGGAACGGCCTCCCTGATCTGAACCCGAGCAGTGTTTTGCTATTGGACTTCTGTTCTTGTCTTTGATTGTCCATAACAAACACATAAAGGTGTCCATATGTGCACTTGGCACCAACACTACTTAGGCAACAGTTCTTTGATCAAACTTGTGGTCGTATCATCAAACCTGCGGCCACATGTCCTGGAGTGAAGAGAGGCGTGGAGCTGTCAACCGATCACCACCTGGTGATGAGCTGGCCCCGATAGTGGCGGAGAATGGCGGTCAGACCTGGCAGACCCAAACGTAACGTGAGGATCCGTTGGGAACGTCTAGCAGAGTCCCCTGTCAGAGGGGGTTTCAACTACCACCTCTAGAAGAGCTACAACCACGTCCCGAGGGAGGCAAAGGACATTGAGTCTGAATGGGCCATGTTCCATGCTTCCATTGTCGAGATGAGAGAGTAGAGCAGCGACTGGAAGGCGGCTCTGCACCTGTCGGGGCGGCAACCCTCTACCTGCTGGTGTACTCCAGCGGTGAGGGATGCCATCAAACTGAAGATGGAGTCCTATTGGGCCTTTCTGGCATGTGAGGCTCTGGGGGCAGCTTACAAGCGGCATGCGGCTTCGGGCGTGGGAGGAATTTGGGGAGACCATGGAGAATGACTTCTGGTGGCCGTCAAGGAGATTCTGATCCACCATCCAGCGGCACAGGATGGGGAAGCAGTGCTTCTTCACCAATTCTGTTCATAACTCTCATGGACAGAATTTCTAGACGCAGCCAGGGCAACAAGGGGATCTGGTTTGGCGGCCAGGAGATCGAGTCTTTCCATTTTGCAGATGATGTGGTTCTGTTGGCTTCATCAGGCCATGATCTCCAGCTCTCACTGGAACAGTTCGTAGCTGAATGTAAAGTGAATGAGGATCAGCACAACCAAATCTGAGACCAAGGTGCTCAACCGGATATGATTGGAATGCCCAGAGGTCTTGCTCCAAGTGGAGGAGTTCAAGTATCTCTGGGTCTTGTTTACAAGTGAGGGAAGGATGGAGCAGGAGATTGACAGGCGGATCGGTGCAGCGTCTGCAGCAATCCTTACTTCAGCTCTCAGTCTAGTTTCCACAACTCTCTTCCATAACTTCATCGTATGGCTCATCAACTTTATCCCTCTATAGTTGCCACAATTCAGCACATCCCACTTATTCTTAAAAATGGGCACCATCACACTTTGCCTCCAATCTTCAGGCATCTTCTCATTCTCTAAGATCCTGTTGAATAAACTAGTCAGAAACTCTACCGCTGCCTCTCCTAGACACTTCCACACATCCACAAGTATATAATAAGGACCAACTGCCTTTCCACTCTTCATCCTCTTTAATGCCTTCCCGTCACTTTTACTAATTTGTGCTACTTTGTGGTCTACAATAGTCATGCCTTCTACCCTTGCCTCTCTTTCATTTTCCACATTCATCAGCTCTTCAAAGTACTCTCTCCATCTTTCCACCGCTCTTCGAGCAGTCTGTCAATACATTTCCCGCTATCCTTAACCAACCATTACCACCTCATTATCTCTCTGTTTCGCCAACCTGTATAGATCCTTCTCTCCCTCCTTATTATCCAACCGGGCATACAGGTCATCGTACACCCTTTGTTTTGCCTTTGCTACCTCTATCTTTACATTACATTGTATCCCCCTGGACTCCTGTCTGTTGTCTTCAGTCCTCTCAGTATCCCACTTCTTCTTTGCTAACCGCTTTCTCTGTTTATACTCCTGCACTTCCTCATTCCATCACCAAGTCTCCTTATCTACTTTCCTTCCAGATGACACACCAAGTACCCTCCTACCTCTCTCTCTGTTAACACTAGCTGTTTTTGTGCAATCATCTAGAAGCTCTCCCCGACCACCCAGAGCCTTTCTCAACTTTCCCCTGAAAACCATAAAACACTCCTCCCTTTTCAGCTTCCACCACAGCTTCAGCTGTGCCTTTGTCCTCTTGATCTTCCTTGTCACCAGAGTCATTTTACAAACCAGCATGCTATGCTGTCTGGCGACACTCTCACCCACAACTGCTTTGCAGTCCCTGATCTCTTTCAGGTTACCTCGTCCATACAAGATGTCGTCTATCTGGGTGGCTTGGGGAACAAAATACCAGCCAGTGCCGCCGAGGCTGCATTCATTATTGAAGCAGACACAATTCTTGATTTTTACATTAAAATATATTAAATATTTTGATTCATAATTACCCATTATTTCAATGTCTATGCCACTCAGGTAATAGAAATGCTGAGCCAATTTGACAAGAGGCAAGGTCTTACCTGGACAGGTCCCCAGTCTTTCATAGGTTTCATATATATACCATTTGCTACATCGTCCACATTAATGGACAATTTAGAGTCTTAAATTAATCTACTGCATATATGAACTTTGGTAGACAGACACAATGAGAACATGAAAGCTCTTTACTTAGAGGCCCCAGTCTCAATGAAACAGGTTAACCTTGCTGTGACACAGGAATGCTAGCCACTGAACTAGCCATTTCATGACTGAGATGTAAAAAATAAATTATCAGACTGAGGAGACAAAAAGGTCAACTTTTATATTACTAAGCACTTGCATATGCCACTTAATTCTTGTGCTCCAAATCATGCATGCCTGCTACAAGCCCAATCTTGATAGTACACCACCCCTTGATGGATGGGTCCTGATGTCCCCAAACAAGAAAACCCAAATCTGGGTGGGCAGAGGGGAGGGGGACAACTGGCAGGTGGGCCAAAAAAAAATCTTCCCAGACGTTGAGGGGTAAGGTGCAGAGTCCAGCCCCCTGAGGATGGCTGTCTGTGGGGAAGGAGCATTGCTGGGCCCATGTGGTAGCCGGGTCATTCTGTTACAGATTTTGGAGGTGGACCCACATGCAGACACAGGATTCCGCACCAAGAAAAACTGGGTTTGAAAATAGAAAGTTTATTTTGACCGAAGAACAGGTGCAGGGTAATGGACTAGAAACAGTTACTGGCCTAGAACCAGTTCCAATGACAAAAAGACAGGAGGCAGAGCCTCCTGTGAGGTCGCAGAGATGAAAATACAAAGGTTCTCTTTGGGAGTGACCCGGATGGATAGGATCAGGAATGAGTCTATCAGAGGGACAGCTCATGTTACATGTTTTTTGGAGAGAAGGTCAGAGAACCTTTTCCTTTCGTCTTTTTCTTTAGGGGTCACCACAGAAAATCAACCTCCTGACTATCACCCTATTCTTCAATTTACACTTTTCTAACTTGAGTCAATAAGCTTCAACATCAGCGTTGATATCATGAATAATAAGGATACCATTAAGTTTGCTTTAATTTGTTTCAGTGGTGTTTAATGCTACTAACAGGAATGCAGAGAACAATCTGAGGATCAGCATTATTGCATTATGGTTACTCTGTGAAAGATTACAGGACAATATTTCAGAACAGTATTCCCTTTTGATGTCTGAATGATAATCTTTGGTCAGGTAGGACAAATATTGGTGGCAGTAACATCATGAAAAAGTAAGTTATAGAATAACATGCATATGTTATTCACTTCATTCGATTAGTATACACATTTAGTCAAATCTATACATGTTCCTGATTCAGTCACACGTAGCAAAAATCATCTAATTTTAATTGCATTTACTATGAATACTCCGGGGTTAGTTTACCTGTTCCTGTACCTGTGCAAGTACTGTATGTAGGAGCGTGTGTGAAGTAGGTGATGACAGAGCGGAACTGCTGCAAATCCAGAATTCTATTCAATCTCCAAATTAGAGTGGCCCTCTTATGGTCAAGTATTAATACATCAGTATTCAAGTTTAAGAAAAAATATTTTGGGTGGCAAGGGATAAATGTATTCTGGTATAAACTACCGTTACATTACATATCACTTGACCTAGAAGAAAACAACATAATTACCACTTTTGCATAATGTACTCAACCTTTAACTTCAGAGATACCAGTCAATTTTGACAAAAATGTTTAATCTGTGTGGATCAAAAACAAATAAAACTAAATAAAAGTAAATAGCTTTGAATCCAAGAAGTAGTGGCCATTATCTTGCACCAAAGACCATACACTGTTGAGATAGCAGTTTTTCCATGAGAGAATGAGAAAGTATACCCCTGACACTTGGTGGCTTGCAGCCCTGGAAATCATATCCATATCTCAATAATATATCAGATTTATAAATATAATGTTTATTAATGATAATGCACAAAAACTAAATATCACCAAATTCATAGTGACCAGATTTTTGCTTGAATTAGGTCTTTGTAAGGTGGCATTATATGAATAAATTGTTCAAATTTTGTCTTCAGTTCAACATCAACCAAACCTTAGATTAATATCCATCATAAAAGAGACTTTACAGAGTCAGTACATTAGAAAATAATACATTTATTACACAAGACTTGGAAAAGGAGACATGAGTTTTGCATTTGATCTTCATCTACTATTTTCATCTGCCAAGTAATTGAAAATAACATATTAAATCAGCATAATCTATAACTGGCAAATGATGGAAAGAAAGACACCAGAGACTGCAGAGTGGAATTTTTGTAAAAGAATGTGTCCATCAGAGCAAATGAATCGCATTATTGTCCAGTTATAGAATCACACGTTGAAAAGTTGTAACGTACATTTTACCACAAAGAGAAAACATTCATTTCAACATGCGACAACTAATGTTACTTTATTGCCTATTATTCAATTGTAAAGCTCCAAGTTTTTTTTTCTCGAACAAGAAACATAGTATTTAAGGGCAAGAAAAAATTTTTCATCTCTAAGGCCATAAATAAGAGGACTGAGACACCTTGGGGCAAGCATAAATGTTATATAATTGAAGTATCTGACATTAATGTACAAAATCAAGTCAATCTGAAGTACTGAAGATTCTATGAAGGGGCACCATAGATGAATCAGACAGAGGAGCAGCTGGAAACCATGAAAAATAACTGTTTTGAGTCCTTTCCATGATGATTTTTTATTCTCTCCTGATGCAGCTTTGGCCACTTTCATAATTCTGATATAGGAGATCATAATGATTAGACCCATGATCAAGAAGTAGAACTGATTCACAGCAAAACGGAAATAATTATGCCTAGTATCAACAATGAATACCTCCTCTCTGCACATTATGTCTTGTGTATAGAAGTAATTTGTGGCAGATGCAAAAAAGATTGAGAGAACTACAGTGACAGGTGCACTACTTATAC
Organism: Fistularia commersonii; assembly: GCF_037954325.1. Lineage (NCBI taxonomy): Eukaryota > Metazoa > Chordata > Actinopteri > Syngnathiformes > Fistulariidae > Fistularia > Fistularia commersonii. The sequence continues at coordinate 5,634,193 of NC_141301.1, forward strand.
TGTAAATAATGAGGATACAGTGCAAAGCTCTGCGTGTGGAGCATAGCTCTCCATGCCGCAGTGGCAAACAAATTGCCACATAGCGCTCCAAAGCCATCGTTGTTAGAGTAACTGGTGTGACAAAATTGCACACACTTGAAGCAATAACCACAATAGTGCACAGCCACATCGGTATGGTGTACCATGAAAAAATCATGATCAGCAAGAAATTTGTCAATATTAAGGTTGTACAATCAGCCAGCAATGTAGTAGCAAATAAAATGTAGCGCATGTTTTTGTAGAAGTAATCCTTACTAAAAATCGCTATGATCAGCAAAGTGTTGATGGATAGGAAAACAGCCACAAAAAGCTCAACTAAAATGACCCTGTAAGTTAGCTTTAGTGATTGACCTCCTATTAGTGAGTTATTCTCAGCCATTTATCTCAGTAGTTTTGTTTAAAATAGATGGAGTGTGGGCAATACCACAGCTGAACTTGTTCTGAAGAAGAAGCTGCAATTAAGATGCCATTGGTTAATACATAAACCGTCAGCATTATTTGAAGTATGTGCTAGTGTAGATACATGTCTCATCAAGCAGAGTACATCACCTGAGATCTTACTGGACTAGAATAATGATAAAAAACATATGCACACTCAAAAAGAATCAGATAGAACTCTCAGTTTACCAACCCCTCATTGGTCTGAAAAGGTGTTCTGAAAAGGAAATTCTTCTGCAAAATACTTTTATAGAGGAGATGGGGGGAACAAGAGAGCAATGCTTTGCACCTCCTTTTTGTCATGGTTACCATACGTCATGTTACATGTAAGTCATGTTTACTGGAAAAAAACCTTGACCCATACCAGGTATTGAACATTTATAAATGTGTAATTGAAATATCATTGAATAATAAATGATGTCTTAATAACAATTTAATTAAATATGTGGAAGGGAGACTTTAAAATTAATATTACTTTTCAATAAATTATTTTCAATAATTCTTTAAAAAATCCATGCATCCCTCTGATAGTTTGTCGACATGAATTATCCCCTCACCATGGAAGACTTTGTTACTGTGATTCTGGGAGCTATTTGGTCAGCAGCATCAGCCCCTGGAAGACGCTACTGCCAAAATGGTCCTTGGTGAGGCTCCAGACTCAAACTGATCCTTTCAGAACCTGATGACTAGAACTGCAGGGCAACAACACACCTCATTGCCACAGTGTATTGCTGTTATGTTAATTGGGTTTTCTCTCATGATTGTGAATACATGACGATCCCAACTACTACAATTTGACATAGTCTGTAACAAGGGAAGAAATCATGTCATGAAATTTAATTGCTAGATAGATTTTTTCTGATAAACTCATACCAAAATCAATGAGCAGGAGTTTGTTCTTTCTAATTTATTTGGTAAATGGCTGATGACCATAGTTAATGCTTTTCTCAACCACCTGTCATTGCCTAAATATTTCCTTGTACAAGTGACCTGTAGCACATTTTAAGTGATTGGATATTACTGATTTGTGCCTCAAATAATGTATTTTATGTGGCCATTGTATAGTATGGTAGTATTTTATGTCACTTCTTTGAATTTACCATATACTGACTTTTGGAGCTTTGTGACACATTCAGATATAACTTCATAACGATAACTACTGAACAATTTGATGCTGCTACACCATGTGCCGCCAATTGCCCCTCAGGGACAAATAAAGATTTTTTCTGGTTCTGATACTCCGTCCCTAAACTTTAGATTAAGAATCAATTTCATTGTGGTAACTTTCCTTGTCCTGTGATAGGTAGGTGAATTAATTAATGAAAGCAACATCCCCATGCCCCCTTAGCCTGGAAGAGGAATAGGAAAGAGGAGTAATAAGAGCTTTTGAACAAGTTGTTAATTGTTTGATGGAACTGGGTTAACATTCCATCAAAGATATCCACCTACTGCTCATCTGTCCCCTGACCACTTTTTCAGTACCTCAATCTCTCATTGGGGGTTCTGCAATCTCCCCTCTATGAATCTCTCAGGTGGCACACAGATGTAATGGTGTTAAGCTGGTATGAGTATTTCAGACTCCTCCAGAGCCTTTGTTACCACAATCCAGCAGATTACGTTTTACATTGGCCAGACAATGTATCTGGTGATCTTGCTCTTGGGGCTACATGATCAAAAAGCTCTTGACTGGAATTCAAATCTGTACTCTTCATATATCCATGTGGCAACTTCTTCCATGTTTGGAGTAGATAACATTTCTTCACACATAAATTAATTCAAAAAATGATTTTCTTATTCTGAGTCTCTTTGAATAGTTTTGATGAGTTACCAAAAAAGCAAAGTCATTTTCTTGCTTGTTACAAAAAAATACTTTGTGTCAAAAATTATATTTAAAAGATACAAACATTAAGACACATCAATCAGCACTGAATTATTGCAGACACAAGAATACACACAATTTGTTATCAAACAACTATTCAACTATGATGTCATCTGTTTTGCTCACATCCAAAATCAGCAACAGACTGACTAAATAATTAATGAATATAACCCACTAATTAGTTTCACTGGAATTTCTTTCAGGATGATCCACTCATTAGAATCAGTGTTCTAAATCCATATGGACAACAATATGACTTCATAGAGCTACCATTAGGGAAGTTGTCCCAAACAATCATTGTCAACAAATGTCAACAATCATTTGCGAAAAAAAAAACATGTGCTAAAAAAATGGACATAGCGGAAAAAAATGTCCTGAGAAGGTTCATTGAAGTTACAAACTTAAAATCTGACCTTTTGATAACAAACACAATAGCTTCTGAGCAGCAGCACTGTCAGACACATGCTTAACCCTAGAACACTAATGTCGGTTGATTTTCACCTACACAATTTTTCACATGTGATTTTCATTGTGTTGCCATTGTGTTTTATGGGTCCTTGGGTAGCTTCAGGATGCTCACTGATGTTATTAATTGCATGTTTATTTCCCTCCTCCCATCAACCCATCTATAAATTGATGAAAACTGTTTTTTATCCAGGATATTGTTTTGGGTAAAATCTACAACGTTAGTGATGGTGTTACTTATTTTAACTTATTTTAACATATATAACTGCAATTTCCTTCGGGATTAATAAAGTTGTTCTTATTCTTATTCTTATTCTTCTTATAACTTATTTTAACTTATTGTGATGAAAAGACAGAACATTCCCCAAATTGCCATTCTTGCATTACATGACTGGACTGCAATAAATCTGCTGTACCAGTATCTCCTGTCTTAACATAGCAAAATGTCTTTAAATACCAAAAGACAGAAAAGGAAGAGAAATAAATAGAACTTGGAATCAACGAATGAAGTAAATGGAAATATACCAGCTGGGTTTTGGGCTACATTATATTTTGTAACTCAAATTAAAGTAGGCTGCATCTTTCGTACCTGGTTTACTTGCGTTCAAGACTTGGTGACCACTCATAGAACTCACATCATGCGCGGCTTGTCTCACACTCATGTGTGAGCTGTATGAGGGTAAGACAAATGGGTGATGCACAAGTGAAGTGTCCTCTTATCAGATACACCAACTGTGTTACTTTGAAAGGACAGGAAAGAATTGTAGTGAGCCACGAATGTTGGGGTTTATGTTGATGCTTGTTTTCTGTATGATCTTGGGGTAGCTGGGAATTTTGAGGGTATGGTTTGGGGTGCAAGGAATTCTGTGTTTTTCACCTGGAATTGAGCAGGAACAGAGTTGTATTGCAGGCTTTTATGGCATGACTGTGGCCAACAACAGCTATTACTTATTAAACGGACACTTTCCTGTCAACCAGGTGTTTTCCCTTACTAAAATACTACAGTATAAAGAGTTACAACTTCCTGCCCCATCAGGAAACGATGACATTTCAAAGAGAATGCAGGGGTGCTTCCTTGTTTCAAAAAGTGAACAGCAGGTTTTCGTGGTATTTATTTTTTATATTACAAAATATATTATAAATACATTTTATTACAAAACCAAGTGAATTTGCATAAGCACACCCCGTTGCGTGCTAGACTGTCTTAAAGTATAGATGTGTGTTCCTTTTGATTTTGCAGGAAAAAAATAATAAAGAGCATCTTGCCTGATTGAAAATGTTTCTGTAATCGGAATCAGAATCAGAATCAGAATTGTTTTATTCGCCAAGTAATTTTGCCACTACAGGGAATTTGCTTTGGTTGACAGTGCTAAACAGAAAATATGCAGTATGCGTTAAATGAGTGAAAAATAAAGTAAGATCAGGGCGATCGTGGTTTGTTGAGCAAAATGGCAAGTTGTGCAATGCAGTGCAAGGTAGTGCATTAGAGGGGTTGGGACAGTGTCAGTGGGGGACAAGGGCATTATTGATGAGGCAATAATGGGAAGAAAAGGTGTGCAGGTCCTGTAGAGGAGGTGGATTACGGCCAATCACCCTCTCTGCTGAGCGGATGATATGCCGCAGTCTGCCCTTAATATCAGTTACTGATAGCAACTATGACTTAGGTGGAGTAACAAAGACAACATGGCGCTGCGCAAACTTTCATGTGCTGCAGTATTTTGTGCCGCAGTTGCCTCTATAAATTCTTGACACGCTGCAAAATCTCAGAATGTTGTGAAGAGCTTAGTTAAGGCCACATTGCACACAGAGCAATCTTGTTCTGTAAATCATGACATGAGTCATCTGGTTTTCAGGTGATTGATGTATTATTTTTCTATTGGATTTGTGTTACTTATTTCAGTTAAGAAAAGTCTACCATGTGCATTTGCTGTGATTATTTAATTTTAAGTTTAACTTGTGCCTAAATGAATCTTTCTTAAGCAAATACTCTGGACTATGATGAAGCAGTGTGAGACATGTTAACAGTGTGTTGATTGCTTTATCTCTCTCCAGGACAGAATGAATGGTGCTTATAATCTTTTTCTAAACAAATAATATATGGCTGCAAATCATTCACTAATTCCAGGTGATTCCCTGAGTCGAACCTTAAATGGGAAACTCCTTTTTGTGCAGGTTTTGATAGGAATTTTCCTCTGTATCAACACTTTACTGATTACAACGTTTTTTATGAAAGATTATTTCTATACAACCATGCGCTACATTTTATTTGCTAACACACTACTGTCAGATTGTCTGTTCTTATTCATGACAAACATCTTGCTTATTTTAAGTTACTTTGGTTTTACTGTTCAGATTTGGTTTTGTCTTATTTTGTATGTTGTTTTGTCTGTGCACACCTTTGTGACACCTCTTACTTTGACAGCGATGACGGTGGAGCGCTATCTAGCTATTTGCTTGCCCCTGAGGCATGGTGAGCTGTGCTCCACACGCAAAGCTTTGCATTGCATCCTCATGATTCACAGCATCAGCTCGGTACCTGTTGTCATCGTTCTGTCCATCTTTTTTGCATCAGCTGCCTACAGCCTCTTTACTCAGGACATAATATGCAGTGTGGAAATATTCATTCTACACAGGTGGCAAGCACATATAAGGTCAGCCATAAGTGAGTTTTACTTCTTGCTTATGGGCATCGTTATTGTCTTCTCCTATGTCAAAATAGTGAAAGTTGTCAGAGCTGCATCAGGAGAGAGTAAAAAGTCAACAAGAAAAGGACTGAGAACGGTACTCCTTCACATTTTTCAGCTGCTGCTTTCTCTCATCCAGATGTGGTGCCCCTTCATCGAAGCTGCAGTGCTTCAGATTGATTTTATGCTGTACATTAATGTCCGCTACTTTAATTATGTCACATTTATTCTTGCACCAAGATGCTTGAGTCCTCTCATTTACGGCATCAGAGATGAAATGTTTCTCCAGGCATTGAAATACTATGCTCTTTGCGCATTATACAAGAGGAAATCCTTTGAATAATTTTGCATGAAAAACTAATAATTATATTAATTCTACAAATATATTATTGGTGTTTTGTTGTTGTTGCTGTTGTTGCTGTTGTTCATGTTATATTACTTAACAAAAATATAATTGATATGATGTGATTGTGCTTATTTAAGAAAGGTTATGATTAATAAGTAATGATTCTGCTTTTTGTTTAAAGCCAAAATAAATATTATGCAAAATCAGCTGTATGGATACAACAATGAGACAACTAACAAAGACACCCTCTTTCAGTCCTTGAATTTTCAATGAATTAAGTCTCTACATAAATTGAGTCACAACACATTATTAGTATTTAAACATAACTAAATCATGTGTTGAGCATTGTGAACAAATTCACTTTTTTGTAATTTTGTAATTTAAACCAGTTACTGGAATTGTAACTCATTGGTTTCAATCAGGGCAGCACGGTGGCACAGTGCGCTTCTGCTTCTGCCTCTGAAGGGACCTTCCTGTGTGGAGTTTGCATTTTTTCACTGTGTCTGTATGGGCTTCCTTTGGGATCTCAAGTTTCCTCTCACAGTCCAAAAATATGCAGTTTAATTTGGAAAATTGCCCAGATATATGAATGAGAGAGTGACTTGTGACTTGTGAAATGTCTGTCTGTACATGTGGTCCTGCAATTGACTGGCGACCAGTTCAGGTCGTACCCTGCCTCTTGCCCAATGGCAGTTGGGATGGGCTCCAGCATCCCCCACAACCCGAAGTAGGATAAGCGGTAAATAATGGATGGGTAGTTTCAGTCATTGAAAAATACTTTTGAATTATCTGCAAAGTTTCTACAGCAGGAGTAGAATATTGTAATTAAATAAATATAACAAGGAAAGACCCTCTTCAAACTGCCTATGAGGCAGCACAAATATATTGAAAAATGTGACCACTAGATGGGGCTGAGAAGGTTTAATCATGGCTGCAAAATCTAGGTAAGAGGATCTTAAACACTTTAAAGTACTCATTTGAATCACGTCAACACAAACGAGGCAACTGATTTTTCTATTAAGAACACAAAAATTCCATCAGATTCTGCAGCTGGTCACTAGGCAATAGTAGGCATAGTAGGCAATGAGTCTTTGTCAATATGTTTCAAATGAGGTATAAAGGACTAGAAATTATGTTGATGAAAAAATACCTCATTGTGACATTGTACATGGGTACACTGTTTGATTGTTGAGAGGAAATAAAAACAATGACGCGCCCTTTGAAAGAGTGAATCTAATCATTTTAGACAATTAACTGAATATGGAATGTGAATCACTTCAATAAACCTTTTTGAACTGTTTAATATGGTTGATTTTACTCCTCAACACGTTATGAAGTTAGATAGACAGATAGCTAAATAGATCTAAATATCTTCAATTAATTTCACCCAGGAAGAAAATGATTGAAATATGACATTTATTTCTCAAGCATCCTTGTTTTTGACAAACCAAGACATACAGAATAATGTGAGAGTCAAAGTTTAACCACAGATATACATTGGGATTTTATCTCCACAAGTTCTGAAAGCAGATGACATTCATTAATTACTTACATACTTAAATAATAATTAACAAAACAAGAATGATACAATGATGGTGAGTAATTTAATTAACCATTACAATCTTATGTCTGTGCCTAAATGTAAATGTGTAAACATCCTACAAACTCAATAAGGAGAAGATGTGATAAGAAAATAAGACTTCAAAAATCACAAGCGCCACAGTTTTTTAAAATATTTTATCTCTGTTTTATCTCAGTTTTTCTCTCAGTCCTCTCGGAGATACGCCTCATGAATGTCATGCTCCTCACTGTTCTCCAAAAAGGCAGTATATTCTGCTATCCTTTGGATCTCCTCTGCTTTTGTTTCTGCCAATTTCTTTTCCATTTCTGCTGATTTTTTTTGTGCCTCCTCCACCTGTGATTGGGACACCTGCAGGAGTGCCCTCACTGAGATGGAGGCTTGCTCAGCTCCTGGTGATAAACAGATGAAAACATTTCTTAAGCCAAGCTCAAAAGTCAGATTAAAGTCCACTTTTCATAATTTCATGACATACTATACACCAAGGTCTATATTATGCAGCATTTCATATGTTGAAGAAACTATACTCTAGGTTAGACATTACAAGCTTTTCTTTCATGTTTTAAATTCTCACCTGAGGTGTAAGCTGCTTCAGCTGCTATCTTGCACAAATTGACTGCAGTTATCCAGGTTGTCTCAAAACGTTTGCATTCATCAAGATTTTCACCAACCTGTCACAGTAAAGACACTCTGCAAATGAGTGTAATTGTACATATTTTTACAAATGGAGTTGAAACTTGTGTGGGTTTTACAACAATTGTTTTTCTAATAAAAAGACAACATAGACTTACAGATGCTCGCTGACCAATGATCACCTGGTGGAGGGAATCTTCCTCTGCTGGGGTCAATTTTCCCAGTGAAGCCAAATATCTTCTTTGCAGGATATTGAGTGTATCAACAGACTATGGAAAACAGATGGAGAACATACAATCAGAGAGGATATAGCATACTCTTTTTCATCAGTAGCATCACACTGCCATATTTTTTTGATAAACAGGCATGACAAGAGAAAGTTTAGATTTGTAATGCACTGATGTTATGCCAAGGCTATGTCAGTTGCATTATTTTTGATATGATGACGTGAAAACTAACTTTTGAATAATCTGTGAGAGTGTTTATTAGAGCCAGGGTGCTCTGAGACAAGAAAGTACTGGAGCTGTCCGTCACCACAGAGACTGCCCTCCTGACAAGGGAATCATGAGAGAGGCTTTCCATTTGCTGCAAACAGGAAACAGACATTAGTTTTTTCTCAGTCCTTCATTTTGCCTTCTTCTCACACTACAAATGAAAAACCCCTCCAGAGACAAAACTGATGCATTTGTAGGAAAAGCTTCTCCTGTATGAATGTGTATCCTGTCACTCACTTGTGTATAATGGACAGCTTGAAGACTGTGGCTAAAACTAAAAGGCGCAGCACTTGTGTGTGTAGAATCGTTCACTTTCCCAGAGTTGATGACAATCTCAGATCTGATGTGAATAAAAAAAATAATTAAAAAGCAGAATAAAAGTGTAGTTATATCAATATTGTTAAATGATGTATTTACTAATCAGGAATTGCTCCAATATGACAAAAAAACATAAGCTGAGCAAAATTGGTGGAATACAAAAAATACAGTTTGAGTATTGGAAATGCAATCCCTCTGTGTCTCACCTGAGGAAATTAGTGCAGGCTGCTGCTCCTCTCCTAAAAACAATCCTGCTGGTCTTTGTCTGACTTTGTAGACGGTTGGCACAAACTGAACACTGACGAACGACTTGCATATTTGCAGAATAAGGTCTGCTGCAAATGTAAAATTTATTTGATATGATCTTTATAAAATGATTTTCTGACGGATTATCTTTTTTTTCTTTTCTTTTCTTATTTTTTAGAGTTGCATCTACTGTCACCTCACTGCTGAACTTGTCTTGATAACATCAGACAGAAATGCTATTCTTTTTAGTGGCTTTCTTTCTTTGCAGTCCTCTCCATGATAGTCAAATTTGGTGTCCTGCTAGTATTTGTAGGTCCTGCACACCGTCTCATTGCGCAAAAAACATCGATCTGTTGACTCTACCTGTGAATGTGCGTATATGACTTTATCTTAAAAGCCCACAGAGCCAGATGTTACGTAGGTTTTATAGAGTCTGATGTATTATTTGCTCTCTGGCTGTATCTCCTCATACAACTCATGTAACAACTGATCAGTAAAGCAGTAAACACGTTGGAAATTGTCATTCATTGATTGCAACTGTCATATCAAATAAAAGTTTAATAATTTCGAATGATACAGTTATGTCCTTTCTTTCGAGTCTTTATTTTGTTACAATGCCTATCAATTGCCACTCACTGTTTAGTGGCATAATTGATCAAAAACAATTTGTGTTGATTAGATTAGATTTTTTGCCGGATAATGTATATTTAAAGAAAATCTCTGCCCCAAATTTGCAAATGCAATCAACTTAAGATCTGCTTATGGTGTCAGATTATGCAGAACCCATGAGCTCCAGATTTCAGCAGCGTCTTTCGGAGTGATTTTTCAGGAACTGGTTCAGTTTATATCAACTCCCTAACAAAGGGAGTGGAATCCTCGGCTTGCAGGAGACCAGAAAGAGAGGTAATGGCTGACTTGTGGAGGGCTTTGTAGGCAAACAAGGGATTTTTACTCAGTCTAGCGCAGGAATAGACGGGAAAGGGAGTGAGAGTGTTAAGATGAAAGTGTGGGTGGTGGTGGTCAGATGTATGTGATGATGGCAGCTCTTTTTTGAATGATTCTGTGAAGATGTGCACATTAAATTCACACCCAAAATTGTTCCGCATTTTTTGTACTGTAAGTATTTGTAGCATTGCCTTTCCGCAATGCATCTCAATGAAATGAATTTGCTGTTTTTATCTGATAAGTTAAGAACACATTGGCAGGTGGTTGAAAGAAACAGTTAAGCTACAAGTTTATGGATTCAATCCAGATGGATTAATGCCTACAAGATCAGAATTTGGCTGCTTTGACAAAATAAATAAAGGAGATAAAATGTATCATACTCTAAAATGATTCCCTCCCCTATAACTTAGTATGAGTGAGCTTTTGATGTTCAGTTGTAATATTTTAAGTGAAGCCCATGAAAACCTCTACCAGTTTATTAAGACAGAACCAGATGTTTCTGCCCTCAGTTTTAAATGCAAACAATGTTATGTGATCTTTAAATGTGAAAAACCTAAACCATCATTTGAAATAAATGCTCTATTCTTATATGAACCTTGTTGCAAAAAACATGGAAATTCTCATAAAGTCACATTTATCTGGCTGAAATAAATCTGCATAAAGGGAAAAATTCACAGTTGTTTTAAAATAGTTTTTTTCCGATCTGTCAAGTGACCAGAGCAGCACAGTCAGCATGTTATTTGTGCCAGCTATTTGCAAATATGGTTCTTAAATTAAATAATTTACAAAAAGTTTGACCATAGTATTCATTCTGTCAAATCACCAGGAGATAATGTTTTACTCAGTTTGTTTTGGACATATTTTGGTCCCTGCTGTCCTGATTATTGGTGCAGGACTTGCGTAAAGCCCCAGGGAGGTGGTCTCCTGGAGTCAACTTGTTTGCCAAACAAATGAAACTTTAGATTGCACAACCAGACTCAGGAGCTTTACGTTAATAATCAGCCTATCTGCTAATTACTAACCAGGCAGGGAATAAAGGGCCCAGCTCTCTAACCATGCTCTAGAGATATTGCATACTCGCCTCTGCATTTCTTCTGACTTATTAAAAGTGTAAAAAAAATCTTTACTGTTTACAAACAGCAGTTTGAAACAACATGTTGTTTGAAACAGCTGAAACAGAGTTTGCTTTCTAATACGTTTCTGCTCCAGTGGAATCACTATTAAATCTGTTTTCAACTTGAGATTACTTCAAGATATTGAGCATTTGCTATTCATAACCTCACATGCAACCAATGCAAATGTTTTTGAACATGAGAAATCGTACCCCGCACCACCGATCAGTCAAAATATCACACTGATATGCATAACCATAGCTTTTTTTTAAATTATTTTGTAGTAAGTTCTTCTTTGCTGCGTTGGTCAAACTTTAACTAATGGTATTTTCTAATTTACCGATCACCTTTTCTCCTCAGAAATGGGAAGATTTAAAACATCAATTTTTCAAAACAGTATAAAAGGAAAGAATTCTACGATGACAAAAATGAAATATTTAAAGGTTAGCCTTGAAAGGTTGAGACAGATTTGAAGCATTTAAAGATGAACAAAATGTTCAACAAAATGAACATTGAACAAACAAAATGCCCCCCCCCCCCCGGCAAACCTTCAAGGGTATTTGAAGTTCTTTAAATTCACTTTGAGACTCCCTGATCACACCCTGCAGCCAACTGAAATACAGCTTGATATTATGAAGTTTAATCTTGAATCAAGGTGGCAAAGTGGAGCAGTGGTTAGTGCCTCATAGTAAGGACCCTGGCTGGATTCTCCCAGGGTGCCTTTCTGTGTGGAGTTTGCATGTTTTCTCTGTGTCTGCTTGGGTTCCCCAGGGTCTCTGGTTTCCCCTTACAGCCCAAAAACATGCAGAGGGTTAGTTGAAAATCATCTAGATGAGTGAACGAGAGAGTGAATGGCTGTTTGTCTCTATATTTGTCCCTTGGATAAACAGGTAACCAGTCCAGAGTGTACCTTGCCTCAATGACAGCTGGGATAGGCTCCAGCATCCTGACGACCCTGTGCAAAATAAGCGGTAGATAATGAATGACTGATTGAATCTTAAAAAAATCAAAGTTGTTAGGTGTTTCAGTGGGCAAAACATCAGTTGTAATTCTGTTATAAAATGATAACCCAACACATTATCTGTACAAGCTGCACTAGTCAGATTATACCTGCAATGCTCAGACAACTGGATTGTATTAGCAGCAACTTTCACAATGCAGATCTAATCTTCCGACTTCTGCCCGCACAAAACTGCTATAGATGACTTTCTGAAATTACTCTGAATAAGATATGGCCTTGAACAACTGAGGTAACTCACTAAAAAATGTCCTATCAGCAGATCCAGTGTTGTGACAACAATCGATACAGGAATCTGCCACTGAAGCTGGATAAGTTCCCATCGAGTCTTTTTATTTGTTTAAATCTGCCTTATAGGGTCATATCGTCTTAACTCTACCACCGCAGCTCTCCAGTCAGATGTTCTCACAAATGTCTACTGAATAATAGCAATGTGTCAGGGTATTTTTTCTCTCAATATCTCTGTCCCTATGTCATGTTTGACTAATGAACACAAGTTATAAAAATGCAGTCAGAAGTTCATTGCCTTTCTTTCCATAAATCTGCTAAGGAAAACTAAAAAGCGTAAGGCAGGTGCTGTACCTCATGAGGTAATTTGGAGTACTTCAGGTGATACATGACAATTTTTTAAAATTATTTTTGTATAAATACCAAATTGAGACTGTAAAAAACATGTGAAAAGATATGCATGTTCTTTTGATGATGTTCAATAGCATGAGCATGACTTTTTCCAGTACATTTTTAGCTGCTGTAAACATGATGAAGTCGACACCAATGTTGTTTCAGTATTATTGCTTTGTATAAAAAGAATAAAAATAAATTTAACTTACAAGCTCATTCTTCGGTAAATCAGACACAGTAATAGTGTACTAACCCTCTTTGGTAGGGTTTGTTTACAAATAATGTGAAGAATTAAGGTTTAGAAATACATGCATTAACTGCTTATGAGAATCAGCTTGATGAGGACAGCAGGAAATTAGTAGTCTCTAAGGGATTACGGTTAAAAATACCTTAATGAGAAGAAACAGATGAGTTCGGGGGAAGAGGGACGTTTCAACATTCTAATATGAGACGGAGCAGTAAGGCTCTTCTGTCCAAAGAAGACACTCTTTGATGAGGGTTATTCTGTTTCAGACTGTGAAATAGACTATGTGCATTTATCCTTGCACCACATAGATACATTTTTAATCATAACACTGCTTTATAGCTGTGGTGCATTTTAAGAGATTTGTTTGAAGATTTGTTCCCCCTCCAATTGTTTTTTCCATTTCAAGGGTTTTGCCTCTTCTCTATCAAAATGCAGGATCTGGGTGATTTTCCAGGCAATTCAACGTCTCAACGAAGCCTCTCTGTGATTATCAAAGTGTGTGTGGTTATACCATTTTTTGGCATCTTCCTCTGCTGCATTGTTGTCATGCTTCATATCTTTGCATCTCACAAGCACTTTCTGGACACCACGCGTTACATGCTGTTTGCCTGCATGCTGATCAATGACACGCTGCAGCTCCTATCCTCTGTGCTGCTCTTCCTTTTTGTCATGGGCCAGGTCAAAATTGCTGTCATCTGCTGTGTTCCTCTGCTGTTCATATCCACAGCCACTTTCCAGAACACACCCTTAATCCTGGCCACAATGTCACTGGAACGCTATATGGCCATTTTCTATCCATTACAGTGCCCAGCTGCCTGGCGCTCAGACAAAATCTGGATCATTATATTGTCTCTGTGGTTCATCAGCTGTATCAGTCCTGTCATTGACTTCTCAATCAGGGAACACAGTCCAGCTCTAGATATTGCCTCAACCCCTGTGCTTTGCAAAACTGTGGTGGTTAGCCCTGCTCCAGTACAGGGATTGTTCAGGGCTGCTTTGAATGTGCTCTTCTTTGCAGTTGTAGCTGCAATCATTATCTTCACCTACATGAGAATTATGCTGGAAACCAGGAAGCTGCGGCAGGACAGAGTGTCCGTAAACAAGGCCATGCATACTGTGCTGCTCCATGGCTTTCAGCTGCTGCTCTGCATGTTGGCCTTCACTCACCCCATCACTGAGACGCTCACCGTGCTGCATGCCAGCTGGCTGCCAGAGGACATTGCCTTTTTCAACTATTTCTGTTTCATTCTCATTCCACGCTTTCTCAGCCCTCTCATCTACGGTTTACGGGATCAGTGTCTCAGGAACTACATAAAGAAAATGTTTATCTGCAGCTCTGAAAAGGTTACGCTAATACTCTGATGAGTATTAGGATAAGAATAGGATCTGAACACAAAGACAATCCTCTTGGTCAAATTATAACTGCAAAAGTGTGAGAAACTTTTTCATACTATCCACATTTTCATTTTTGTGGACTGGTTTTATGCATGTACTTTCTCAGGGAAGGACATTCATTAACTAAATATACTGAAATTAGATTATCTGATAAAGAATTGTGTGTATGACTGTGTGTATGATTATATTGATTATTAACTCTATATTTAAGGTGACCTACAATTGTCTGAATTGTTACTAACACATCATTCCCCCATTGTTACTGCAGTGATTAATACACACATACAAAATTATGACATTGTTTAGAGTGCTGAATATTGCGTGAGCTTTAAATGATAAGATAAAAATAAAATTAATTTTTATTAAAAAAAAAAAAAAAAATTAATAATTTCACTGGTTTAATTAACAGCAGAAGAGCCTTCAGGTAGCATCAGTTCAAGGAAAAAAAAAGCCCAAAGTGATTGTGGCTGTATTAAGAAAAATTGTGGGCGTTTTCATAACCTAACACTTCTTGTCGTCAGAGGTCCTAGTCACTGCATTTCAATCTCAACAAGTCATAAATTCCTTGGGTTGGTCCTTTACCTCAGAATAAGTGTTGATCTTCAACTATTTTTTGAACCACCTACCAGACGCATCCTTGGATTACTTTAACTGGAATGATTGTAATAAAGCCACCTTCTTTTAAGAATGTACGTTATTACTTGGTGTGAAAGGTGAATTTTTGAGCTTTAGTTGAGCTTTATCTGTGCCGCTTTATACTAAAAGGCTATTTTCACATTTAGAATCAAAATGTACAACTCTTTGATGCTCACTGAAAATCAGATGTCGATGTGGGCTCAGCAAGCAAAAGCTGGTTCAAAATGATTTTCAATCCATCCATCCAGTTCACTCCATTGGGCTTTCAGAAGGTAACAAATATGGAGTAGAATTTTTGGTGAAGCAGGACACATATTTTGTCAAGTGATTCAGGTTGTTTAAATATAGAATAAAATAAATTCAAACTAAATAAAATTATATTAACAATATGAAATAAATAAAATGTCATTGTCATACTGACTTTAATTCTCAAAGAGAGAGAATGGATGCACTTCATCATTTGTGTGACATGTGATGCATACTTGAATTGAAGTTTTGAAAAGCATTTATCGAGCCCAAAGTAGAGCATTGTAATCCAAGTTTTAACTGGACAGTTTTTTTTTCTTTTTTAAATCTTAGTCAAAGGTTCTCTACTACCATCTACCACCAAGAATAGGAGTTGTTTACGCTTGCAAAAGCTGCGAGAGGTCTGATGCTGTACCCGAATCATACCTGCAGGCTTCGCTAACTCCCAAATCCAAATGATATGTCCTACATATATATCTTTAATGAAATACATTGTTATCTGTTTAAAAACATAAAATGTTAAAAAAGAGAAATAAACAGTAAAACGGATTGCAAACAATGCCGTGATTAATGGCTTGCTGCTACGGGAGAACTAAATAAATATTCAAAACTATATGGACTGATGTCTAACCAAAATGAACATTAACTGCAAAACTTTTGAAGAAGTCGGTGAGCGCGGTACTAAAAAGGGGGTGTAGTCGTACTTGACAGTTCAAGCCGCGGGGCCTGTACCACGGATGGGTGGTGAAAACTGATATCGTCTGAGGGAAATCCTAGTGAGGAGGACCGCGGAGCTAGTCGCAAATCCTGAAGGTCCTGGACGGTGACAAAGAAACAATTGGAAGGGGCCGGGGCAGAAGGGGAGGAAGCCGTACTGAAGATGAAGTGCAATGCATGTGTTTATCTAAGCTGGGGTTTCCTTACTTCGGCCGTGATCAACGCTTCTTTAGGGGAAATGTATACATCCCTGTCCAACGTGCAGCGGGCGATCAGTGTTGAGCGGAAGTTGATCAAATACCTGAAGACTTATATTGACCAGGAGCTGCAGAGACTGGAGGACATTAAGCGGTGAGAGTGTCGGGCTTGATTTCAATGTACTTGGTCATTCGAATGTCCAAAAAGCAGTCAGAATGCTCGAGTCATTTCGGTAAACTATCTGCGGAGAGTAAAAATGGAAAGTAATTCTTACCGAGTGCTCCAGTGATGACGCCATCCTGGCTTAACCAGACTGAATGACTAATTATGGAACAACTTATTTGACAAAAGCTCACGTGGTCATAGTTTCTGGTTCACATCTGTGAGATGCTGCATTCAGATAGACTCCTAAGGAGAGAAAAAAAAAAGCTCACGTTACGTAGTGCATTCATTTTTAGCTCTCTATGTGTCTGGGTTGTCTAATGATGCCTTAAATCCTGTATAGTAACTCGCTGAAGAATCAGATCTGATTTAAACTGGCGATTACACAAACTGAATAATTTGTTGTATTGCAGTCAGAAACTTTATGTCAGAGTTCCCTTCAACATCATCTTGAAACATGAACAGACAAATTTGTCGCAACCATTATTTTTGTAGGAAGTAATGATAACCATTACAATTTAAAAATGATTTGGGTCTGTTGTACTTCAGAGCACATAAATATGCAAATATATTTCATCTCAGGGAATGAACTGCTGGGCACAAGATGTCTCCTATTCCACTGAAAAGTGGGCCAAGATTTGATCAAAATATTTGTGATGTTAAAATTGTCGCCCCTTTTAACATCAACCTTTAACTGCTTATACAGAAAACAAACTAATTAATGAATGTCAAAACAAAAAACTGTAAAAGCACTATTTGGGTATAGGAACAAGAACAAAAATCACTTAGATTACATTAGGGAGGCTTTAAACTATATCAGATGAACATGACTTAAAAAGTTCTAATTAATTTTTATGTATTTAATTCAGTCATTTGTTTATAGAAACTACTAATGGTGAAGTAAACAAACAAATTCAAGGAAATACGATCCTGGTTTGGTGTTGCTCTAAGCGCAAAGGTGAACAAACTGTGTTTATGTAAAGGATTTTACACAAGTCTTTTAAGTGTCAGATTGTGGAAAATGATTCAGATTTCTCTTATTTTCCTTTGAGATGTCCAAAGTCAATGCTTTCTTCCACAGTTTTTATGCCAAAGTGTCTGATCTTCATGATGAGGTTTACAAAGGCCCTGCGGCTGCAATGGCAAACCCGCTCATGGCTTTTACCCTTATCAAGCGCCTGCATCTGGAGTGGCTTAATGTAATTCACAGCACAGAAGCTATGGAGAACACACAAGGTTTGCTTAGTGTTTTCATGAATGGACACATCTGATGTGCCCATTGTTCCCCGCAAATTGTCACACGCCCCTGTTGTCACCACCCCTCAGCTGTCTTTTGGTCTACTGGTGTCCAGCCCTCAGGTCCAGTTTCAAAGAAGAACAGACTAATCTGCCTGTATTGGAAGATCTCCAGGGGGCCGCAAAGGGGTTGATGAGGCTACAGGATGTGTATGCTCTGCATGTGGCAAGTCTTGCAAGGGGTCGCTTCCAGAGAGTGAGAGGCAAACTCATTGATATCTACGTGCCTAGAGTGTCTGTCCCCCTGTCTGGTGATGACTGCTTTTTGGTTGGAAAGGTAAATTCATTACTTCCCTTGTTGCTTCAGTTGTATTTACTTTTTATTTTACCTCTACTATTACGGGTTAATTATTCTTTATTTTAGATTCATCCTGTTATCTGTTGATGCTTTTTTGAAGTAGTGCAAGTGAAAGGGTAGTGCATGATGGTGCATGTCACTGCTAACTTCACACACCAGGGCTCTGCAAACAAGTTTTACTCCAAGCATGTCAGTCACTGATGTGAGAATCCAGAAAGCCTGCCTGGGGAAAAATGGAACTCTTCCCTGTTATCTGGCTGAGCTCATGCAAAGATCTTAGATGAGTATGAAAGCTAAAATTTTCCCCTCACAGCTTATTCCTCTGTTTTTGCTCATTTGTTATTTGAAAGGACAGGACAGGTCCCCTCCTGGCTGTAAAAGACATTATCTCATTCTGCAGAAAGTGGGTTGGATTGAACCTCACTTTCACTTATGCTTAGGCTGAGATGATTTTAGATGTTCTGTAAACAAGGCTCGGACGTTTTCAGTAGGAAAACCATCATGCAAGTGCTTTTATACGTGTCTTAAACAATCCTTCAAAACCAAGAGGCCTTTAATCAGATGTTTGGAGCTTGTAGATTATTTTGGGATACGAATGAAAGCATTTTAACAATGATGCTTTTCTTTGGTTAGCTCTCCAGAGATCTTATTAACTAATTTTAAAATGTAACCAATTCTTTCATGTCTGTCTACAGTTTCTATAAGACTGCTTAATTTTAAGTTATAAAAACATTTTTACTCAAAGTCTGACATAGCACCGTCTATGCCATATTAACTAAATAATTTAAATTTTCAACTTTTTTGCAAAATTCCTGTTGTCATGGACATGCTCCCCACTGCCTTGCTCATTTTAAGGTAATATCTTGATGACTTATGTAATTTGTTGATATTTTTTATGTATTGTAGACTATTTTGTCTTCAATAGCTAGCTGATTTAATATAGCATTGTTCCCATAAACAACCAGTTTAAATTTGCAGACTTTATATCCACTTATCTCAAGCAATGCCATACTTGAACATTGGGTGCAAATCTTTGCTGGCTGATTATCTTATTTAGGGTCTCTAATTTGCTGGAGTGAGATTGTGTACGTCAATGGTACATTGTATATTTTGTTTATTTGTGTTCATAGGGGTTGTGGGTATCTTTGACCGACAAAGCCCAGTTCCAGCCACCTGTGCTCTCAGGCCTTGATCTGACACTCACTTCATGAGCTCAGCCCCAGGGGCTAGAGATATTGTTAAATGTGACTCAGAACTACATTCATAAGATAAGATAATACTTCACTGATCCCAATTGGGGAGCAGCACAGCAGCAACACAGGGCAAAATGACCTGTATCAAAAGACATTACGGGACAGAGTAAATAAATACAACAGATAAAGACATTTAAATGAACAGAGACAAGAACAATAAAAGGATTAAAATATATAACAAAGTGCTACACAGAGTTGGAGTTGGAGCAAATTGACAGTTGCAGGTAGTGGCCAGTAGTACAGATACTACAGTACAGTTGGAGGTCAAAGTTGTGTGCTGTCCAGACGCTGTTGTACAGTTTGATGGTAGGGGGAGCAAAGGAGGGTTTGAAGCATCTTCATGTAAATGAACCTTGAAGTGTTTTTTAAAGATCAACAGATATTGAGCTTCAGACATTATTAGATCTGTTGTAGAATGGAGCAGGTGTAATGTCACAATAACCTCTTGGTAAATATTTTAGCTACATTGAAGATTGAAAAACTATAACAGAGTCTTGAAACTATAACAGAGTCATGTTTTAAGAAGGAAATCAACTCAGAGCTATCCTGATTAATCATTATTTTTTTTGGAAAGAAATAGAACTTACCATTGTTAATAGTTATTAGTTTTTTTTAACTATCATACCTAAAATTTGCTGCTTTACTTCCAATTATTGAAAATATTTTAAAACAAGCAATTATTCAAGAACTTGCACAAAGGAGTTCTAGTCAATTAATAAATTATATTGTTTTTTTGTCACCTAAAAGAGTGCCAAGGTTAAGACAAAATTGAAGGATTACAAACATTTACTTTACAAGAACAAGTTAAATGTATTTGAATGTTACATTTCTCAGGTGGCCTATGACCAGGAGGACTATTACCACTCAGTGCTTTGGCTTGAGGAGTCAGTGCGTCTGTTCAGGCAGACAGAAGGTGTGTGGAACCCTGAGAACGAAGGAACTTTGGAGGATGCTCTGGACCATCTAGCCTTCTCACACTTCAAAGTAAGTTAAGGGAATTATGGTGCGGGGGGGGGGGCATGCACAGACAATAAAACTCATTTAAAAAGTGTCATGTGTTTAAAACAGACAGGAAATATCTCCTATGCCCTGGTCCTGTCTCAGGAGTTACTGAATCATGGTATTTTTTTTCAAAGTTGGCCTTTGGCCTTTTGCATGTCTCATGATGCCTTCCTTCTTCTTCCTTACTCTGAATTTGCTTAAGGAATGATGCTGCTGTTCTGTATTTTTTCCTCAGATCCAATGAATGAAAGAGTTTTGCTTAATGTAGAGAAATATAAGACTTTGCTGGTTAAAAATCCTCCTGTATCAATCTGCCTGAAGAGACCAACTTCCAATCATTTAAGAACCAGAGACACTTACGAAAGACTCTGCCAAACCCAAGGATCACAGGTAGCCCTCAACAATAAAACACAAAAGATGATTACAAAATTAAATTATTCTTTAGATGTTTGGGGTATTGATATAAATTACTATAAAACAATGAATCAAATACTTTAGAAAATAATGTTTTTTTGTTTTTTTTACCCTCTTGCTATGTTAATTGTTTTCTGTCAATTGATCAGAATGCTACAAGTAGTTTTCTCTTGATTCAGTGGTATGAGTAGAATATGTGCTTCTCGATTGCACATTCTTCCCTTCATACTCTTAACCGGATTCTACGTGTGTTCCTTCTTGTAAAATTGTAACTGTTCTCAGGAGTAAGTTTCAGCCTCCTAGGATCTCCTGTCCTTGTAACCACATTATACATATATGGAAAAAGGGAAGAGGTGTTTTGTATTTAAATAATTTTACCATCAAGAATCCAAGAGATGTGATCCTGTTCTCTCACTGCAGTGTTTATTCTGGAATCAGTTCATTTATTGAAATGTAAAACAATTTTACAGTCTCCTTAGCTCATGAGGTAAGAGACCAATGTTGGAATTAATAGACTTAAAAGGGATATTTTTTCCAACAGCCGATACATTTTAAAAATGCCAAACTCTTCTGTGACTACTTCACCAATGGCAGCCCTGGTCTGCTGCTGCTGCCAATGAGACGAGAAGTGCTGAGCCTGCAGCCTTATGTAGTCCTATACCACAACTTCATTACTGAGGCGGAAACTAAAGACATCAAGAGGCTTGCACAGCCGGGAGTAAGTGGCAGCTGAGGGGTTCTAAGTCATCACTCTTATAAAAATGTGTCGTCTCCCAAGGAAGTACTCTGTGAACTGTGGATGTTTTTGACCCCTATAAGAACTTAATAGTGTTTAATCCTAGCTTTGTGATATTGAGTGCTCATCGAAAGCAGTGGTGGGCTACATGTTTTGTGTTCAATGTTCAATGAACATAATCATCGGTGTGAATACAGCATTAATACCAGCATGGGTATTCTGAGAAACAACCTTTCATCCATATTTAATGACTTTGGTTTATTTTATTTCTTTTGTAAATAAGTATGTTAGGAAATAAAACAATCTTGGAGCCAAGAATTAACTGCAAAATTCAGCCTGAAGAATTGATTCATTTATAATATCAAGAGGAGTATTGATCAAAAGAAGTAGCCCCTTCTTTTAGTTGTGCAGTCTTACTGTTGGAATCTACTCCTTCAAGCCAAACATACGCTTAATTCTGCAGGAAGAATTCTGGAAAGACCCTATGGAGGGCCATTTGGTCTGCATCCAAACATAAGGAATAAGGAATACATTACTACAGAACTTGGCTGAGTACCACAAACTGTCAAATAATTCAGCTCTACTCAACTACCACAGTTTTGTGTCCTTTTATAGCCTATCTGAGAGAAACAATGGATAACGTCATATAAATGAATACTGCAGGGCCTTGTTATTAGAGACCCTTACTGTTTACCCACTAATTGCTGATGGGCTAATACGATATGGATTGTCTCTACAATAATTTGGCATTGTTCAAGGCATTTTCCCGTCTTCCATCAGATGGAAAGACTTGTACTTATTTCATCATTTGTCAGCTTGTGGGTTGATTACAAACAAACTCTGGAGTTTCATACTGGTTTGCAGTGGTGTGCAGAATTAATTGGCTGTGAGAGTTATTTCTACTTTATTCAAGGATATACTCTGTATATTCTGAGTAAAACTATCTTTATATATGGTTTCTTGGTGACGACATGATTAGTGAGATAATAGTTGGAATTAGGTTTCATACTGTATTTTCTGTACTTTTCTGTACTTTTTCTTGATAGATTGATCCCTAAATCATTGGGCATAAACATCCTATTGTACACTCTGAGTAAACTGAAAAATAATGAGACAAATATTCAATCAGAGCCTCATGTATGACATGAACATTAATTTTGGTAGGTTTGGACATTTTTGTTCCCATCATAGTTCTGATTTTGCTTTCTTGACATGAGATGATGTATGAAGGCTATGAATCAAATTCCGTCTGTCATTGGAGCCAAATATCAGAGCTCTATATAAACATAAAATCCTGTTTCTCTCTCCGCTGAAAAGTTGAGAAGATCAGTTGTAGCCTCTGGAAAGAAACAAGCAACAGCGGACTATCGCATCAGCAAGAGGTACTCAAGACTTTTTTTTATAACAGACTGATTTTTACTAGCAAACGGGAGTGTGACTTTAATAGGCAGGACATATGACAATAGAAGGACTTGTGTAATCTTCATCTTATGTCTTTCATCTTATTTGTAGTGCATGGCTGAAGGCCACCCCAGACTCCGTTGTTGGGAAGCTGGACCACAGGATTGCCATGGTCACAGGTCTGAATGTGAATCATCCATATGGAGAGTACCTACAAGTGGTAAACTATGGGATTGGTGGACATTATGAACCACACTTTGACCATGCAACAGTAAGTTGCTGATCATAGTTGTAACTGTGTTTTGGACTGTGATACATCCTTTATGAAGCGTCTAATAAAAATAATTCTGTGCTTTCTCATTTGCATGCGCCCAGTCTCCTTCAAGCCCAGTATTTACACTGAATACGGGTAATCGTGTGGCAACGTTTATGATATATGTAAGTAAAGTGTGACCATGAGTATCATACACCAAATGAGAGACAAAGGAGTTCTTTGGCAGATTCTTACTGGCTGTGTCCTATGTACAAAATTATTTGAGGAAAAAGAGGCTAGCATTTTATAAGGTTTGGGAAAACAGTTTGGTAAACTTTGTGTTGCTTGAACAAACAAAACACAAATTTCTGAAGAAACTGGCATTCTCCAGCTCAGCTCTGTGGAAGCAGGAGGGTCAACAGCCTTCATCTACGCCAACTTCAGTGTTCCCGTCATGCAGGTAAAACACAGAGAAGTAGCTGCTGTTGTCTTGTCAGTTTGCCTGAAGCTATGTAAAATTTTCACCTCATTCTCTGCTCCTCTCACATTCTGTGCTGCAACAGCCATGTGATTTCTGACCACAATATAGCTTTTGTACAACATAGAAGAGCCTTAATTTCTCCTATCAATAGGAGAATAAAGTTTATCTTATCTTAGAAGTAATTGCGGTTCTATGGATTGTAGGTCTGCCGTTGAAGATGAAGAATGCTGTCTGTGGGGGTTTTTCTGAAACTCAAACTAATTTGATGATCAATAGAACAATGAATGACTGCTTATTTAAGTGTGTTGAATATTTGTCTGTAGTTTAAAAAAAATGTTCAATCACAGAAATCTGCAATCTTCTGGTGGAATCTTCATAGAAATGGGCAAGGGGATGATGATACCCTGCATGCCGGCTGCCCCGTGCTTGTTGGAGACAAATGGGGTGAGCATGAGCTGATCAAACACATGAATTGTTAATTCTGAGCAGAGCCACAAAAGGAAAGATAAAGATGTCACATTGTCTTTTAAATATTCAAGCGTTTTTTTTCTGATAATACTTTTCCAGTTTTGCACATTTTTCTTAGATTGGAGGGGCTCTTGCTCACAAGCCAGTGACATGTCTGTGTTGCAGTATTCATTCTCAAATATTACCAATAGTAGTTCAGAGACTGTGTGGTCATATTGAAGGCTCAACATTTGCTACTGGTTGGCAGCTGAAACGTGTGTCTGAGAACCAGCTAATGTTGCAACATGGGATGAAACATCACACAAAGCTACAGTAACATTTTCCTGCATGACTCATTTAACTATCACCATTGCAATTCAACAGATTTTCTTTTGTGGGGTGAGTTGTCCTCTTAAGATAGCTTTAACTTTTTTTAATTTCTGTGTTATGCAAGGAAGAGTTTATAAAAAGACAGCTGTTAAAGTATCAATCTTAGAATTCTCAATTTTAAACTTGAAGTTGTGAGATAAAATGAAGAATTTTGTAAAAATACCATAATTATAAGATAGGCTGCTGGTATCAAATACAGAATTAAAATTTCTTTCAAAAAGAAAAGAAAGGGAACAGACAAAACTTTCAAAATGCCTTCTCATTTGTTTTATCTCTGTGAGGGACAGGCTCTGTTATTGTCAATTACAATGCTTTGACAACATTCGTTATTTCAACTTTCTGACTGTGACAGTTCCAAGTAGTTTGTTGCCTGATGCTGGCATATTTTGAGCTATTAAGATTAATTGCTGTCAGACAAAATAACTTCAGGTTAACAGCAGAGTTAAGTCACAATTATGATGTTGAGACTTTTGGTTTGGGCGGAATTTTTACAAATCTACATGTCATTTTCTTAAAGATGACATCAATTGTCAAAGAGTCCAAGGGATTAACCTCTGAGGTTGATGTATACTGTAAAATAAGTTGTTTGTTGTCTTTCAGGGGAAATGTCTGAAAAATTTAATACATTACCTAGTAGTATAGTATAAGGATGTCTCGATTCCTTGTTAGAATATCAAAGACTTTGTCCCATTGTAATATATCACTTTAAGAAGTGGCACTTTTGTTATTTTGTGTGTGTTTGAACAGTTCTCAACTTGTTCTTTCATTCCAGTGGCAAACAAATGGATACATGAACATGGCCAAGAGTTTCAACATCGCTGCAGCTTGAATCCTGAAGAGTGAGTGATGGAGGTTTAGCAGGGACCCTTGAATACAGGAGCCAGCCTCTACAGTTGTTAGGCACACTTGCAAGCTGGAGGATGGTGTAATTGAAAGGGTAACCTCACAGTCAGGAGGGGGATTACCACTGCTTGAAGCACTACCTGCAACTTTGACTGCCCTGGGACATCAAGCAACCTCCAATGCAGATGACAAAGTGCTGCCATGGAAAAGGATCTTGCAAGGGTCGGCTACATATTCTGCGGGGTAGAAAAGGAGTAGGGCAGCTGACAATCAGACTCTGATGGACAAAAGTCCTCTCGCTTTCACTGGCCAATACCAACAGACTGAGAGGTCTTTGACAGAACTGATCTGGTTTCAGTTAACAGTGTAAAATAGTTTTGTTCCTGCTACAAACTGATATGTAGCACTCTTTTCTACACAGGGCCAATGCCAGGGTCTGTCATTTCAAGTGTTTTTTTTCAGGTGCTCAGAATTCCAATTTAAACTGCGCTCCAGTGAGATTTATATAAGAGTATGCACTTTATATATTTTAATACAAAACAGGTGCTTTTTTTGTCAAATGCCATAGTGTAGGTAAAAAAATGCTGTTTCTCTAAATATATACAGTATATCATGTGATTGGTCCTCAAAAGAAAAAAAATATGGTATTGCTATTCATGGCTGTAATTTAAGGTTCCAGTGCTTTTGTAATGGGTTACTTTAAAAACCTTTGAATCAGAGCTGTGGGTTGGAGCAATGACTTGCAGAACAACTCATTGGAAGTGAGGTTTTTAATTCGCCTCTGACTGAGCCATGTTGTCACTGCTGACCCATTTGGTCATTGTATTCTGGTCTGATGAAACTGGCTCAGGAACAGGGCAGAGGATTCATGATCAACTAGCACCTAATTGAACTGCTGGGTCTGGCTGTCATTAATCTTACTATAGCTGGCTACCCATCCTCGTCATCTACATCAAGTCTGAACACACACAGCAGCCTTTGTCTGCACACCACTCATATCTCAAATATACATGTCTAAGTAGGTCATAACATAATCCACCTCTAGACTATGTGCGGTGGGACATTCACAGTATTAAAATTCACTATATGACCCCCAGCCACTGAGGGGCACCTATATGTGACTTTTTGGAAGGCACCCTGCCGTTTGAATGGCAGGGACCTGTGAAAATGAAAAATATGGGGGGAGTTAGAGGCAAATGCCTCTGCGTGGTCTCCGTGATATCATAGATTTTTCCCTCCAGAGTGTACACAAACCGACACATTCCCCATAATCCAATGGGATATTTGTAAAACAAACTATGGCCCTGGGTGCACATTAAATGTATTTTTTCGCCTCAGATAGATGGGTTGATGCTTTATATGTTAAAAGTATTTTAGTTCAATTACATTGAGGTTAAGGAAAGGTTAAGAATGCATCTGAAATAGCTACATTTAGATGCTAAAGTCTCTAATGTTTTGAATAAATACTTAAAACAGGCACATTGGTCTCTATGATACCAATCTATTCTTTGTGTAACTTGATAAAAATAGGTTGATTTGTCCCCTGAAAATGATCTTTGGCTCTACAGGACTGTCTCAGAAAATTAGAATATTGTAATAAAGTTCTTAATCTTCTGTAATGCAAAAAAAGAAAAAAAAAAAGTCACACATTCTGGATTCATTACAAATGGAATGAAATATTGCAAGCCTTTTATTATTTTAATGTTGCTGATTGTGGCTTACATCTTAAGAAAACTCAAAAATCCTATCTCAAAATATTAGAATATCATGAAAAAGTATTTTTTTGTTTTTTTTAATTGCATTACAGAAGATAAAGAAGTTTATCCCAATGTTCTAATTTTCTGAGACAGTCCTGTATGCTTTCACAAATACTTGAAGCAGCAGTTTTAAATAGATGTCCTGGAAGGAATACATTTAAATGAATCTTTTCAAGAGTCTAAAAATCTTCAAGGCTAAAATCCCTGTTAGGAGACACCATCAGCTACCCCTCAGTGTTCCCATGATCATCACAGTAAACATGACTACAGAGGGACAGGTTGCTATGCACCAACCGGCAGCATGCCTCAGCTCTGGTGGCAACGCATGGACAGGACCATCTCTTTAAGTTATAAGATAGATGTACATAGAAATGTACAAATTGGCCGTCAAACGACTGAATTGGAGACGACCCCCACACAATTAAGGAAAGCAACTCATCACAAGCCTACGAGTGAGAAATATAAGACCACTGGCGCCGTCTGCTGGTGCATTAGAGCCTGGCAGTTTGGCTCGTGGTTTTGAACCGTATGATCAATTTGCACATTTGTAATAGATTTTAATATTGATAGAGTATGTGATTTACCCATAGTAAAGATGTGTGTAAAAATGTCTCACCTTCAAAGTTGATTTATGTGATATTTAAATGACAACGTAATTGCGTTTTAGCATTTTTATTTCAAGATGGCACTAATGGTAAAGGTAGAAGTACCAAAGGGCAAATAAATGGCATATGATGACTTGCTGGTTGGTTTGTATGGTTAGCAGGGGAAAATTATTTATACAGGTTGCCAAAATACAGAGATGGTAGATGGCAAGGACATACTGCACCCATCCATCCATCTTCCCCCGCTTATCCGGAGTTGCTCGGGCAGGTGCCTGAGCAGCGAGGCCCAGACCTCCCTCTCCCCTGCCACATGGTCCAGCTCCTCTGGAGGGACCCCAAAGCATTCCCAGGCCGGCCTTGAGACATAGTCGATCCAGCGTGTCTTGCGTCTTCCCCGTGGTCTCCTCCCAGATGGACATGCCCGGAATACCTCCCCTGGGAGGCATCCTGATTAGATCCCCTAGCCACCTCGTTTGACTCCTCTCTGCGGAGGAGCAGCGGCTTTACTCCAAGCTCCTCCCAGATGACCGAACTTCTCATCCTATCTCTAAGGGAGAGTCCGGCCATCCTGCGGGGGAAACTCATTTCGGCCTCTTGTATCCGCGACCTCGTTCTTTTAGTCACTACCCACAGCTCGCAACCGTAGGTGAGGGAAGGAACGTAGACCGGTAAATTGAAAGTTTCGCCTTTTGGCTCAGCCCCCCCTTCACCACGACAGAACGGTACAGGGTCTGCATCGCTGCAGATGCCGCATCGATCCGTCGATCTCCTGCTACACCCTTCCCTCACTCATGAACAAGACCCCGAAATACTTGATGGAGCCCATTTTTAAGACTAAGGGAGGTGTGATAACTAATTGTGATAACTATAGTGTAATACAGTTGATGAGCCATATAATGAAGTTATTGGAAAGAATACTGGGAGCCACAGTGTGGGCAGACGTCAGCATTTGTGAGCAACAGTGTGGTTTCATGCCTGGAAAGAGTACTACAGATGCAGTATTTGCTAATGGGAAAGTACAAAGGGGGTCAGCGAGACCTAGAAGTGAGAGAGGAACTATTTTACTGTATGAGGAATTCTGGAGCAGCCAGAATGAAAGGAGAGCTGGACCAAGACAGTGGTGAGACTAGCAACGATGTATAGTTTAGAGACAGTGACATTGAGGAAAAGATAGGAAGCAGAGTTGGAGGTAGCAGAAATGAGGGCGTAAAGCTTCTTCTTGGTAGTGGGGAGGATGGATAGGATTGGGAACAATTCCATCCAAGAGGACAGCACATGTAAACTGTTTTGGAGAACTGAGAGACTGAGATTATTGACCGGGGTTGGAACCGAATGGCAGGAGATTTAGAGACAGACCAAAGCGATGTTGTGAGAGAAGACATGAATTTAGTTGGAGTGAGAAAAGAGGATACAGAGAACAGGGTTAAGTGGAGGAGGTTGATTTGCTGTGGCAAAGGAGCATCTGAAAGGAAAAGAAGATGGCCATCATAAATTTAGGGAGGAAAGGCCATAGAATGTGGTCGAACTTCAGTAACCTCTGTTAACACAGAATCGTGAGCGTGCTATGAGGTACATCTCATACGAGAAACGTCATATTTAAACACAATTTCCCACAATGCTTTGGTAGTCGGCAGCGGAAGCGGACCTAAAGATAGTCAGGCGTTGTTGCTCGGGAATAGTAATGCCCGCTGCGGTCTGAACGGTTAAGTGTAGACCTTAGCCCAAATTTGCAGAGCAGTTAAATTGATTAACTGTTAGCTGTGTAGTTAATCATGTGTGGTAACGATCGGGTCACACTGATGTTGAGGTAATTATTCGCCATCGATGTTTACTAACCGGAGCGATGCACAGCCAAAAACAAAGGTCCGTCCAAAGTGGTGACAACAAAAAGAAAGGTAAGCTGTGGCTAGCTTAATTGCCTGTTAGCAACTCAGAGGTATTATAAAGCACACAGCTTGCTATTAGTGTGTCAGCTGGTGCCTGTGGCTAGTTGATATTAGCTGCCTCTGCTACTTTTGTTATTCGTATGAGGTCACAGGTCGTGATGAAACGTTAGTTAGTCCATGTCATTAATGCTAACACTCATCAGGTTTCAGTGATATACAAGTTGTACCTAACCTATTTAATTGTGCCATAAAATTATATTTTTCTCAGTCCATTCAAAGCTAATGCAGTTGTCGCAATTTTGATACCATAGCTTTAATTGTTTAAAAAAATTGGCGTAAATTTAATACGTAAATGAGGTACATTCTGTTGCATACCCTAGTTTAAAAGATATTTTTTGGATGTAAGCTATTGCGATGTTAATATTTTAATTTCTTCTCCTTTCTGAAAAAAAAAAATTAAAAAAAAAATTATCACCAGTGATGTGTACCCCCTCCACCAGCCTGCCTCCTCTGGTCGAGGGTGAGCTGAGGGGCTTCCTAGAGGTGACAATTAGCAGGGTATTATGGACAGTCCAAAAGCCTCCATCTTCGACATTCATCAGATTGCGTTGGTGGGGAGAGTCATCCAATGGAACGCACTTTTTTCCAAAAGATGAGTCGCAGCTGTCTTCAAAGACTATCAAGACTACAGCACGATTCCCCATCTGCTGTGGCCCAAAGCAATTTACATCATATCTGTCAGGTAAACAAGAGGACTTGATTACATTTCAATTTCCAGTGTCAGAGTTTGCAAGTTATTTATCTTTCTTGCACAGATATGGGCTCTCTGGTCCTGGATGTTCTAACAAAACAGGATCATTTGCCCATTGCCCGGGCTCAGGTCTCTGCTATCTCTCGCCTATCTCTGTCACATCCCATTAGTGGATTTTACACTTTCGTATCTCCAACATCTGAAAAGCTGGGAGAGTTACAGGTGAGTATAAACTAACATTGACCCGTTTTATGCTGGTGCTATAGTGTTTTCACTTCAAATTCTTAGTAAAGTAGTATTTTATTATAGATTCTGAAAGAGGCACAGCATCTGTGGATTTTGAGTGTTGGTCTTTTCCTTTATCCACAGAGGATATCAACATGTGCAATGTTCAAATGCATCTTTGTTTGGAATGAGGTTTGGCATGATTTTTGGGCCCACTGGTTTGTTATTTTTCCTCATACAACCTCTCTTTTACTACATATAGTTATTACGCATTAAACTAAGTAATGACAGGGACCCACACTAAATTATCCTGCATGCCGAGTCCTGTGCAATGATGTCAGGCCTTCAGATGTCATAAAACTATAACTGATAATAATAACTGATTTTTTTCATTGCTAAAGATGTTATGTTTTTAAGCAGATTCAAGTTATTGAATTGTTTATTTTATTAGTGTTTTTACAATGGGGTATACATTCTCTTGTACTAATAATACAAATGGAGTGTGCTACATTTTATCACCTAACTAGTTACCTAACTAATTTTGCATCAAGTGTCTATTTATTTATAAATATTCTTTCAGAACTGCTGTTTTCAACAACATTTCAGTCAATCTTTCATGCTATTTGGAAGGTACTATGGCCTCCGAAACCACTGAAACACACTTTGCTGAGCATTTGTATTGCCAAAACATTATTATACTAAAACAGGGGATGGCAACAATTTTCTATATTCATTTTTTGAAGATATTGCCAAGAAAGCCTGAATTTCATTCAACACATATAGTCAGTCGTAAATCTAAGTAAGTCTAATTTTAAAGGTATTTTTCCAGTAATTTTACAATGAGGGTCTACAATAATGCATGGATACCAGTTGATACCAGTACTAGCTGCCTTGAAACATTTTGCATTAGGAAGAAATATAATAATAATATTAATCTTGATTGTCTGTTCGGCTTTTTCCTTCAGGGATCGCCACAGTGAATCAACTTTCTCCATCTAACACTATTCTCCATATCCTCCTCTCTCACACCAACTACCTTCATATCCTCTCTCACTATGTCCATAAATCTTCTCTTTGGTCTTCCTTGAGACCTCTTGCCTGGCAGCTCCAATTCCAGCATCCGTCTACCAATATATTCTCTATCCCTCCTCTGTACATGACTGAACTCTCTCAGTCTGGCTTCTCTGACCTTCTCTCCCAAACATCTAACATGTGGTGTTCCTCTGATAGACTCATTCCTGATCCTATCCATCCTGGTCACTCCCAAAGAGAACCTCAACATCTTCATCTCTGCAACATCTAGTTCTGCCTCCTGTCTTTTGGTCATTGTAACAGTTTCTAGGCCATACAGCATCACTGGTCTCACCACTGTCTTGTACACCTTTCCTTTTATTCTGGCCGATAGTCTTCTATCACATAATACCCTGACACTTTTCTCCACCCATTCCAACCTGCTTGGACCCGTCTCTTCACCTCTTTTCCACGCTCTCCGTTGCTTTGGACTGTTGACCCCAAGTACCTGAAATCCTCCAGCTTCTTGATCTCCATTCCTTGTAGCCTCACCGTTCTACCCGAGTTCCTCTCATTCACACACATGTATTCTGTCTTGCTGCGACTAACTTTCATTCCGCTCCTTTCCAGAGCATACCTCCACCTCTCTAGATTTTCCTCTACCTGTTTTCTGCTCTCACTACAGATCACAATGTCATCCGCAAACATCATGGTCCATGGGGATTCCTGTCTAACCTCATCTGTCAGCCTGTCCATCACCATTGCGAACAAGAAGGGCCCTGATGGAGTCCCACCTCCACCTTGAACTTCTCTGTTACCCCTATAGACAGTACTACTGTCTCACAGCTACCATACATGTCCTGCACCAGTTTAACATATTCCTCTGCCACTCCAGACTTCATACAATACCAGAGCTTCTCTCTTGGCACCCTGTCATATGCTTTTTCTAGGTCTACAAAAACACAATGCAGCTCCCTCTGGCCTTCTCTGTACTTCTCTATTAGAATTCTCAAAGCAAATATTCCATCTGTAGTACTCTTTACTGGCATGAAACCGTACAGCTGTTCACAAATGCTGACTTCTGCCCTTGGTCTAGTTTCCACTACTCTTTCCCATAACTCCATTGTATGGCTCATCAACTTTATCCCTCTGTGGTTACCACAATTCTGCACATCCCCTTTATTCTTAAAAATAGGCACCATCACACTTTGTCTCCATTCTTCAGGCATCTTCTCACTCTCTAAGATCCTGTTGAATAATCTAGTCAGAAAATCTACCGCTGCCTCTCCTAGACACTTCCACACCTCCACAGGTATATCATCAGGACCAACTGCTTTTCCACTCTTCATCCTCTTCAATCCCTTCCTCACTTCACCTTTACTAATTTGTGCTACTTTGTGGTCTACAATAGTCACATCTTCCACCTTTGCCTCTTTCATTTTCCATATTCATCAGCTCTTCAATGTACTCTTTCCATCTTCACTCTCAATCATCACTCTTCTAGCATCTGTCAATACATTCCCCTCTCTGTCCTTAATCACCTGGACCTGTTGTACATCCTTTCCACCTTTATCTCCCTGTTACGCCAACCTGTATGGATCATTCTCTCCCTGCGTGCTCCTACCTCTACTCTTATAAGTTACCATATGTTCCTGTTTTTTCTGGAAAAAGGTGTTCACTACTGCCATTTCCATCCTTTTTGCAAAATCTACCACCATCTGTCCCTTTGCATTCATATCCTGTATACCAAATCTGCCCATCACTTCTTCATCCCCTCTATTGCCTTCACCAACATGTCCATTGAAGTCTGCACCAATTACCACTCTCTTATTTCAGGGAATATTCTGCATCACTTCATCTAACTCATTCCAGAACTTCTCCTTCTCTTCAAATTCACATCCCACCTCCGGGGCATAGCCACTAGCAACATTGAGCATCACATGTTCAATTTCCAGTTTCAGACTCATAAATCTATCTGACATTCTTTTCACCTCTAGTATGTTCCTAACAAACTCCTCCTCCAAGATAACTCCTACTCCATTTCTCTTCTTGTCAGTACCATAATAGTACAACTTAAAGCCTGCTCCTAAGCTTCTAGCCTACTACCTTTCCACCTGGTCTCCTGGACACACAGTATATCCACCTTCCTTCTCTACATCATGTCGACCAAATCTCTACCTTTTCCTGTCTTAGTCTCGATATTCAAAGTCCCTACTCTCAGTCCCAGGCTCTTTCCTTTCCTCGTCTCTCTTTGCTTCTGAACACGCACTCCTCCTCTTCTTCTTGTTCTTGTTCTTCCACCCACAGTAGCCCGATGTCCATTAGTACCCTGTAGGTCATCATTACCAATGACGGTCTTTGTTAACCCGGTCCATGACCAATCCGGTATGCTATGGTTATGGTTGACTCGCATGTTTGGTTTTGGCAAAAGTTTTACGCGGGATGCCCTTCCTGACGCAACCCTCTGCAGTGCCGCCCTGAGGCTGAATTATAATAATAATATTAATAATGCTTTTTATTTAAGGTGCCTTACTCGACACTCCATACAGACATGTATACAAAATACAGATTTAAAAGAAACAATAAAAATTAAAACAATAATAAGTAGTAACAGAAGGTGACAACAGTTGGCATCAGCTTTAAATAGTTGTATTCTGAGTTTTGATTCAATCCTGGTATTTTTAGAGATGCAGTCAGTGAGCAAGTAGGTGGGAGACTACACGAGGATTGAGAAAGATAGATGGTTTGGATTTGTGGATGAGTTCTGTGGTTTCTGAGAGAGTGGGGAGGTCGAACTAGGAGAATGATAGTATGGATGGATGAAGTCAGCTGAGAAGCCGAGGTAAGGGTTTGAGGTGCTGGAGAATATTTGTTGATTTTTTTTACAGTGAAAAATGCTATGAAGGAGTTGCAGATAGAGGTTGTGTGCAAGTTTGGGGGGAGAGAATACTTTTGGCGGATGACCTGGCTTAGGAGGGAGAACAATGACTTGGAGTTTCCTTTATTTTTAGTGATGATTCTGGAGTAGGAATTGTTTTTGGTCTAGGTAACTCCTTATAATGTAAATTGTAGTTATTGTACATAAGACAGTTCTTGTCAAAATCTTGTTGTGGCAACTGGACTTGAATTTCTTCTCTTGAAGATATTTCACCCTCATCCGAGAGGCTTCTTCGGTTCTAATGGCCTGTGGGGAGTTTCCGAATGCAACTGCTAGGATTGTGGGTGGGTCTAGGTTATGATGGCTTGTTATGCAAATGGTGCAGGTGATCAGCAAAGACAAGGTTGAAGGGAGCGCTCCCCTGACTTCAGATGGACAAAGTCCTCCCATCCGACAAAGGTAGATGCACAGTGGTTCTTGATAGAAAGGATTACTAAGCAAAGATAGGCAATCTCCTTGGGGACACAACAACTTATAAAACTCTAAAATGGGGCCTGACCAATACATACAAGAATTAAGGGGTCAGCTTTTGACAGCATCTCACAAAGGATGCAGACATAGACAAACCACTTTACTATTTGCTGTACCCAGGAGAAACCATGCCTTGCATTTATGGACTTCCAAAGATTCACAAGGAGGAAGCTCCTCTCAGACCCATTGTCAGCAGCATCAACTCTGTCCCATACAACATCTCCAAACATGTGGATTTTGGCATCTTTGTTTGGCAACACCACATACCATATTCAGAATTCACTGGACTTTGCCAGCAACGACAAGCAGATGAGCTGGACCATTTTGTTGTTCGATGTAACCTCACTGTTCTCATGCATCCCTTCATCGGATGCAGTCACAGCAGTGAGGGAACACCTCATAAAGGACAACACCTTGGTAAATAGAACAAAACTCACTACGGATCATAGGTGCACCCTACAGGACTTCTGTCTACACATCACTTATTTCCAATACAATGGCAGTTCCTATTGTCAAAAACATGAATGTGGAATGGGCTCGCCCATATCCCCCAAAGTAGCGAACTTATACATGGAGGAGGTTGAGAGCAAGGCCCTTGCCTCCTCCGGGGGGAACCGCCAAGCCATTGGTTCAGGCAGGTGAACGACACAATGGATGTCACTGATGACAAACTGATGAACACTGAACAAACACTGAACACTGAACAAACACTGATGACAAACTTAATTGGGCCTTTGCTAATTGGGCCTTTGCTAAATCAGATACCACCAAATGCAAGAACATAGAACAGGTGGTGGACAACAACCAACAGAAGAACATTGTCATACCCTATGTTGCTGCCATTTTAGGAAAACTCTGAAGGGTTCTCAACAAACACCATATACTGGTAAATTTCAAACCCCACAATACTCTGAGGCAAACACTGGTGCACCCCAAGGACATAACACCCAGGCATAAGATTGAGAATGTGGTTTATGCTGTCACCTGCACTGAGGATTGTGATGACGTCTACATCAGGGAGACCAAACAACTTCTATACAAACACAAGGGAGCCACCACTTCAGGACAGGACTCTGCAGCCCACCTATACCTGAAGGATAACGGCCATTCCTTTGAAGACAGAAATGTCCGTATTCTTGCCAGAAAAGACAGGTGGTTTGAGAGAGCAGTCAAAAGAAGCAGTCTTTGTCAAAAACAAAAAAAATATATTTGAACAGAGGAAAGGGTCTTAGGCACAACCTTTCATCAACATAATTTGGGATCAATCCAAGATGGATAAGCCCATACAGACCAGGGGCATCTGCACCCTCCAAACAACCCAGAAGGCTCCACAACCAGAATGAGCCGTCGGTAACTTCCACATGAGCTTCAGTCCTTGTGATCCAACAGTTTTCACTTCTTTGTTTCTCATTTTGAGAAGTTTGACTTTATGTTTTCACATTCTAATCTAGGTAATCCCCAAAAGTTGCTCCTTTGTCCCCACCTAATGACACCTCCATTAGTATAAAAACTCCCTTTGACCTAGTTTCTGCTGATCAACTCTTCCATTTATATAACAACCTATCATAACCTAGACCCAGCCACAACACTCGCAGATATAAACTTCCCACAGGCCATTAGAAATGAAGAAGCCTTTCGGACAAGGAGTGAAACGTCTTCAAGTGAAGAAATTCAAGTCCAATTGCCATGACAAGAAGATTTAGCAAGAATTCACCATGACCTGGATGACTGAGAGCCTATACACACAATAATGAGACCAGTTTTCTTATGTAGTCATTGTAGTTGCTGACCTTTGGCTTTCATGAGATGAAGATTTGGGGTGAACCAAAGGGTGGAGACAGAGAAAGAAAGATCCGTTTTTATTTAGCGAAGCAAGAGAATATTAGGGAGTCCAGTGTTATAATGTGAAACAACATTATTGGATGGATAGATTGTGGGTGTCTAGAAGGCCGGAAGATGGCTAGTGTGCTAAAATCCAAATTTATGTTCTCTGTATTGTGTGGGGCACTTTGAGACCCATATGCCACATCAAACCCATGTCATCCTTTTTGGAACTAGGTTTCCCTTCATCTCGAGCCTCTAACCGAAGCCCATGACAGCAGCAACTCAACTACCACTATAGATCTCAGCTGTGATGGACCACAAGGCGCTCCACTTCCTCTGCCACTCCAACGTAATTCATCTCCTGACTGTAGTAGTGGCACCACACCAAGGTTTGAGAAATACTTTGTTTTGTTCATATCAACAGTTGGCCTACAGTGAACATACCAAACTCACCTTTATATTTATTTTCAGAGGGACAGGCCAATTGTGTGTTCAAACACTGAAAGAGAAATACAAAGATGTGTCCTCGGAGAATCAGATACTGATAAACAAATCACAAAACAGCCAAACAGCCCTGGATCCTTCAGGCAAAGAACAGTGTGACCAATCATCTAACATTCTTTCTGGTGTGTTTTTTGTCTGTTAGTTTACTTTGGCCACACAAGCAAATGTTTGACTGGTTCTTCAGTAACGTAACTACTGTGTCTGATCTCAGTCATTATAGAACGTGGGGACAAGCTACGAAATGCAATGATGGTGTCGGCGTTGAAATGTGACACGCATTCTGATCAACATCTGAAAGACATTCCCATTCCTCTCCAAAATGATAATGATCACCTGCTCTCCAAGTGGGTATTTCAAAAGGTTTGAAAATGATCAATACTCTAAATCGCTCATTATAGCACAGTTTAATAGCACATATGCCTTTGCCTTCAGGCCCCCTCCCCTTTCCCGGATGCTTCTTCAAAATATTCTGCATTCTGACTCATCTCTCATGCAATCAGAAAATGTTGCTGTTGTCACAGATGATAGCCCACACTTTCCTGCTGACTTTGATCAAAGAACAGTTGATCTTCTCCTTGGCAGGTGCCTATTTCTCTCTTTTTTTTTTTGTAACTACTTTCAAAGTTTTTTTTTCATGCTATTTCTGCTAATGCTTTCTTTTCGGCATAAGCAGATCCCGCCCCCCTCTCTTGGATGGTGAGGCATCCTTTACTGAATCTATCTCCAGTGTCAGCAGTATAAATGGGCATAGTGCATTCAATGACCCACAACATGATGAAGCACTACTGGAAAATTTGTTTTACAAAACTCCTGTAAGCAGACAATTTTATGTACATATTTAGAGAAAAAAAAGTTGGCCATTGATTCTTTGAATATAGCTTTGTCTGTCTGTCAGATGACCAATACGAATCTGCAAGATGCAGAGGAGCAGATGGACTTCTCGGCTGAAAGCCAGCTGACAAACAGCTCCTTAAGGGCAAAGAAGCCACAGACACAAACTGGACCCAAAGTTGATGACAAGTATGCTGCAAAAAGCCTGTTCATCTGATGGAGATTTTATGGGTTTTGTTATTTCACCTCAAATATTTTACTTTGCATAAGATGCTTATCTTGTTACTGTTTTTAGCCCAGTTTCTGACCCCCAGCAGCCTCCAGTTCATGGTGGTATTCCGTTAAGTGAAGAGCAGGTGAATTTGTTGAGTTCAATCCGATTGGCAAAAGTGACAATTGACTCTCTGACTGTATCTACAACCTGCACAACCACCACATCCAGAAAAGGTTCCAATAACAGGAAGCCTCCCAAACCATTAACCAGAAAAAAATGGTAGGTGAAATATTTATTAATGGGCATGGACAGTTACAAAAATCATCATCATGAAGAGTCCAAAACTAACAAAGGCATTTGATATTTGCTTTGGTTTCTTAGTACATTTTTTGTGGAGTGCACATTCCCGACTGGTTCAGCTTCTAGTAAACGCAGTAGAAACAGAACTACTGAATGGGAGGTGACCAGAGCAGTTTCGAGCAAATGCATTGGAGGAGGTATATAAAATTACTTTTATAAAATGTACAGTTTGATTTTTGTTTGGAGAAATGACTCAACATGCATTTTTTTTTCAAAGAGGTCAAGTTCAATCAACATTCTGTGTTTCCTGCCCATCTAAGAAAAACAGCACTTTGGCAGTGGTGGGAAGCAGTACTCTCTTTC
Organism: Fistularia commersonii; assembly: GCF_037954325.1. NCBI lineage: Eukaryota > Metazoa > Chordata > Actinopteri > Syngnathiformes > Fistulariidae > Fistularia > Fistularia commersonii. The sequence goes on from NC_141301.1 coordinate 5,673,105, forward strand.
AAAATTTACATACGAAAGGATGACAAAAAAAAAGTATGTTTTTTTTTTTGTTTTTTTTTTTAATTTCTGTCCAATATAACTCTGGATTTAAATGTTTTTGCTGACCTAGACGTGTTGTTCCAGCCTGTTCTCATTGGTAAAGCAGTTTACCCACTACAGTGTCTGCTAAAGACCAAGCGGTTGAGTCAGTCTGTCCCTCTCCTAGTACAGCCTGTTGAAGGGGACCATCAAACAGGGGCAATTGGACCCCTCAAGGTAAAACTGTCTTTATTATCTATGTACTACTTTTGTCAAACTTCCCTCTCACTGTCCAAATGGCATTTTATCAAAATAATTTTAATATTTCTTTTAGGTGTCAGTTGAACTTGCAGCTGAAAAGACCCTCAATCCTGAATTCAGCAAAAGGAAACTGACTTGGAGAAACATATCACCTTTTAACATTGCAGTCAGTCAAGAAAAAGAGCCAAGCCCCATGTCTAAAAATTTTGATATTTATAGCCAGAGCATGAAAGTTCCTTCTCCCTCAAACTACACAATTCTGGAAAAATCCAGGCAGCCTGTGAAGGAAAACCTGGCGGTCTTGTTGCATACATTACTCATGGTGCCAAATGGAAATAACTTCAGCTGTGGGCCTATGGGGGCCTCAAGTTTTTACTTGAGCTGTAAGCTTTTTTGGTGTGATGAGACAGTGAGATCTGTCATTAGCTGGGGTCAGACAAACCCCTCATTTAACTTTGTTCAGGTAAGTTTAAGAGACCATCAGAGAAAAGTTGTGAAGTTTGAAATTTATCATAATTGATGTTGTTTAATTTAAGTTGTTTTCTTTTATTTTTTTCATTTCTCAGGTTACACCTGTGGCTTTAACAGCTAAACTACTGGAACGGATGAAGAATAATGTGATGGTGATAGAAGTATGGCAGAAAATGGGTCCCTCAGCACAGGATCAGCTCCTTGGTCTTGTTAAATTACCTCTCCATCAGTTTTACATTTCATTCAGGTAAGTGATGACCTGCTAACTTTCTTTATTGTGTAAAAACAAACTTTTTGAAGAATGAGAGAAAGCTTGGGCATTTCTGTCACTTATTTCCATTTCAACTGCTTCATTCCATCATATCTCATATCCATGTGAAATATCTGTAATCATGCATAACAAATCATGCTTGCTATTTGTACAATATTCTGTAATGACATGTAATTCAAAAGGCCAGGCTGGATAAAACACCATTAACTCTCTCCTTATTTCTTACTTCATATTTTGTAGGGATCCAAAGATCACCAAACTTCTCTTACAGGCACAATACCCTGTTTTAGGGGTAGACTGCTACATGCCAGTTACTGATGTATTCTCAGGTTCTTGCAAAGGAAGCCTCAGGGTTGTTTTGGCAATGGGTCAATCAGAACAGATACTTGCCCTTCAGCATGTGAGGGAGGAAAAAAAGAGTTCCTGTTGTCATCTTGTGAGACCAGTCAATCAGCTTGATCACCGACCACAAGTGCAAACAAAGGTCAGAATTATAGCTATCTAAGGTTTGAAAAATTTTGTATCTCCATGTCAATGTATGGCTATTGTAGATTGCGTGTGGAAACCTCTGGTCCTGTTGGTGGGTTATGTTGGCTTTTAATTCTTCACAAAAGCTTGAACATGTTGTATATGCCATGATGGCAGTTTTTCACTTTATTGTATAAGCAAGAAGATTGACAATCTGGATGGAGATGAAACATTATGCATTAAGCTGGTGGCTCCGGCAGATAAGCTTGTGTACTTTTAAGCACATATCTGATTTTCGTGTTGATTTTTAAATTATACATATCTTATTTGTGCTGATAAGTTGAATGTATGCCTTGTGTTGTGTCTTCAGATGAGACTTGCTCATCAACCCATGATAGAGCATCTGTTTGTTGTCCGGGTGGAGAAGGTAACAGGTCTGACACCACTTCAGTCTACAGTGTGGGGAGAGGCTGACTGCTATGTCCAGTATAGTTTCCCCTGTCAGGAATATGATCCAGCTGCAAATGATAATGCAAATCAGAATGAGAATAGTAAGAGCATCATAATATATAAATCCCCGTGATTCAAGTCTTTCTCTTCCTTCATGAATGTAATCTCAATCTCTGGTCATTACAGGCTTAAACCTGAAGCCTTTTCGCACCACCAATGCTCTCTATGTTCCTGACCCATTGTTTGACCACTCAGAGACCCATCTGCTTGTTGCACCTGAAGGAGTTCCTGTCCAAAGGCTGTTATTAAGTTCTTTGTCAAGTCAAGGCCCGAGCAGTGGACTAGGTGTTCAGTTTGAAGTGTGGTGCAGGTTTGTGGCTATAACATTTTCATGAAAAAGGAAGAAAGTAGCTGAAGTTCCTGAGATAAGTGTCGGGAATTAGTTTCTTCATACATATGAGGGTTCTGTTGTTATTCAGGTGTTCAAATGAGAAAGCTCTACGATCAAAGTTGTATCTTTATTTAATATCAAATATTGCAGTCTATAGACCCAGTAATATAGTGAGGCAAAAAAAGGTTGTCTAGTAGAGTGCTATTCCAGTTACTATTCGGTCTTCAGTGCCCTTACTACTCAGGTTGTTGCAGTTATGAGGCAGCCGACACAGTGCTTTGCAATCCTAAACAGTTGGTGACTGCACCATGTAAAGAACAGACTTTTCTGCAAAAGGCAGGAGTGTTTTTAATTTTTGCAAGAGAAATTTATGTTTTGTGAGTGTCAGTGATCCTCGTTTCTATTGTCAAGATGTGAAATAGATTTCTATACGCTGCTGAAAAGAGTTGAAGTATAGTTTAGTTTGTTTGATGTGTTTTTGCAGATATTATTATCCAAATGTCAGGGATCAGCTGGTGGCCAATGGATTGCTCCCTCTGTCCAAGCTGTGTGCCTTGGTTTCCACACAGATGGAACATCCTGATAAGTCACAGGTGTTCTCCCTATCTCTAGTTCCAAGGATGGATAGCCCCATCGGGAATCCACTCCAGTCCTCAGGTAGCCACAAATAATCATCTAGCAAAAATAATATTCCACATGACATTAAGCCCTAAAGTTGTGAGAATCTCTGGTTTTCCTCAGGCCTTCTAGATGTATCTATTGGGTACAGGCACCAGCCTGTAACATCTGAAGAGCAGCCTGGCAGAGGGGATGCTTCTCGTGTTATAACACTGGTGGTTGAAGTCCGCAGGGCATGTGGTTTGCAGGCAGCAGCAAGGTATTTCATGCTATCTGAACTAATGGTATTGTTAAATTGGAATTAAAGACTAAGAATAATTTTCTTTTCTATGGTTTTACAGATAGACACTATTTTTTGATGAATATTTACTGACATTGCCATTAAACCTTCTATTGCAGGGTAGTTTCAGAGCGAGATGAACGGTTCATGTACTTTGCTGAGGTGGGAGTGAACGCATATGTTACGGTACAGTTTTCCTTCTTACCTGAAACTGAGAAAAGGTCAACTGGTGTTGCTGCCAGAACCTTCTGCCCACATTTTGACCATCGCATGGAGCTATCTTGTGATCTACTTCAAAGAAGCAGTGGAGAAACCTGCAGTCTGGCTGAGCAGCTGCAGAATGCCTCAGCTGTCTTCACTCTATGGAACAGAGAAAATCGCAAAGGTTTATTACGACTTTTTCCTTTTCTTTATGCTTTGTCTTTTTTCAAGATCTGTACAAATAGTGATATTCTAACTGTTCGGTGGAATATCGCTAGGAATATCGGATTAATAGCAATATCTGTAATTAATCATTAATGTTTATTGATTTTAATAGCTACAGAGGATGTCCATAATTTAGTAAAGAGAAAATAAGTATTAATGTGCTGACTTTGTTGTAATTTAAAGCGTATCGAAGGGATCTGTCTCGAACTGTCACAGTGTAAAGCAGTATTTTCGTAGTAATTTCCAACAGTATTTGGACTTCACACCATTTTCTGATTTTTCTTTCTTTATTTCTATTTTCTTCTTTTTTCAAGCAATGGATACTTCAAAGATCAAAGATTTGGTGTTAGGCACTGTTAACATATCATTGGCTGATCTTATCCTTAAAAGAACAGGTATGCCTCACTCATAGTTAAGGGTTACTGTATGAACACAAAATCATTGTATTTCTATTTCTATGTGTCAAGGTGTTTCTGGCTGGTTTGGGGTTTACGCACCTCAAAGTACAAGTTCTTCTGAGGAGCAGCAAGTCTTGGTTGGGGGCCTTGAGCTCTCTCTTCGTTTCATCCACCACTCAGACAGGGAAAGACTCATTAAAGCTGGTCAATGTGCGGGTTGGGAAATGGCTCAGATTGACTGTGAAAGGCAGGATCATGACAGAGCCTGGGAAGATAGCATGCAGAAAACAAACCTGACCTTCTTGATGCCTAAAGCTTGGATGCCTGTCCACTGCCTGCTTCTGCCAGGTCACAGCAAGCTACAGCGCTCCACCTATTGTTACTTAAGATATAAATTCTATGATCAGGATGCCTTCTGCTCTTCTTTGAAACACCCCTCTATGTTGGGGGGTACGGAGGACAGCCAGGCCACAGTGACTTTTGAAGGTTGTCGGACTATTGAGCTAACGAGCAGCCAGTCTTTAACCTGGTATCTTCAAGAGGAGAGGCTTGAGGTCCAGTTGTGGGTTGCTTTTAAGAAGGAAAAAACCCAAAGGCCCAGTAGCACTGACCGATTGGTTGGCTCAGCATTTATTGATTTGTCTGCTCTAACAAAGACTCACAAGCAGAAGTTGACTCTCAGTGGTAAGACATAATCATTTACGCTAGTATTAAGCAAGAAATATATTTTTTATTGGGAATGTTTAGTTAAGGGTACATTGACAGGTGTTTTTTTTTTTTTGTCTAGGCCTCTACCCGCTTTTCAGATGTTCAGCAACTAACCTTCTGGGTGCTGCTCTCAGAGTTCACATCACACTCACCATTTGTCGTGGTCCCACGAAAGGTCCATCAACACCTACTATAACTGACAACAAAGTGGACTCTGACAGCCAGGAAGAACACTCGACAGAGGAGTTGCAAGCGTCGTATCAGTGCCCCTTACATGCTCCACCAATACAATCACAAAGCAAGTGCCAGACGAAATTGTCTGACGGAACCCCAGACATCACATATCTACAGCAGACAGAAATTGGTCTTGATGAATCCTTCCCCGTTAACGTTTCAGTTGAGCGGGCTATGCACCTGAATCTGAAGGGTGCGCTATTATACGAAACAGATTTATTTTCTCTGTTTCTTTTTGTAAGACAATTAACATGAGATTCATCTACCTGTTAGGTTGTCCTCAAATCAACCACAATGAAGGGAGTCCATGCTGCTGTGTGTCCTATGTTGTTGCTAATGCGACTGAACCAGTGTTCACAGCTCTAGTTGCCCACACTAACTGTCCTGTGTGGGACCATGAGCAGGAATGCAGGTTAGTCATACATTAAATAGAAGATGAAACTGAAACAGGCATTTTCTTCAGATAATAGTCTACAATTTTGTCAAACTTATAGGCTTTCAAAGCAGTTACTGACTGATCCACAGCAATCTCTTGTGTTCAAGGTTTGGCACAAACAAGGTACAGGAAGCATCTTTATGTGATAAATTATATAGCTCTGGGATTTTAGATATGTGAATTCATGCCCTGTTCTTTTTGCTATTATAGAGATTGAGAGGGTGATTGGATTTGCCTCTGTAGATCTTTCCCCTTTGATCTGTGGGTTCCAGTCAGTGTGTGGCTGGTATAACATCACTGATTTCAGCGGACAATGCCACGGTCAGCTCAAAGTTTCCATCACTCCACTGAAGTGGGTCCAGTACCTCCGTGGGCAAAGGAAAACCATCAATGAAGAATCTGGCAAAAACCGCTCAGTAAGAGAAATCTTAAACCTTTATTCTTTGCTACCCTATCTTCATTTGCAAAAAATGTATCTTGCATCTGATTGGTGGAAATGTTTAAGAGACTTTTAACCATTGTAGGTCCACCCTATCAGCTATCACACTTCAACAATGTACATCCGTCGATACCCTGTGCAAACGATCTCCTCACCTGACCTCATCGACAGGCTGTTCTCCCAAAAGTTTGTACAACCACATTTCTCATATACGATACATCTACCGCCATTTTTGAAAATGTATCCCCACATTCTGGTATAAACTTGCAGTCACTCACTATTTGGCAATTTCACAACATTCTTAAATCCAGCAACATTGGACATAATGTCAAGTATATGGAAAAAGGATGCTTCTACAATCAGAACCTGCAGGAGCAAACCGCTCACTGCTCTGTGGGAAGCAGCTGTGCTAATGACATAAGTCCATCCAGCTCCATGCTCTTTTCAACTCTCAGGTATTTGTCCTCATTGTTAATTCAACATGTCTGCTTACTTACGTGTTTGCTTCAAGATTAACCTAAGACTATGCCTCCTCTTCCAGGATGAAGCTGAATGAACTTGACAAAATCCAGAGATATTTTAGCCAGAAGCTGTCAACTCCTGTATTCCCGTTTCAGAGTAAGCAAGGGTGTCAAAACAAACCAGAGGAACAGATAGAGTCAAAAAAAGGCAGGTGTCAGCTTCTCAAATCCAACCAATTAATGGGGACATCATCATTTTCTGTGGGTCTTCTGCTTTTATTTTATTAAACTAAAGGTATATTTCTGTATTTAATAGTCATTTTGCCTGTCAAAGATGATTGTTAGCAGATGATGTTATTTTATCTAAATTGAAAATTGACAGTATTTTATGGATACATTCATCATTCCACTCTTTGACCAGTGTTAATGAGATTGATGACTTTCTGCTGTAGCAACTTTCCATACAGTCATTTTACAATTGTTCTTTTCACAATTTTCAAATAATAAGCTATACATCTTAATTTAAAAACAGACGTGTAACCTCCCCGTGATCACTATTGTCATTTAAACTCTTCTTTCTTCAGGTCTTCGGGGTCAACACCTAGAAACCATTCTCTACGGTTCTCAGTGCTCCCCAACACTTTCCTCTGTTGGTGAAATTAGCCCTAAGAATACCTCTGAGTGTGTCTGTAGTCCATGCAGAACTCCAGTGTCTTCCCAGGAAGACCCCTCTCATCCAGAGCCACCACAAACAAACATCTCTGATTCCCATACAGAGTCTGAGGAGGAAGTAGATTGTGAGCACAGCCTGACTACTGCAATTGAGATTGATGATACAGGAGAGAAAGGCGATGGTGATCATAGATCAGTGTTTAGAAATAAGGAAGAGATCATTGATGATGAAGATTATGAGGAAGTTGTCATTAAGCCAAGACATTTAAATGAGGTAACCTCTTCAACAGACAAAACCAGTCCGTGGACCAGCATCCTGTCAGATCCTCACCGAGTTTCTCTTGGGAGCTTGGACTCACCACAGCCCCCGGAGTTGGACATCAGCCGGGATGATGGGGGAAAGTGTTGGTCAGCTCTGCATGCTGAAAATCGGTATATTCAGGATTCTAGTGCAGAACAGGACTGCACAGTAAGAGAGGGGACTCAACAACATCCTACTACAAGATCAGAGGCTGAGGAGTCTGACACAGAGAGAGAGAATGACAGGACACTACAAGCTTCAACTGAAGGAAACGAAATAGAGCTGAGTAGCACCAATGGGGAGCCAAACCATATTTGCCTGTCAACCATAACGAAAGACCATTCCTTGATCACACACAATGCTTCAATGTACCGGATCAGTGAAGCCTCAGATCTCCAACTGTATCCTTGAGCATGTATCCTTTTTGTTTGTTTGTTTACATTCTGTCCTAGGTTTTACAGTTTGGTCTTTAAAAAAGGGGCAAGAACAAAAATTCTCAGTGGAGTTGTGAGGCTGTAGGGCCTAACATTTCCATTTTGGGTCACTTTAGTGTTTGAGTGACACCCCCACCTGCTGATATATTCTTTAAAATATATAAATGGGCATGACAGTGGCTCCCAGGATTTGTTGGTCCCTGTTTTTTGAAGGTGGGGGCAAAAACTTTGGTTTATTACATTTGAGTACATCCTCATCCTAAAACCAAAACTATCTATGCCTTCATATTGCAGTGGCCTGTCCACTATTGGGTGGTCAACTGCCAAGGTGTAGTTGTGAAAGTCTCAGCTGCAAACATTCTAAACATGAAATTTTTATTGGCCAGAAAATATTGTATTTTGTAGTCTCCCAACACAATGTAAGGACCAAATATATCTGTTTTTTTTTTAACCTTCAGCAAAAGCTCTGTTCCTAATTTCTTCCTTCCCTCACAACAACTGGAGTCATCTATGAGGGACATACATGTAGTGCCTGCGATTCCCTCCTGCGTATCCAGTGATACCGTAATTTTTAATTTTCTTTTGTTTGTCTATTTTTTTTTTTTAAACCCTTGCATTTACAAATTCTCTGTTTTCAAGCCAATCTTTTACAAGGTCACTTGTACAATTACATGAGGTTAAACACTGAAAATTAATTTTATCAGAGATTAATGATGAGACTGATTTCAGCGGAAAACAAGTGGACACAGAAAATTTGCATTGAAAGTAATAGATTTTAATGGTCTAGCCATTGTAGTCACTAAATTTTCTATAGATTTGGTCTTTTAACAATAATAAATAATAATAATAAAACTGTTTTTTAAGCAAATTTTTTTTAAATAATTGAGAGCTGACAATTGTGTAAAATTTTGATGGATTTAGGGGCCTCTGACACTGGGTCTGCAGTTTTTTGAGTGTTTCATAAATATTATTATTATTATTATTTATCAATATTGTTAAAAAATATTATATTATCATATAAATAAACCCCAAATGCCTTGCTATACTCAGTTGACATGCAGTGGGTATAAAATCTGTATTGTTGAACACAGGCAAAAAAATGACTGGTTGCAATACCAGTCAAACCTAAAAACCAAAAACCAGTCACACCTAATTTTCCCTTCAGCTGCTCCCTTTTGGGGTCCCTACATTGAATCATTGCCTCCATCTGAGACATAGTCCATCTTTGTATTGTCTGCATTCTCTTATCTCACACCAACTAACTCCATGTCCTCTTTCACTACTTAAAGAAATCTCCTCATTGGTCTTCCTCTTCGCCTTCTGCCTGGCAACCCTCTGTCCATATATTCATTATTCACTATATATTAATTATCTTTCTGCAGCTAACTTTAATTTCTCTCCTTTCCAGGGCATACATCCACTTCTCCCAGTTCTCCAGCACCAATTGAATTTTGTGTGCATTACACCGTAACTCTTCTTTTACTTTCAACTACTCTCTTCAGGGGTTGCCAGAGCGAATCGACCACCTCAGTCGAACCCTTTTCTCTGTATTCTCTTGTCTCACACCATTTAACTTCATGTCTTGTTTCACTACATTCATAAATCTTTTCTTTAGTCTACTCCTGCCTAGCAGTTCTAACCTGCATCCTTTTACCAAACCATGAGTCTGGCTCTTATGACCTTATCTCAAAAACATCTAATGTGCTGTCCCTCTGATGGACTCATTCCTGATCCTATTTATCCACATCACTCCCAAAGAGATTCTCAACATCTTCATCTGGCTAATACTCTTTTATCACACATTACCATTCCCTCACCTCATTTAAACACTCTGTTACTCTAAACTGGACTGTTGACCACCATCTTTATCTCCATTCCCTTTACTCTCACCTTTCTACTTGAGTTCCTTTAATTCACACACATGTATTCTGTCTCGCTTCGGATAATCTTAATTCCTCTCCTAATCCCAGGGTGAGGTAATATTACACTGTAGATTAAATTTTGTCTTTATCTGCATTTTTATGTGATCGCTCAGTAGAAGACCATTGTACTTCACTTCCTCATACTTTTTTTTTCTGAGTAGCTGCTTTTCAAGTTGGTCCATAGCTAGTGGCCTCAGGAAAAGAGATAAGAAAGCTGTATAGCTGTACTAGAACAACATGAAAATATCCCATCCATTAACTACAGCTATAAAATGACAGGACCATAATGTACCCAAAGGTTAGTGCTCTGACTTTTGAAGACTCCCCTTGGCCAATGAGAATGAGCCTCCTGCTCTGTAAAGTTACAGGCGTGTATACGCATGTATTTCATGAAAAGGTGATTGTTAAAAATATATTATGACTTGGGATGCTTGGGATGCTAAAGGAAGTAGTAATTCATAATTTTGTTTGGTTTGTTTAGCAACTGTTTGTTTTTGCCAATATCCTCATGACAGTTATTATTTTCATAATTAATTTGACTTGGATATATTTCCCAGGTGAAATGCATTGGATCTGACAATGAAGGAGGATGAAAAAAAAAAATCCTTAGTTGAGGTCTCATTGGCAGTGGTTTGTTCTATTTTACATAGTCTGGGTAATCTGTTACAGCATGAATTGGCCAACAATACAGAAATACACATGCAGAGATCAGTGTGCCAAACAGGTTAACACTGAGTCTGCAATGGACCATCGGGGAAGGTAGTTTTGCATCATGCATACTCTGATCAATCCAGGTTAACAAAGGTGTGGTGCTGCATTTAAATGCAGCATTAGACGATTTTTAAAATGCAAGCAATATTCTTCTTCTCTCACAATTTTCATAGAGACTTGACTTTAATTAGACCTTGGAATGTCAAGTTTTCTTTCAAAATGTAGGCCAGTTGAACTCCAAAGAGGAACCTGAATGACCATGCTTTGCTTGAAACATGATTCATATCCCCTCACAACTCAGATAGGTAATACATCATCCAAGATTAGCTTACTTGATTAGCTTACTCATTTTAGCAAGGCTTCATTTCTCACTATAATAAAAAAAGAACAAAAACACATTTTTTTACCTTTTTAGTCCAGTGAAACCATGATTGTGATTTTTTTTTGTAATGTATTACATTTTTTTAATCTTGTAGGAACAGAGCCATCAACATGAAGGCAATCCTCGTAGAGGCCCTCGGCAGTTTCCAAACATGTCACCAACATCCATGAAGAAAGAGACTCAAAGATTTGCAAAAATATTTTCGGCTCACTTTGACAAGGACCCTTAGCATACTTTGGTTGCAGTGTGTAATTCTGTGAGGTCACCCCTGTATACTTTAAATGATACAGAATTCTATTAATTATGTGAATTTATCCGTAAATCCTTTATTAGTCTTAATATACTGTTTTATGATTGCACTGAATGAGGGGAATGAGACAGGATTAACTATTATTCATACTGTCATGTTTTTGGTGTTTTTTTTACACTGAGAATAGTGTAAAATTGTAAAATTCTTTCCTTTCATAAATTAATATTTGCTTTGTTGATGTTGTTGCTGTTATTCTTCCAAATACTGGCTAACATTTTTAGACCTGAATGTGCCTTCTCTTCCTTGGGTCTAGTCAGTGTATTTATTTTGTCTATTTGTATTTTTTTTTTTTTTTTGAAAGTTTTAATGGCTAATGAGTTTCGACCCCCATTGGATTCCGTAAATATGACCTGTGCACATGTTTATTTGGTGATCATCCTGCTGAGCAGGCTTTTACTGCTGGTTCTTTTCTTTTGTGATATGATTGCTTATTATATTCTTTTAGATAAAAGTATAGATATTAAAACTCATTACAACCTCATGATTCATCATCAAGCTAGATTTTGTGGAAGGTTTCTCTGGAAGAAAAGTATTTCTTACACAAAAAAGCTTACACAGGGACTTCCAGATGGTGAATGACCCTCCTATTGATCTGAATCAGGGGTCGTCAACATTGAGCTCGCAGGTACCAGGTCGCCCGTAAGGACCACGCGAGTGGCCCGCTGGCCTGTTCTAAAATTAGCTTAAATAATGACACTTATCAGTTAGCTGCATCTATTTATTTTATTTTATTTTTTTTATCTTGCTCATTTAAATCATACTTACATGTGAAAACACATCTTTTACATGTGAACTGGAAATGACAATACATTAATTGAATTAAAAAAAAAAAAAAAAGATTAATATTAACTCTGACCTACTTCAGTTCAAAATTCAGTATTGTGCGCATGCCCATAATGTAGCGTTTATGGAGCACCAAAAAACGATTGACCCCCAAAAAAGATGGCAGAAAAATGAAAGAAAACCTATAATTATTTAATACTGTGAAAGGAGCCTGCGTGTGTCTCTTTTGCGGGGCAACTGTAGCGACGGCAAAGCGACATAATATGGAGAGACATTTCACAACTTGTGATAAAAGCTGCCACGCTAACTACTCACAGGGCAGCGCAATACGAGAAGAAAAAGCTCGCACCTTAAAGGCAGCTATGACCAAACAGCACTCTTGTTTCATGAGACCCGAGAAAAGCTCCAAAAAAGCAACCGAAGCCTCATTAAGATCTACGCACTTCTTGATTCAGAAAAAGAAGGCATTTTCAGATGAGGCGGTCGTCGAAGACGCAGTGATGATAATTGTTAAAACTACTTGAAGACGAGAAGTATGGAATCGACGTCATCTCCACTATCTGATGCTCTACTCGATGCATCTACAATGATAAGAAGAATGTCGGCGATGTCCGCGAACTTGGCTGACAAGCTGGACCGTAATCTGGCGAAGTGCAGGTGGTTCAGTATCCAGTGTGTCGAGTCGGTAGACAGCAGAAGTATAGCGCAGCTGGAGGTCCTTAACAGGATGGTGTCTGATTATTTCCCCACAAAAGAACTTCTGACACTACTGCCCTTAAAGACAACTACCAGGGGAGTTGACCTCTATAACGCGGTGAAGAAAAAGGTGCTACTGGAAAAGCTGGTATCAGTGGTTACGGATGGTACTCCTTCTATGATTGGCCAACACAATTTATTTCTCACTGTAAAGGTGACAAAGAGTTCCCGAACTTTCTGCATTACCACTGCATCATCCAACAGCAGTCCCTGTGTGAAAAAGTGATTGGCTTTGAACACGTAATGATACCTGTTGTAAAGATCATAAACACTGTTTGTGAGGGGATCCGTTCCAAAGCTTATGTGCAATTCATGAATGACACATTTTGAACTGGACACCAAATCTGGTAAACCAGATTCAACCAAATACCAGATTTGATGTCCAGTTTAAAATGTGTCATTCATGATTTGTTAAATGTGTTTGTAAAATGTAACATTTGCTAGCACGAGTGTTAAGTACATTTTTTCTTAGACTTGTACAGAGTGTTTATTAAAAATGCTGTGGAGGTACATGGTGATTTCCAAGGACTGTTGTAGAAATTATCATCTGAAAGTGTTCAATTTAAAAAATCTTGAAAATCTCCCTCACTGCATTTCCGTCACTGCACCCTACCAGGACACTGTGAGCTTTTTGATGTAGACGAGCCTGAGTGACGATGACCACAGAACGAGGTGTGGTCGCAGGTTGGTGGATGCGATTCTCAGCTGGGAAGCAAAGTTTCTTGTCCAGGTCCGCCAGCAGCTTCCAGTCCCGTTCACTGCTGAGTTGCCCAAGGTCAGTTCTCATGGGGGTGAGGCTGGCTTGCCCCTCCTGCACGAATGGAGTTGCGTGCCAACAGGATCACGAGGGAGGAAGGATGTTCATGCTCTTCTGGCGAGTTTCCAGCACAGCTGCAAGACATTTTAGTGTCCGGTTGGGCCGCCAGGTATAACGGCCTTGGGTGAGGCTGGTCTTGCATCCCACTAAGATGTGCTTAGTGTTGCTGGACTTGAGCATAGTGTGCATGTAGGGTCTTCATACCACTGGTTTAGATTTGCAGGAGAAGGCAGGACATCATAGGCCACCCTGATGGTAAAGCTCGCCCTGAAGGCCTCCATCTCCCACAGATCTTTCCAGGAAATCTTCCGCTTCTTGACTCCCTCCCATGTCATCCACTGCCCTTGCTTCGCCTGTGACACAGCTTGTGCGCGCCTTCCTGCTTCCTCTTCCTGGGGAACTTTCTGGACCACCAGCTTGCGTCCCTGGGCTGGATTGGCTTTGCTCCAGGCTGGTGCACTGGCCTAGAGGATGTATCCTCCTTGACTAAGTGGCTACTTCATTTGAATCTAAGACTGGATTTGAGTTTATATGACGTATATTGTTTAGAATCACGTCTTATTCAACACATTTCAGCAGCAGACGCCAGCTGAAACGAATTCTGAAGTTATGTACAACTTGTTTCAAATCGCCTAAACTTGGTGAATAAACACTTTTTGACCAAATAGCTATATCTTTTATTCCTAAAGCTGGATATCGGTCAACTCGACAGCAATTGTGTAGAATCATGCGCTATTCAATATATTTCAGCATCAGACACCAGCTTTAAAGAATTCCATAGTTATTTAAAACTTTAACCCAAAAGCTTGAAAAGGAAGAGATAAACACTTTTTGACCAAATGGCTAAATCTTTTAATCTACAACTGAATTTGAGTGAATATGACATATATTGTTTAGAATCACGTCCTATTCACTACATGTAAGCATTACTCAACCGCTTTAGAGTTCTAAAGTTATTTACAACTTTAACCAAAAAGCTTCAACATGATGAGAGAAACTCTTTTTGACCAAATGGCTATATATTTTTCAAATTCGTGTCTCGAATATGAAATATATTGTGTAGAACATTTCCTACGCAATATATTAAGACATAGCATGTAATTTTCGACATATTTCAGCACTATACAACAGCTTTAAAGTATTCCATAGTTATTTACAACTTTAACCAAAAAGATTGATGGTGAGATTAACACTTTTTGAACCAATGGCTAAATCTTTTAACCCTACGACTGGATTTGAGCGAATATGATATATATTGTGTAGAGCATGTCCTATCCCAAATATATCAGCTCTAGACAACAACTAGATCTTTTTTTTTGATCAAATGGCTATGTCTTATAAATCTGTGGCTGGATTTGAGTGAGTATGACACATATTGTGTAGAACATGTCCTACCCCAAAATATTTCAGCAATAGACACCAGCTTAAAAGAATTCCTTAGTTATTTACAACTTTAACCCAAAAGCTTCAACATGGTGAGATGAACTTCTCTTTGACCAAATGGCTCTTTCTTTTATTCCTAAAGGTGGATATCAGTGAAATTGACATACACTCACCGGCCACTTTATTAGGTACACAAGTCCAACTGCTCGTTAACATTTAATTTCTAATCAGCCAATCACATGGCGGCAACACAGTGCATTTAAGCATGTCGACATGGTCAAGACAATCTCCTGCAGTTCAAACCGAGCATCAGTATGGGGAAGAAAGGTGATTTGAGTGACTTTGAACATGGCATGGTTGTTGGTGCCCGAAGGGCTGGTCTGAGTATTTCAGAAACTGCTGATCTACTGGGATTTTCACGCACAACCATCTCTAGGGTTTACAGAGAATGGTACGAAAAAGAAAAAATATCCAGTGAGCGGCAGTTCTGTGGGCGGAAATGCCTTGTTGATGCCAGAGGTCAGAGGAGAATGGCCAGACTGGTTCGAGCTGATAGAAAGGCAACAGTGACTCAAATAACCACCCGTTACAACCAAGGTAGGCAGAAGAGCATCTCTGAACGCACAGTACGTCGAACTTTGAGGCAGATGGGCTACAGCAGCAGAGGACCTCGCCGGGTGCCACTCCTTTCAGCTAAGAACAAGAAACTGAGGCTACAATTTGCACAAGCTCATTGAAATTGGACAATAGAAGATTGGAAAAACGTTGCCTGGTCTGATGAGTCTCGATTTCTGCTGCGACATTCGGATGGAAGGATCAGAATTTGGCGTCAACAACATGAAAGCATGGATCCATCCTGCCTTGTATCAACAGTTCAGGCTGGTGGTGGTGGTGTAATGGTGTGGGGAATATTTTCTTGGCACTCTTTGGGCCCCTTGGTACCAATTGAGCATCGTTGCAACGCCACAGTCACCTGAGTATTGTTGCTGACCATGTCCATCCCTTTATGAACACAATGTACCCAACTTCTGATGCCTACTTTCAGCAGGATAATGCGCCATGTCATAAAGCTGGAATCACCTCAGACTGGTTTCTTGAACATGACAATGAGTTCACTGTACTCAAATGGCCTCCGCAGTCACCAGATCTCAATCCAATAGAGTATCTTTGGGATGTGGTGGAACGGGAGATTCGCATCATGGATGTGCAGCTGACAAATCTGCGCCAACTGTGTGATGCCATCATGTCAATATGGACCAAACTCTCTGAGGAATGCTTCCAGCACCTTGTTGAATCTATACCACCAAGAATTGAGGCAGTTCTGAAGGCAAAAGGGGGTCCAACCTGTTACTAGCATGGTGTACCTAATAAAGTGGTCAGTGAGTGTATATTATCTAGAATCATGTCCCATTCAGCGCCAGACTTTAAAGGCTTTAAAGAATTATAAAGTCGGTTACAACTTTTGCCAAAAAGCTTCAATATCGGGAGATAAACACTTTTGCCCAAATTGATATCTCTTTTAAATCTAGGACTGGATTTGAGTGAATATGACGTTTTGTTTTGAATCAGGTCCTATTTAACACATTTCAGCATCAGACACCAGCTTTATAGAATTCCAAAGTTATTTACACTTTATAGCCTTGACTTTGACACTTTATATTTTATTTGTATTTCTTATTCTCCCTCTTTCCTACTATTATCTGTAATCGTTATGTTTTATTTGAAACTCTTGCACAACAATTTCCTTAGGGATAAATAAAGTTGTTTTTATTCTTATTATTATTTAAAACTTGTTCCAGCATGCTTGAACATGGTGAATGAAGTTTTTTTTTTGATCAAATGGCTATGTCTTATAAATCTGTGGCTGGATTTGAGTGAGTATGACACATATTGTGTAGAACATGTCCTACCCCAAAATATTTCAGCAATAGACACCAGCTTAAAAGAATTCCATAGTTATTTACAACTTTATCCAAAAAGCTTCAACATAGTGAGATAAACAATTTTTGACCAGTTGGCTATATCTTTCAAATCCGCAGCTGGATTTGATATGACATTGATTGTGTAAAATCGTTTCCTATTCAACTAATTACAAAACCAGACACCAGCTTCCTTGCAACCTGTGCTTAAAAGCTTCAATTTGGTGATATAAACACTTTTAGACCACATGGTTATAACTTTTGAACTCACGGCTTTATTTAAGTGATTTTGACATATATTGTGTAAAATCCAATACAAAATCCTATGTCCAAAACCTCAACAATTTTTAGCAACAGACAAAAGTGTTAAAGAATTCCAATGTAATTTTCAACTAGTGCCATAAAGATTCAACTTGGTGACATAAACAACTTTTTAAACTTGCAGCTTGATTTGAATGAATTTGACATATATTGTGTATAATCTAGTCCTATTCAACATATCTCAGCCCCAGATACAAGCCTATAACGAGTCAATAGTTATTTACAAGTTGAGCCGTAAAACTTCAACTTCGTGTGACATACACTTTTTGACCACTTGGCCATATTTTGTAAACTCAGGGCTGGATTTGTGTGAATTTGTCATATATTGTGTAAAATCACGTCCTATTCAACATATCTCAGCACCAGACACCAGCTTTGAATGAATCCAAAGTTACTTGCAACCTGTGCCAAAAAGCTTCAACTTGTTGTGATATACACTTTTTGAACACGAGTCTATCTTTCAAACCTGTGGCTTGATCTGACTGATTTTGAGATATATTGTGAAGAATCATGTCCTGTTCAATATATCTCAGAACCTGACACCAGTTTTAAAGAATTCCAAAGTAATATGCAACTTGTGCCATGAAGCTTAAATGTGGTGAGCTAAACAAATTTTGACCAAATGGCTATAACTTCTACACTTGCAGCTGGTTTTGAGTGAATTTAACATATGTTGTGTACAATCACACCCTATTCAAAATATTATAGCACCAGGCACCAGTTTTGAATTAATCCAAAGTTACTTACAACTTGTAAACAATTTCAGCCATCAAACCCCAACTTGGTGAGATAAAAACTTTTTGACCTTATGGCTATATCTTTTAGTTCTGCGGCTGGATATTAGTGATTCTGACATATATTGTGTAGAATCATGTCCTATTAAACATATCTCAGCACCAGACTGCAGCTTTAAAGAATACCAAATTTCTTCAAAACTTGTACCATAAAGCTTCAACTTTGTGAGATAAAAAACTCTTTTGACCAAATGACTTTAACTTTTCAACTTGCTGCAGGATTTTATTGAATTTGACATATATTGTGCATGATCATATCGTTTTCAACATATCTCAGCAGCAGACACCAGCTATAAAGATTTCAAAATATATTTACAACTTGAGCCAAAAAGCTTCAACTCGGTGAGGTAAACACTTTTTGACACTTGGCTATATCTTTTAAACCTGCGGCTGGATTTGAGTGATTTTGACAAATATTGTGTGCAATCACATCCTATTCAACATATTTCAGTACCAGACACCAGCTTTAAAGAATTCCAAAGTTATTTACAACTTATGCCATAAAGTTTCAACTTGATGAGCTAAAAACTATTGACCAAAAGGCAAGATCTTTTTAACCTTCAGCTGGATTTGAGTGAATTAGATATGTGTATAATCATGTCCTATTCAACATATCTCAGCAACTGATACCAGCTTTGGATGAATCTTAAGTCATTTAGGACTTCAGCCATAAAGCTTCAACTTGGTAAGATAAACACATTTTGACCAATTGGCTAAGTCTTTTAAAGCTGGGGCTGGATTTGAGTGAATTTGACATATATTGTGTATAATCACTTCCTATTCAACATATCTCAGCATCTGATACCAGCCTATAACGATCAAAAAATATTTACAACTTGAGCCATAAAGCTTCAACTTGGTGATATAAACACTTTTTGACCAAATGGCTATATCTTTTAATCCTGCGACTGGATTTGAGTGATTTTGACATACATTGTGTAGAACCATGTCCTACCCCAAAATATTTCAGCAATAGACTCCAACTTTGAATGAATCCAAAGTAATTTACAACTTGTGCCATAAAGCTTCAACTTGGTGAGATAAACACTTTTTGAACAACTTGCTATATCTTTTAATCCTGCGGCTGGATTTGAGTGATTTTGACATATATTCTGTATAATCACATCCTATGCAACACATCTCAGCACCAGACAACAGCTTTAAAGAATTCCAAAGTAACTTGTGCCATAAACCACATGGCTATATCTTTTAATCCTGCGGCTGGATTAAAGTAAATTTGACATATATTGTGTGTAATCACATCCTATAACCCATGAGTTCATGTTTTGAACTCAACCTGATAGGACACATTTAGAATGAATTAGAGCGGAGTTTGAGCGCAAGGCTTTTTTTGACAATATCAATGTGTGACCTCACAAGTGCGCTTTTTGGAAGAATGTTCAAAAAATCCCATAATCACAGTCCTTAACCTTGTGGACAGCCTTCCCAGAATATTTGAAGCTGTTATAGCCACAAAGTGTAGACTGATGTCATATTGAAACCTTTGGATTAGGAATGGGGTGTCACTTAAATTCATATGCAAGTCAAGGCAGGTGAGGAAATACTTTTGGCCATATTGTGTACATACATAGAGTCATATATATTTGTTAGACTCAGATATACATCTAAGCAGCAATTCAATTCAAAGACACCCAGTTAAACACTAAGAAATTTACACGTTAATATTCCTGTGTAAGTTTTAGACTATGATCAGGGCCATGCACTTTAGAATGAGTAGACATTAAACACTTTTTAGCAAAGGAAATTGCATTGTGTAAACTCCACTGTAATTTTACCCAAAGACAGATAGGCATGTTTTGTTTTATGATTTTCTTTACAAGAAAAATAAGGGTATTGAAGGTTAAAAGAAGTGTATTGAGACGGTATTACATGATCACCCTCATTCACAATTTCATTAACAGTGAGTTGCAAAAAATAGAATGTGTGTTTTGGGTTTGAAGCCCAAATGGAAAACCAACAGTATGACAGAGTAATACCACCGTTTATGATCTAACCCCCTGAGTGCAGACAGTTGCTTGAGCCTACAGCTTGTCGTGGAAATTTCCCCAAGCCGAGAGATTCTTAAACAACAGAAGAGTCACCCATGAAATACTGCAATGTTGCTTTTGCATGCAAGAGGGGAAGAGCATAATACAAGTTCTTTAGGAAGTCTGCACCAAAATCCCGCTGGTGAGAAGGAAAGGTTGCTCGTTTCTAGTTCTTTGAGGTCTTCAGAGTCGGTGGGAGAGGCACTCTTCTTCAGCCAATCATATTCTTTCCTCCGTCAAGGGATTTCTTCACTCTTGTAACTCATGGATGGGGAGCTGCAGCGCCCCTCCCCCTCTTCCCCAGGCACAATTCGTCAGTCAGGGGACCGTGACATTATCTTGCTTTCAGCTGGGTACAGGACTTTTTCAAAACATTCTTCAGTTTCTTCTTCGTACGTACTCTTGTTATATATATATATATATATTCATATCATATCATGTGCATATCTTATATAGATATGCACATGAGACACATGAACAATTCAGCAGTCCATCAGCAAATAATTGTCTGTTACATATGTCACGAGAAGATATTCGAATGAGAAATACAAACAATTTAGTGGTAAATAATTTTCCCATTACACTTATTCCTTTTGTTTATTCATTGAACAGGAAAGATCACAGAGTTCTTTCGGCTTCAGCCACGTACTTCATCATAGGACCGGGGTGTTAGAAAATTGCTGTTTTTCTGGAAAATAGGATCCCTTCCGTGGATCTAGTTATCAATCGTTCCGCAAGCATGGTATACAGCAGCATCCACATAGGACCATGATGGTTATACTTATAACTAGGGAGGTCATTACAGATAAAACCAGTCCCATATATCTCCCGAACACGCGTTCTAGCATATCGCTCAGTGGGCTATTTATGCCAGAATGTTCTCTCATTTGATCTGACAGTGTTTTTAATCCCTCAGGGGATTAAGTGTTACAGAACCAACAGGGGCTATATTGTTTGGAATGAATGCAAGGTGACTACGCCCTATTCCTGTCCAGTCATGTTTTGGTGCCGGACCATATTACCTTTTAGGTAGTGATCTGTCCATGTTTTTGGACACTGTGTGTTTCTCTGCAGACCTCCTTGCTCTTGGTCTGGTTCCATTGAGGTCACCAGCTGAATGTTTAAGCCTGGGTGTTGTCGTTGTTGTAACTCCTTGAGTGGCGACTCTAGGGGGTGTTTAGTGAGTGATATAGACTACCCAGCCTACCAGGAGGCTCGCTGTTGTGAGGAGAGCAGTGGTTCCTCTCAGTCTACACAGTCCTGGAAGGCAGCAAAGGTGCCATAGTCAGTGATGATACATATCATCTATGGAGCTGATCTTGGTGTACTCCGTCCTCTGCCTTCTTGCTGTTTTTGGTTTCTGGAAATCATCGTATGGCTCAGGAATCTTCTTGCAGTAGCTAGTGTGGATCCAAGGGGCCCGCTCCGCAACCCGTTATGGCTGTGTGGGTGATGATGAGTATCTGGAATGGCCCTCTCCACTAGCTGTTGTTGTGCATACCGGCCACATCTTTGCAGCTCAGTCCATCGGCACACCTCCTGATAACCATCATATTGTTGATGCACCTGGGTTGCAATGTCTCTCAGGAATCCCTTCATGCATGCCTTGCACAGCAGGCTTTTCATAATGGATGGTAGCAGGTGTTCAAAATCTGGATCCTCCAGACCGTTTTTTCCTTAGCAGCCGGGTCATGTTATCATCTACTGACTCCTCAAACTTTAGTTTACATGCATACATGGTAGCCATATTAATACAAGTTGGGAAGGCCATTTTCACAAACCTCACATATTCTCCCAGGGCTTGACGATAATTGTTATTGTCTTTGTGGTTCCAATCAGGATGTTGTGCAGCTGTCTGTGGGTCCGGCAATGCATCTCGAACCTTTACGATGTCAGCTGGTCTTCACATATTAGCTATAGGCCGAATCTGTACACCTGTGGGAAGAAAGTCATGACAGAATGATTGCAGTTTCTTTGCGAAAGTCGCTCCGGAGGTGGTCGATGACATTAGATGCTGTATTGTTGCATCCATGTCGCCTTGGATCCAAGCTCGGTGCACTAGGATGGACCGTCCGGACTGCTTACTTGGACAATGGGAGCTTGGAAGACGGGTCCCTGAATCTTGTGACTCGCGGGTTGGAACTTAATGTCTGATTATACGTCTTCTCCGAGAGCATAAAAGGTTTCGCGGAGGTTTCACTGGCTCCGTATTCCTATAGGTGCACTGGGATTGGGGTGGTCATTCCTTGTCTTTAGTCGAGGTGGGCTGTGGCACTTGTGGTTTCAGGTATGCCCATCTGCCCATGTTCTTGTTCACCTCCTCCAAGGAGAGCGATGGATACAGGCAAGCACGAGGAGCCGGGTAAGGAGCTTTCTCATCACTGTTTTGTCTTGCCATCGGTTTCTGTAATCTGTCTTTCCCATCTACCTGCCTCATCTTTTCATGCTTTCGTGTCTGTCGTCACCAGTGTACTTTTTGATGTTCCTGTACCTATTGTCCCAGACAATTTTTATTGTTCAGTTTTCAATCCCGATCATCACTAACTGATTTGATCCTATTGTCCCAAACAATTTGTATTTCAGGTCTTCGGTCCCTGTCCGTCACTAACTTATTTACAACTTTGACATGTCCAGGAGGGGAGTGATCAATACTTTCTCTTTTTTCCTAAGGTCCCAGACCTTTTTCCTCGGGTCTTCGCTATGGACTGATGGATGTGTTCGGCAAGGCTGATCCCGTTTTATAATTTAGTACTAGAGTCTGACTCACCACCATAGGTAATTTGAGTTTGCTGGATTTCTGCAGGAACGATCACGGATCAGGGGCGAACCAGTCCTCCCCTCTGTTCGATGTGAGGCCGGAGGCTGGAAGTAATGTCCAGGATGGCCAGGCTCCCGCTCTATCCCGTCTGGATAGTCCACTGAGGACTCTTGTTCGTGACGCCAAGTTTGTCGTGGAAATTTCCCAGGCCGAGAGATTCTTAAACAACAGAAGAGTCAGGACACGCAAGAAATAGCGCAATGTTGCCTTTATCTTGCATGCAAGAGAAGAAAAGCATAATAATTTTTTTTTCTTTAGCAAGTCTGCACCCAAATCCCACCGGTGAGAAGGGCAGGTCCTTGGAGGTCTTAGTGGAGGTCTTGGAGGGGGCATTCTTCTTCAGCCAATCACATTCTTTCCTCTGTCTCGGCAGTTGACTTCTTCCATAGTTGCGTCACTGTAGGTCAATGATGGGGAGGGAGCAGCCACCCCCTCTCTCCCACCTCCCCATGGCAAGATTCGTCAGTCAGGGTGCCGTGACATTCTCTTCCATCCAGCAGGGTACAGGACTTTTTCGAAACATTCTGCAGTTTCTTCTTCGTACGTACTACGCATGTCATATCTTATTTAGATACGCAAGTGAGACACACAAACAATTCAGCAGTCTATCAGCAAATAATTGTCTATTACATATGTCATGAGAAGATATTCAAATAAGAAATACAAACAATTTAGCAGTAAATAATTTTCCCATTACAGGCTACCATTCAATTCTGAAAACTGCAGTGGTTTGCAGAACGACAAGTGACAGAATAGTCAAGTCTTGAAACACATTTTATTGATCTACTTTGGACAGTTTAAACCAAAAATAAGACAATTCTCTTCTCCATCAAAATCTTCTGTTTTTTATCACATAAACATCCATTATTTGGGTGTTATTATTCAAAAACAAAGAGATTGTTGGAGAAGAATTGATGATCCTGAGATTCATATCTCATTTGTTACAATTTTATAGAATTCAAACGATAACATACCGCAGACCACTGAAATGCTTTTTATCCTGAAATGCTGATTTATTTTCTGCACATCATGTAGAAAACTAGAGCATCGAGACAAATCAGATTTCTTGTGATGACAAACACAGACATCAAAATGATCTTGGTTCAGAGATCATTTGTTTTGAAAGCAATCAAGAGCTCATCTTCAGCTCATCACAGGGTGTGTGGGAACCCTGTACATTTCATTTTCTTTAGGGAGATTAGATGAAAAATTCTTCCACAGGATCCTCATTGACTATTTCTGATGGTGGTTTGATATAGGGTTCAACAATAGTCCCCTGATTCTCAGCAGACTCTTTGCTAGAGGTTTGCCCAGTGTTCATAGTACTGTTGCCAAATCTGTACTTGGCTTCATTAGTACAGGTGGCTGGACACCATGTCCTTAAAGATCCCTGAGGGTGGGTGTAAGATTGTGGGGGGAATACAGACACCTCAAAGGCTGCAGGACTTTCAGGGTAAAGAGACATCAACAGCTCCACAGAGGAAGGGCAGTTCAATTCTTTGACTGCTGTGACAGAGTGGGTTGAAACGGGGATACCTGTGTCCACATTTGTCTCTTCCCCTTTCTTCTCCAGCACCAAATGGCCGAGAGAGTGTGTGATGGAAGGGTTTAGTAGGGGGTTGGCTTGATTGGAGGTGAAAGGAGGGGCAGGGCTGCTACATTGGGAAGAGTAGCAGGAGCTGCCTGATGGTGTGCTACCAATGCTGCCTAATCCCTGGTTCTTTGCTCCCCTACATCCTGCCTCAACCTTCTCCTGGACAGGGTCACCATGAGGCTTGTAACCTGCCGACAAACAGACACATTATGTAGTATCTTTTAAAAAGAAACAAAAAAATTAATTACTTAATTCCATTGACAAGGTACAACACCAGCTAAAGATGTGTTAATTTACAATTTGTGATTTATTTAAGTCAATGAATCACAGTGTTTTATAACAATCACTTTGTATACCACGATAAATTACAATTTTAATTTTTTGCCATATATAGATTACTAATTCTTAACAGAAAAAAGATGGCATAAGGGGCCCTAAAGTAAAATTTTTACTCTTTTACTCTTCTTCTGTCAAACTAAAAAACAGATAAACACGGAACAAATAATCAAATATGTTATTCATACCTTTTGCCTTAATACATAAAACTGTTAACTATCAGTTACAGTATCTCAGTAATAACAGCATCACACAAATATTGACAGCATTTGATTTAAGGGCACCTTCTACAAATGACATATGTAAACATATAAACTTCATCCAGAGCAATCCTTACCTTGTCTAAGTGTTTGCCAGGGCAGGAGTGCGGCGCTGTTGGACGGTGACAGACTGGGACTTTGTCCTGAGCTGGTAGCCTGTGTTTCTCGGGTAGGCAATGTAGTGAAGGTCAGGGGAAAAGCATGGCTCAAAGGTCGTTGAGGTAGAGCCAGGGTTTTCACCTGCAGCAAAGAAAAACAGAGAGAAGGATTAGTTGTATATATCTACAGACGGACTGACAAGTCTGATTTAATCTATATAGTAGTAAATACAAATACAAATCACAACACATTCATCTTATGATCCTTTATATGTAGAATGGGTTTAATATTCATAAAAAAATTACAATGGTGGTCAACCGGCAACACCAATGCATTAGATCAAGCCACACCCCCAAGTGCCAGTGAAATGAGACAGCCCAATGTATTGGGAGAAGATATGAGGTTACTATCAAGCATTTATCAGGGGACAAGTGAGCAGACAGGATAAGAAGACTGGGAAGAATGAGAGGAATGTATCAGGTGATATCTCTCAGCAGAGTAAATCTATGGTAGTATAACTAGGGGCTAGCCAAGCCATAACTCTCGGCTTTCTCAAAAAGAAAAGTCTTCAGTCTATTTTTAAGAAACGATTGGGCGTCAGCCTCTAGGCTTGACATAAGAATATGGTTCCAAAGAAGATTAACTTGGTAACCAAATGCTCTGGCTCTCGTTCTGCTTTTTAAGAGACTCGAGGGAAACCCAAAATTCAGTGTCTCAGAAAATTAGAATATTGAGAAAAAGGTTAAAATTGGAAAGTCATGGTGTCACAACATAAACAGCTAATTAACTCAACTGCAAAGGTTTCCTGAGCCTTTAAGTAGTGTCTCATTCTGGGTCAGTAGGTTACGTAATCATGGCGGAAACTGCTGACTTGACAGATGCCCAGAAGATAGACATTTACAACCTCCACAGGGACGGTAAGCCACAGACGGTAATTGCTAAAGAAGCTGGTTGTTCACAGAGTGCTGTTTCTTCTTCTTCTTCTTCTTCTTCTTCTTTTTCTTCTTCTTCTTCTTCTTCTTCTTCTTCTTTCGGCTTTTCCCTTCAGGGGTCGCCAAAGCGAATCAACTTTCTCCATCTAACCCTATTCTCCGTATCCTCCTCTTTCACACCAACTACCTTCATATCATCCCTCAATACGTCCATAAATCTTCTCTTTGGTCTTCCTCGAGACCTCTTGCCTGGCAGCTCCAATTCAAGCATCCAATATATTCTCTATCCCTTCTCTGTGCATGACCAAACTGTCTCAGTCTGGCTTCTCTGACCTTCTCTCCAAAACATCTAACATGTGGTGTTCCTCTGATAGACTCATTCCTGATCCTATCCATCCTGGTCACTCCCAAAGAAAACCTCAACATCTTCATCTCTGCAACCTCTAGTTCTGCCTGCTGTCTTCTGATCATTGTAACAGTTTCTAGGCCATACAGCATCGCTGGTCTCACCACTGTCTTGTACACCTTTCCTTTCATTCTGGCCAATAGTCTCCTATCACATAATACCCCTGACACTTTTCTCCACCCATCCCAACCTGCTTGAACCTGTCTCTTCACCTCTTTTCCACACTCTCCGTTACTCTGGACTGTTGACCCCAAGTACCTGAAATCCTCCAACTTCTTGATCTCCACTCCCTGTAGCCTCACCATTCCACCCGAGTTCCTCTCATTCACACACATATATTCTGTCTTGCTGCGACTAAATGTATCCAAGAACATTAATTGAAAATTGAGTGGAAGGAAAACTTGTGGTTGGCAAAGGTGCAGCAGCAAAAGGCATAACTGCAGCCTTGAGAGGATTGTCAAGCAAAATCCATTCAATAATTTGAGGGAGATTCTCAAGGAGTGGACTAAGGCTGTAGCCAGCTAATCAAGAGCATTTTTTTCCAGTCCACTTAAGTTTTTCTAATGGCAATAATATTCAGCCTTTTTAATAAGATTTGAGTGCACGTCTGAATACAGCAGTGAGATCGAAAAGGTACAAGTATATAGGCAATTCCCTTTTCTAATGTAAGTAAAGGTCATTTGTAACTTTGACCAGTTTGTGCGATGATACATTCTGATTGGATCATTTCAAATAGCGCATTGCTATGCAGTGTGTGACATAATTTACAATCATTCTTTCAAGAATCGAATGCAGCTTCAGGGCGCCAATGGTCGGTGTCTCCCCGAGGCAGCCTCAGGGGGAGGGGGGAGGCACGGGCCAGTGTCTCCCTGAGCCAGTTTCAAGCGCAGATAAATGCAATGGGTTGCATCAGGAGGGGCATCCGGTGTAAAACCCTTGCCAAAACCAAACATGCGAATCAACCTTAATAACCAGATAATACCGGATCGGTCGAGGCCTGGGTTAATGACGGCCGCCATTGGTACCGATAATCTACTGGGAACCAATGGAAACTGGGCTTCTGTAGGTCAAAGAAGGAGGGAAGGAAGGAGGAAGGCGCGTTCTGAAGCAGACTGAGAGTAGGGACTTTGAATATTGGGACTATGACAGGAAAAGGTAGAGAGTTGGCAAGAAGCTTCGAAGCAGGCTTTAAGTTGTACTGTCATGGTACTGACAAGAAGAGGAATGGAGTAGGAGTTATCTTGAAGGAGGAGTTTGTTAGGAACGTTCTGGAGGTGAAAAGAATGTCAGATAGACTTATGAGTCTGAAACTGGAAATTGAAGGCTATGCCCCGCAGGTGGGATGTAAGTTTGAGTAGAAGGAGAAGTTCTGGAATAAGCTAGATGACGTGATGCAGAATATCCCTCGAAATGAGACAGTGGTAATTGGTGCAGACTT
This sequence comes from Fistularia commersonii, assembly GCF_037954325.1. Classification (NCBI taxonomy): domain Eukaryota; kingdom Metazoa; phylum Chordata; class Actinopteri; order Syngnathiformes; family Fistulariidae; genus Fistularia; species Fistularia commersonii. The sequence continues at coordinate 5,700,871 of NC_141301.1, forward strand.
CAATGGGCATGTTGGAGCAGGCAATAGAGAGGATGAAGACGTGATGGGTAGATTTGGTCTACAGGATAGGAACGCAGAGGGACAGATGGTGGTAGACTTTGCAAAAAGGATAAAAATGGCTATAGTGAACGCTTTTTCCCAGAAAAGACAGGATCAACTTATAATGTAACTTATAAGGGCGGTGGTAGGAGCACACAGGTAGACTCCATCTTGTATGGACGAGGTAACCTGAAAGAGATCAGTGACTGCAAAGTACTTGTAGGTGAGAGCATAGTCAGACAGTATAGGATGGTAGTTTGTAGGGATAACTGGTGACAAGGAAGATCAAGAGGGCAAAGACAGAGCTGAGGAAAAAGTGAAGTTGAAAAAGGAGGGGTATTGTATGGTTTTCAGGGAGGACTTGAGAAAGGCTCCTGGTGGTCAGGGAGAGATTTCAAATGATATGACAACTACAGCTAGTGTAATAAGGGAGACAAGTAGTAGTGTACTTTGTTAGTCATCTGGAAAGAAAGTAGATAAGGAGGCTTGATGGTGGAATGTGGAAGTGCAGCAGTATATGCAGAGAATGCGGTTAGCAAAGAAGAAGTGGGACACTGAGGGGACTGACGAGAACAGACAGGAGTACAGAGAGATACAACGTAAGGTATAGATAGAGGTAGCAAAGGCAAAACAGGGCGTACAATGGCGTACAAACAAGGGCGTACAATGGCTTGTATGCTCGGTTGGACAGTAAATGAGGGAGAGAATGATCTATACAGGGTGGCGAAACCGAAATAATGGTGGAAAGGATGTACAACAGGTCTTGGTGATTAAGGATAGAGAGGGAAATGTACTGATATATGCTTGAAGAGTAATGGGAAGATGGAAAGAATACTTTGAAGAGCTGATGAAAGAGAGGCAAGGGTAGAAGAGGGGACTATTGTAGACCACGAAGTAGCAGAGATTAGCAAAAGTGAAGTGAGGAAGGCTTTGAAGAGGATGAAGAGTGGAAAAGCAGTTGGTCCTGATGATGTACCTGTGGAGGTCTGGAAGTGTCTAGGAGAGGCAGCAGTAGATTTTCTGACTAGATTATTCAACAGGATCTTAGAGAGTGAGAAGATGCCTGAAGAATGGAGACAAAGTGTGATGGGAATAAAGGGGATGTGCAGAATTGTGGCAACTATAGCGGGATAAAGTTGATGAGCCCGACAATGAAGTTATGGGAGAGAGTAGTGGAAACTAGACTGAGAGCAGAAGTCAGCATTTGTGAACAGCAGTATGGCTTCATGCCTAGGAAGACTACTACAGATGCAGTATTTGCGTTGAGAATGCTAATAGAAAAGTACAGAGAAGGCCAGAGGGAGCTGCATTGCGTTTTTGTAGACCTAGACAAAGCATATGACAGGGTGCCAAGAGAGGAGCTCTGGTATTGTATGAGGAAGTCTGGAATGGGAGAGAAGTATGTAAGACTGGTACAGGACATATGTATGCTCTCTGTGAGACAGTGTTGCTATGTGCTGTAGGGGTAACAGAGAAGTTTAAGGTGGAGGTGGGACTTCATCAGGGATCAGCTCTGAGCCCCTTCTTGTTTGCAGTGGCTGACAGATGAGGTTAGACAGGAATATCCATGGACCTGGTGTTTGCAGATGACATTGTAATCTATTATGAGAGCAGAGAACAGGTAGAGGAAAATCTAGAGAGGTTGGGGTATGCACTGGAAAATAGAGGAATGGAAGTTTGTCGCAGCAAGACTCAGTATATGTGTGTGTGAATTAGAGGAACTTGGGTGGAACAGTGAGGCTACAGGGGTCTTGGGGTCTACCATCCAGAACAATGAAGAGTGTGGAAAAGAGGTGAAGAGACGGGTTCAAGCAGGTGGAATGGTGTACAACACAGTGGTGAGACCAGCAATGCTTTAATGGCCTAGAAACTGTTACAATAGCGAAAAGACAGGAGGCAGAACTAGAACTCGCAGAGATGAAGATGCTAAGGTTCGCTTTGGGAGTAACCAGGAAGGATAAGATCAGGAATGAGTCTATCAGAGGAACAGCACATGCTTGATGTTTTGGAGAGAAGGTCAGAGAAGCCAGACTGAGAGAGTTCAGTCATGTACAGAGGAGGGATAGAGAATATATTGGTAGACGGATGCTGGAATTGGAGCTGCCAGGCAAGAGGTCTCGGAGGAAGACCAAAGAGAAGATTTATGGACGTAGTGAGAGAGGATATGAAGATAGCTGGTGTGAGAGAGGAGGATACAGAGAGTAGGGTTAGATGGAGAAAGTTGACTCGCTGTGGCGACCCCTGACGGGAAAAGCCGAAAGAAGAAGAAGTTTCATTACAGCTACTTTAAATGGCTTTGGTATATAGCCTGTTTAAACACATAAGTTGGTCATATCTAGGACAGTATTGCTAACAAGGGAGAAAACTTCACCTTGGTTGGACAAAGAAATGTAGTCAGCTAAAAAGATAATTGTAGTAAGTTGTTTCAGTTTTATGGGAGAGAATCACTCCAGATTTTTATCTATTTTTATTGGAGTTACGCATGTTCCTGTGTTGCTGGTAGTTATGGATATAAGTTGATTAATTTTCTTTCTAATGAGCAGAATTTTATCATAGTGAATATAGTGGTAGAAGGATACTGTGGTTGGAACTGCGAGGCAGGAGGATTAGAGGGAGACCAAAGAGAAGATTTTTGGATGTTGTGAGAGAGGACATGAAGTTGGTTGGTGTGAGAGGTTACGGAGAATAGTTAGATTGAGGAGGTTATTTAGTTTTGGGGAGCCCTTAAGGGAGTTGCTGAAAGGAAAAGAAGAAATGGAAATTTATCATAAGAAAAGTATTCTAAAGTATACAATTACCTGGAAGAGAACCTTATTTCCATCAAGGTCTTCAGTTTGCCACCGAATGCTGCTGATCGGTGTACAAGGGTTGGGCAGGAGAGGGACTAGTTGGCCAATGTCCTCCACATTAAACTGAAGTACTGCAGAGTTGCATGGTTCGACTCGAACTCCCAGGGACAACTGCTTTAATGCCAGTTGGAGGCAAAGGCCTGGCTCTGTGTGAAGATAGCAAAAGATCATGTGGGAGGGTCAAAGTGGTATTACACAATTTGACATACTTGACTCAAAGTGTATAAAAAATGAAAATCAAAGTAGAGAAATGATAACATTTGATCTCTTACATATATTACACCTTAGATATAAACAAGTAGATGTTTGTGCAAACAGTATATTGTATATACACTAACTGGTTTGCTGTTATAGATGTATAGATCAGTTTGGTTTAGTTAATGAAAAATAGAACACTTCGGGGAGATACACTCCTGAGGGCTCTGGTGTCCTAGATGGACAATGCTCATATGGGTAATATCTTAGAGAGACTTGGCAGGGTGTGATGGATGGAACAGCCTGCTGCACTAAACCCGAATAATGTCTTCTGTATAAGGCACGGATTGGCCATAACAAACACTATGTTTGAATGTGGTAATGGGACCAGAATACCTTGGGCCCAAGATTGATAATCGATTTCATGGTCCTATCATCGGATCTGTGGCTGTATGTCTTGGACATTTGGGGGGAGAGGGGAGCAGAGCTGTCAACCCATCAGCACCTGGCGGTGAGGGAATATTCCCCCTATCCTTCAGAAGGTTGTGGCAAATGGAAACTAGCCTCAATTGTGGCTTTCCTAAGCAATGCTCAGAAATGATTGTTTTGGTGGCAATCCGGCTAGCAAATGGAAAACTATTCGTTAAGTATTCGTTAACATACAACATTGGACTTTATGCCAAAAGAGTCACTTAAAGTGGTTTGTACATCTAATGAGGACGCCTCCTCAGCTACTCCTGTTACAAGTGTTCTGAATGCGTCACCTTGGGAACCAGCATTGCTGGGGGCAGGGACAGCTGGGTTAAGGTACTCAGTCAACTGCCACCGCACCCTGGACAAGCAGTGGTGCAATGAATGATTGGTCTGTAATCTATTTTGACTGACTTTTAAAAAGACAATGAAAAAAAAAATACATCAAAGCTATATAGAAAGACACCATAACATATAAAAATTACAGAAGAGACAGAAAATGTGTTATTTAGAACATTACAAAACATGAAAGTGCATCCTATGTTTGGTTTTCACATTTGGGTATTGATATAATATCTTAGGATAATTTGAAAAGTTTGCCCCTACAACGCTGCTGTTTATATGAAGCTGTCTGCCTTGAGGAGGTTTCACAATTGGCAATTTTTGCAACTCTTATTTCATACCTATTGGAATCTTTCAACTGTCCAAAACTGGATTGAAGTATTTGCTGGTAAGTTTGATAGCCATTTAAAACCAATTCAAATTTATGAAAATTTTGAAAATATATGAGAACTCTGTCAGTATGCACGTAAAGAAATTAGACTTGCCAGTGTGGAGGGTAAAGCAGCAGAAGCCCCTCTTCTGCTCCTTGGCTTGCTGTTGCAAAACTGTTTCATAGAAGCGGACTGTGTCCTCATAGTTGTCAAATTCACTGTAAAGCGTCACTCGAAGTATTTCTCCTCCACAGTGCACTGGTCTGACCCCCCACACAGGCATCCCTGCACCCAGGCTATAGAAATCTCGGCTTGGCAACAGGTAAGGGTGAAGCAAAACATCGGGAGGAGAGCTGCTGGATGAAATATGGACTCCTCCTGTTAGGCCGCTGCAGTTTTCTGTATGATGGAACTGCCAGGGAGGCCGCTGAAAGAAGTCAAGAACTTTAAGGATCCGTTCCTTTCCATAAGCCTCATGGAGGAAGAAAGTGATGGCTAGTGAAGGGTAGCCTAAAAGATTTTTTCAGACATTTAAGAAAGAAAACAGGTTTGATTTTAGCAAAGACAGGTCTTATATGTGGGATAGTATGTTTACAGGATTACTCAGGAAAATCTAATATAATCCTATATAGGATTCAGCAGCCAACTGAGTCTGAATGATACAGAATTTTTGGAGAAAGTGATAATGTAAACATTTTGCAGTACATTCCCATCAACTCTTTTAGATATTGAACTCTACAGGAAGAAAATCTCGAATTACTTCCTACCATGCTATCAGTTCTTAAAACGAGGTCATGACTAGTACTGGATTTTTGATGCCAAAAACTTTTACTTAAAAGGAAACCTTTTTCTGAAATTGTTACTCCCCATTTGAAAGTCCTCAAAGTAGAAAATAAAATACTGTTCAACAGTCAAAATCAGCAGATTTTACCTTAAGAGTGAGTGATGTAACAGAAGCTATTGTTTTACATGAAAGTAAAAATCAGGATGACGTTAACATACAACATAGGGCTTAAACCGACAAAAAAGCAACACCAAAATATTTTAAAATATAGTGTTATGTCAATGTAAAGCATCTGGACATTAGGTAAGCTATCAGCAAAACAAAAAATATCGATGACACTTGATATCGATGAAATTAGGGATTAGACACCATGATCTAGATATTACACTGTAAATTCAAATTGTAATTGAACAAAATTAAATTTTAGTGTCTGAACAGCTTTGGTTTTGAGGTAGGATTGAATATACAAAATACTGATCAGGTATCTATAGTTTAATATTCCATATTAAACAATAATCTTCAAAGCATTCTATTAAACAACTTACATGATACTGATAAATCGATAAAAGGTAGGATGAACTGACAGAATGAATGTACTCTTGTTTGAGCAGTAGAATAAAAGCCTTTTTACATTCAGAGGTAATTTCCAACTTTTTTCATAGAATTACCCCACCAAAATTAGTTCAATGTTGGCTAATAACCAGGGGTGCACATACATTTTTTTTAAGTCTTGTTCTCACAGTGAACCTGGGGTTGTTACCTACTTTTTTGCACAAAAGAGGAGTAAAGGAATAACATGACTTGTACTGTAATCTCACCAGAAAACGAATAACTTAGTTACTGTCTGTGAAATGTCCTGAATGAAACAGGACCGCTTTTTGGGAGTGATAAGCAGGCCCGACATTATCTCTGAGCCTCTTGAGAAATGCAATATCCTCTGTGATTAATGTATGGGGCAGTCATGCGTCAGACCAACGTCACAGTGCTTAATTCTGTTTTTCATGCAATTTGTCTTATCAAGTGGACAAACATATCACCAGAGACTTGGTGGTCTTGGCTGGACCTGTTATCATAATCAATCACTTGTAATACTTTCCAGGCACTCTTTGCTATTCAGAAGCTCACCAAAAGTTGGATGATTGCAGTTTTTACTACCAGTATAAAATGCATATTTTTGTCCACCTGAGTAGGAATTTCAGAGCATTGTTTGCCCGACATATCAGTGTGGGTGTCTGCAGCCACTTTGCAGATCATTTACTTCTTTTGCAGCTCAGTTTCACTTTGGCATTTCCTTGGTGTGGATAAACACCAAAGCTTGTTGCCTGGAATTCAAATTTTCTGCAATACAGTCCAATGTTCAGCACTACTTGGGGGCAGCGCGGTGCAGAGCAATCATCTTCGAAACCAATTCCACATTCCTGGTTCGATTCCCGTCTCCTCCTAGTGTGTTGGAGTGTTGTTGAGCAAGACACTCAACCCCTGGTGCTGGTCGACAGCAGCTCATGCAGCCATGCAGTTCATGACTGGTTAATTGCAGAGAACGAATTTCCCCACAGGGATTAATAAAGGATAAAATCATCATATCTGCCCAAAATTGTAGGTATCCACATGCTCCTCAAAACAGTTGATCTGACATGTACTGTTTATTTCAACTGTGTATACACACCTGTGCACCACTTATGTGCAGCCCTGGTTGTAATATCATATACTGGTCTAAAATTAAGCTTATTTACTTTTGAAAAAATAAGCAAGCATAACAAGTTCAAGTCCCCTACCTGCCACAGGACAGAGGCGAATGTAACCCCTGTATGGTGAAGCTCTCTCAGACACATGGAAAATGCAGAGACTTGGGCAGAGCCAGAATAGAATGTGATCCAAGGTTTGTTGAAATAACAGTGAGTCTCCTGGGTTTGCTAGTAAATGCAAGTTCATTAGCAGGTTCTTCTGCTGGCACCGCTGCTGCCTGAGCTGCCAGCTAATGGGCTCAACTAGAGGCACACACAGACACAAAATGAAGTGACACACAGATCGAACAAAAGCTGTGGTCTGTGACACATACTTTTGAAAACCACCCACAGCAAAATACTGACAGGCACAAAACATGCAATGAAATACCACAACAAATACAACAAGAAATTGATGATGAAACCCATTAGAAACTGGCTTCGAATAAAACAATTGTAAATAAATTGAAGAAAGATTAAGTGAAATATTATAATACAGCAAATCTCTGGTTGATTTGAATATTTGAATTTGGCTATACGAAAATAGAGATACACCACATTCCCAAAGGAAAACACAGGGCAAGTACCTTTCATTCATATCTAATTTAATGTGATAAACAAATCAATTGACTTTCTTTTAAATAGAAGAACAGCTGTGAAAAGTGAAATGATTTCAGTTTATATCAAAGGATTTTCTTCACAGCCCTGTGAGGACAATTTAGGTAGTAATAAACTCTAGCAGCTTTTGAGGGGAGACAATAAACCCAGCTTGAGATAGTTTATTTGACTAGGTAACAACAGATAAATCTGGATCAAGCTGTCTGCAAATTGTGGCCAATTTCCCCAGGTAGGAAATACACAATAATAAATAGTATAATATAAAAGAGGTAGAGCAATTATTTTTAGAACAGAACATTCCTGGTTCAATTCCCGGCTCCTCCGAGTGTGTCTAAGTGTTGTTGAAAAAGACCCTCAACCTCTAACTGCTCCCCTGGCGTTGATGGACAGCTGCCAACTGCTCATGGTTCATCCATGATGGGTTAATTGCAGAGAACGGATCCCCACAAGGGATTATTAAAGTATAAATTATTGTATGACCAAAATATACGCTCACCTGCCTTGACTCGCATATGAACTTTGGTGACATCCAATTACTAATCCATAGAATTCAATATGACATCAGTCCACCCTTAGCAACTATGACAGTGTCCATTCTTCTGGAACGGCAGTCCACAAGGTTCAGGAGTGTCAATTTTTTTACCATTCTTCCAAGAGCACATTCGTGAGGTTACACAGTAATGTTGGACGAGAAGGCCTGACTCTCAAGTCTCCGCTCTAATTCATCCCAAAGATATTCTATTGGGTTGTAGTCAGGACTCTGTGCAGGCCAGTCAAGTTCATCCACACCAGACTCTGTCATCCATGTCTTTATGGACCTTGCTTTGTTCACGGGTGCACAGTCATGTTGTAAAAGGAAGGGGCCAGCACCGAACTATTCCCACAAAGTTGGGAGTATGGAATTGTCCAAAATATCTTAGTACACTGAAGCTTTCAGAGTTCCTTTCACTGGAACTGAGGGGCCAAGCTCCTGAAACACAACCCCTCACCATAATCCCCCCTCCACCAAACTTGGCACAATGCAGTCAGACAAGTACCGTTCTCCTGGCAACCGCCGAACCCAGACTTGTCCATCAGATTGCCAGATGGAGAAGTGTGATTCATCACTCCAGAGAACACATCTCCACTGCTCTAGAGTCCAGTAGCGGAGTGCTTCATACCACTGAATTGCACTTGGTAATGTGTGGCTTGGGTGTTCTTGAGCTAATCTGAAGGACATATGAAGTTTTGACAGTGGTAGGCCGTCAGGGCCTGCAAGGCCTTCTCTGCTGGCCTAAAAAAATATCTGAATCACAGATGTTAATTATATTTTGTCCATAAATACTTACTAAATAATTCCAAATTGTCTGTTCACTTCCTTTCATAGCCTTTCGCTATGCAAGCCCTTTGCGCAAAAAAAACAAGTGTTGATGACGCTGTTGCTTCAACTAATCAGATTTTCAGTTGGCAACATCAAAGTCTTCTAGCAGGCTACAGCAACCTCAGCATATTCACACCCTCTGATTGGATAGTCAGAGAGTGGATCAGCATAGTAGCGAGGAGAAGCGTACTAGCGAGCTGCGAGCTGCAAATAGAAATATAGTTGTGTTTGTATAATATCGCTTTTGTCAACCCACACAGGCTGCAGGAGGAGAAGAAACAGATTTAGTTGCCAATATATTGTTAAAGCCATCTTCTAGATGGAGTTTTGAAGAAAAGCTGGACATAGTAAAGAAAGATCGGGCAACACCTAAGCTCGTGAACCTGTCACAACCAGGATAAGGATTTGTCCGACATTTTCAAGCCACAAACTATGAGAGATACCTCTGGCTCACAGGCTCCGAGGTACACTGCAAATTGTATCGCTGGGAGTGCTTCAAACTGAAGTGCACAGATAATCTGTATGACAGAATAATTGAATTATTTTTGTGGAAAGAAAGGAGAATGCATTTTGTCTAAAAATAATCAGAAATTTTGGTGAGTAAAATGCTGTAAGTTTCCTAAATAATGCTGAAAGTTTATAAGGTAATTATTGGTGTTTTTTATGTGTCACAGCTGTTTGACTTTAAGGCATTTATTGTGGCTACTGTCCGTTTTTGTGTCTCCCGGACTTTGTTGTCCCGGTGTGTTTAGATTTCATTCAGGGAAAACTTTCACAATGGTCAGGAACTGATCAAGCAAGAATGGTTTATTCAAAGTCAGGAAACAAACTTACGAGATATCCCGGGCCAGAGATACTGTACTGTACGGGCCGGAATGAATGTCACCCCGAGAATCGCTCATCCTCTCTGCACACCCGCTGAGACGCGTCCAGCGGATGTGCAGGTGAGGAGGTTCTGGCCCCGGTTCTGGCGCGATCATTTTATACCAATTTATACCTAATAGGGACTTGTTTTACACACTCCTGGAATTTGGGCACTTGGGGTGCCGGGCCACGTCCCGGACAAAGCCGCGGGGTGCGCGATCGATCATGCGCAGGGGTGTCAGTGGGAGAGTACAGAGTTGGACATCCCTTTTGTCGTCCCGTGATGCGTTTCCGCAGGTGAATTTTAACACTACACGAGTTATCTATCCGCGATGCACCTCTCTTTATACTGAATTTCTGCATAATAAGATGTTTTTTATAGCCATAAACAAATTATTGGGGACTGGATTGATTCGGAGCACTACTGAAGGCCTAGGTGTAAAATGCACGGCCTGCCACTGAGTTTTGAGGTCTGGAGTGATTGACTCTGTAGAAAGTTGGCGACTTCTTTGCATTGTGCACCTCAGCATCCGCATCCAGCTTACGTGACCTACCACTTCGTGGCTGTGTCGCTGTTGTTCTTTTATAAATGTTTGTAAAAATAGTCTGCATGCCTAGGTGCTGGATGTTAATCGCCTGTGACCATGGGGGACAGTGAAAAACCTGATTCCGATTATTTGGATGGGTGAGCGAATACTTTTGGCCATATAGGGTATATTTCATTTATTTATTTTGCAAGAAAAAAAAAAAAGTGCAATGCAGATATACATTTGTTTCCATTAATTTATCCTTGTCTGGAGCTGTGTCACTGTGGCAGCACACTCGGAGGTCAACTCTGGTATCCCTGTCCCTGGTGAGGCACTCTAGGTTCTGCAAGGAGACTTCATAATGTTTCCAGACCACATGGGTGCAACATCCCCATAGTGTGTTCTGGGTTTACCAAGCGGTTTCCTTTGAGGTGGACATGCCTAGAACACCTTGAATGGGTAGTGCCCAGGAGGCATCCTTACTAGGTGCCCTAACCACCTCGACTGACACCAGGGAAAAGCAGCTCTACTCTGAGCTCCCTTGTAATGTCTATAATCAGCCAGTCAGCCACCCTACTCATTTCAGAAGTTTGTATTTGAGACTTGCTTTGGCCATGACTCAAAGTGAGTGTTGGAAATATACTTGAAAGTTGTAACATAAGTGGTCTGATAAATCAACACCTTTGCTTACTTGCTGGCTTAGCTCCTTCTTAAAAACAACAGACTTATTTGGCCATCCAGTTCACACATAAATGTACCCACACATCATGAACAATTATTCACTCTCTCATACACACATCTGGGCAATTATGGGTCTCCTTCTGCATGGCTTTGGATTGTGGGAGGAAACCTGTGTTGAATTTTAATTGATTTTTTATTTAATTATGATTAGTTATTTCTTGCAGATTTTTATGTGAAAAGAATAAAGTAATAGATTGCATTTGCAGGTAATTAAATGTGTTTTCTGTGACAATAGAGATAAGTTGTCACAATTGTGACGATGGTCTAGAAAATTGGATTTACAAGGCTATTGAATTTTCAGTTTTGAGCACTCAGTCTTTGATGGATGGCTTGCAATTTCTGTCATATTTTGTTCTTCTGGTTCACCCTCCCCCCAAAGTACCCTCGCTACTTCCCCAGGTTTCTTCTTCGATTTCTTACTTCTTAGTTATAACAATGCAATAAAATTTATCGATTGAGCCGACACAGAAGCACACATAAAACTGAATTTTCTGGTTGCTTAAATACCGTAACATCTATTGTTCTTACGCGTTTCAAAGCGCGAAACTTACCGCTGGATGTCGACATCCTGCTCGAGTCAGACCTAAATGCGACATAAAATGTTTGAGTGAGGGGAAGGTCGGAAAAAAAAACAAACGCTAAATTTGGAAATCTACCGCTTGCTTCTGGTTACCATGACAACACAGTATCTGTCGAAAGCAAACCGTACAGTGAAAAGCCAGATGATAATCATAATAATCTAAAACAAACTCACAATGTAGGACATTAATTCAACTAATATAGAACAGTTTCCCAAAAGGTTCATTTTTTGGCTAGGGACAAAAGTATAGTTGGCTAACTAGTTTTCTAGCTGGTCTGACGCAAACACAGATTCGACAGTCTGACTCACTCTGTTACGGCTCCGGAATCCACATTTTCATCTTCGGCTTTCTTCCACATCGCTGTTCAACGAAACATGTTTAAGTAAAAGCCTTCGCATTAAGTCAAGTAACCATAAAGTATATGTATTGATTTCAGTCCAGTAACAGTGAAACACATTCTGCGTTATTTCTCACCGAAGCTTTGATAAAACGAAGAAATAGGACGCCGACGTCACTAGGCAACCATACACCGTTGAATTAATCTGTGGATGGATTAATAGACTTCATTTCGTGAGCAGAAAGGACAAAACGACTCTTGCTCAGTTTAAACTACACTACACGAGACAACGGTGGAAGAAGAAAGGCTGCACCCTTTAATTCCTGAAGCTATCTGACTATAATTCCTGTAGCAGATGGCATCTGACTAACAATGTGAGGACACAAAAGACAGTCCAGACGGCCTGACAGATTTAAAAATGGAGGGGAGTCTGTAAGCCCTTAAAACTTTAGCCGTTACTAAAGAACTCGTTAAGAGAATTCAAATTGTTTGTTTTTCATACAGACCCAGAAGTAACTACTGTATGTCAGTGCTATGAACCTATAAATGATGAAATGTGCAATGGACATACACAAACAATATCACCTGATTTATCAATTTCTAAACATTTTACTCATCAGCTCCAAACATCAGCTCCAAATATCAATCAAGATGACTAATTTTAATGTAATTCAGTTATAGAAGTAATTAAACAAAGCACAAGTCCCTAGGCTCCACAGCAAAATAGATAGGTATATAAGTAGTAGTTCACATTGTATAGAGAGCAAGATAAGATGTTGGGATCCTAGGTTATGTGTCTGTCTGCAGCTCCTTTCGTCTCAGTTCTTTACAAGCGATCCTGATTGAGTGGGAGAATGGATTTTGACCCAGAGTGGTAATGACACCTCAGATTTTTAACAGACGTGACAGAAATACTGAACAGCCTTAACTTGCAGCTACAAGGCCAAGGGAAACTAATTTGCAACATGTATTCCCACATAACAGCATTTGAGGTGAAACTAACGCTGCTTTGGAACAAGTGAAAAAGAACAACTTCATCCAGTTGAGTTGGCTGAGTTACAGAACTGTGATGTTCTGAAAGATGCATTCGAGTCCAACAGTCTCATTGACTTCTATGCTGCCCTCCCAAACAACATGTACCCCAACATTAAAAAACACGCAATGAAGATGTCCACACTTTTTGGCAGCACGTATATCCATGAGCAAACCTTTTCACGCATGAAACCCCTGAAAACTTCGATGAGATCAAGATTGACAGATGAACATCTCCATCAGTGCTTGAGACTTACTGTGACTAAAATGGAACCTGACATTGAACTTCTCAGCAGCCAGATGCAGGCCCTCAGCTCACACTGATGAACATATATTGGTAAGCTTACTTTTCTGACTTGAACGAGCCATTCTGATTACAAACAAATATAATCATAATGAAATCTACTGGGATAAATTTAGTTCTACAACCATACTGGTAGTGAAATGTGTTGTGTTGGTAGGTGTTGGTATCACTTTGGTTCATAGCTTGCTTGCTTTCTGGTTTTCACAGTGAATTTGATATGAGAGCTGCAAAACAGTTGTGTTTACAGGAAATGTAATGTTCCTTGGTCTTTTTTCAGTGAAAAACTTGAAAAGGGTTATAAGGTTATTATTCATTTCATAAATAGTGTTATTTATTTCATTAATAATGTTATTCTTTATTTTCTTTATTTTTTTTTTCCTGTCAAGATCCCAGATATGGTAAATTTGTTGCTTTCTGGAAAACAATAAATGCTTACATTTAGACAACTCTGCGATCGTCACACTTTTTGTTATAAACTAGCCAAGCCCCCCATCAGAGAAAGGAAAAGTAATTTGGCCCTCGCAGGAAAAAGTTTGGGGACCCCTGATCTAATCCATCTCCTCCTTCTCTCTGGCAAAGCCCTAAGATGGGCCGAGGCCTGATTCCAGGATCGTTCCAGCTCTGGTTGCCCCTTTAAGGAATTTATTCAAGAACTCAAACGTGCCCTGTTATGAAATCTCTGGACAATTAAACAGTCCGAAAACAGTTTCTGAATTTTCCACTGAACTTCGAACATTTGCTGCTGCATCTGGGTGGAACGTTCCTCCAGTTAAGAGCATTTTTTTCATGCACTCAATGACTCCTTGAAGGATGAATTGGCCCCTTGGATGAACTTGAAACCCTAGACCGACTGATCTTTTGCTATCTGCCTTGATGATTGTCTGAGGGAGAGAAACACGGAGAGAAGCAGATGACTGGTCATGCATACGACTGACTACTCATCTTCTCTCAGCTCCCCATCCAAGACACAGGTCCACCCCTCTGGATCCAGAAGCAATGTGGGTCGGTGGACTGACTTGTCCTCGGAAGAATGGCAGTAGTGAATACCATCCAATCAATGCCTCTACTGTGGATACTCTGGTCATTTTGTAGCCTACCATCCTGTTTTGGCAAGGAGAGAGGGTTTGCCAGAAGATGCAGGAAGGCTGGTAGGCCAGAACAGGTACCTATCCCTGACTCATGCTCCCTGCTATTCTTGTTTTTAACGGTGACACTCAGCCTCACTGCACTCTGACTCTGGTTGCGAGCAGAATCTGACTGATCCCTCTCTGGTCCTGCAGTACAACATTGAAACCATACCTCTCAATTGGATGTCACTGCCTTGAATGGTAGAGCCCTGCCCTGGATCACCTACAAGACCAAGCCCTTACAGTTAGCATCTTTGTCTTCCCCACATCCATCGTACTTGGGTTTGACTGGCTTCAACACCACAATCCACACTAACTGTTCAGAACTCAGGGTCAAGTCCTGGTCCTAACTGCCTTTCTTGCTGCCTCCGTTCATCCGAATCTTTCTCCCACTAGCTCTGAGGGTACTGGGCAGTTGATTTGTCCCTCATCCCTAAAGAATACCATGAGTTCAGAAAAGTCTTAGGTAAACAAGGCCCTTTCTCTACCACTCCATTGTGCCTATGATTGCACAATCTTCTCCCTGGGACACCTCCAGTCGGCTCTGTAATATTTCCTATCTGGAAATGGAGGCCATGGAGAAGTACATCCACAAGTCATACTCGTCAGGTATCATTCATCATTCATCTCCCCTGGGAGCGGGCTTCTTTTTCGTCAGCAAAAAGGACGGTTCAGTGGACTAAACCAAATTGCTGTCAAGAATAAATATCCTCTACCTCTCCTTTCTGTAGCCTTTGAACCTGCTCAAGGAGCCGCCATTTTCATCCCTTCTTGGGGGATCTTCTGCTCCTCAGTAAGATCCATCATCTCTTTGTTCCTGAGTCCAGGAGATCTATGGCTCACTGGTTTCCTTGCAATTTCCTTGTTCCAGAGTTTGACTCCTCAGCGTTCCTTTTCTCAAATCCAGAGACCTATGCCTCATCCTTCTCGCAAGTTCTTGAGACTCCTTGGGCTTCAGATACAACCCGGACTCAGCACAGCCCTCCATTAATCTCTTTTGTAAGTAAACCCCTCTAACGTCTTACCTCCTGAGTGTCTTTGCATTTGGGTTAGATACACCCTCTGAAAACCATGACAGAATATGCTGGCCATTCTGACCTCGCAGACTCTCTCTGGAGAGCCCTATCTAAACAGAGTTCTCAAATCCATTCATGATGCTGTTCTCTGCTCTCTCAGTGAGCAACAGCATCCACCACTGACAAGCATTTGGATAAGCTCACTCAGTTGCGACTGCGTCAACAATCTAATCCATCTCTTCCTTCAGAGGTCCCCACTGCTCTGCCAGGCTCCTACGCCGAACACCATGACATAAGAAGCCTAACGCAATGAGGACAACCTGTTCTTCATAGCTTAGTAACAATGATGAATTTGTCCTTCAAGTAATATTTTAGACTTGTAAATGGGATACAGAAGTACCTCAAAATTGTACTTGTTTTCCATTGAAGGCGTACACAGAAGAAAATTGCCAAGATTATTATTACTGTCGGCTGTAGAAACATCTACACTCACCAGCCACTTTATTAGGTACACCATGCTAGTAACGGGTTGGACCCCCTTTTGCCTTCAGAACTGCCCCAGTTCTTCGTGGCATAGATTCAACAGGGTGCTGGAAGCATTCCTCGGAGAGTTTGGTCCATATTGACATGATGGCATCACACAGTTGGCGCAGATTTGTCAGCTGCACATCCATGATGCGCACACCCAAAATATGCTCTATTGGATTGAGATCTGGTGACTGTGGAGGCCATTTGAGTACAGTGAACTCATTGTGATGTTCAAGAAACCAGTCTGAGATGATTCCAGCTTTATGACATGGTGCGTTATCCTGCTGAAAGTAGGCATCAGAAGTTGGGTACATTGTGTTCATAAAGGGATGGACATGGTCAGCAACAATACTCAGGTGACTGTGGCGTTGCAACGATGCTCAATTGGTACCAAGGGGCCCAAAGAGTGCCAAGAAAATATTCCCCACACCATTACACCACCACCACCAGCCTGAACCGTTGATACAAGGCAGGATGGATCCATGCTTTCATGTTGTTGACGCCAAATTCTGACCCTACCATCCAAATGTTGCAGCAGAAATCGAGACTCATCAGACCAGGCAACGTTTTTCCAATCTTCTATTGTCCAATTTCGATGAGCTTGTGCAAATTGTAGCCTCAGTTTCCTGTTCTTAGCTGAAAGGAGTGGCACCCGGCGTGGTCCTCTGCTGCTGTAGCCCATCTGCCTCAAAGTTCGACGTACTGTGCGTTCAGAGATGCTCTTCTGCCTACCTTGGTTGTAACGGGTGGTTATTTGAGTCACTGTTGCCTTTCTATCAGCTCGAACCAGTCTGGCCATTCTCCTCTGACCTCTGGCATCAACAAGGCATTTCCGCCCACAGAACTGCCGCTCACTGGATATTTTTTCTTTTTCGGACCATTCTCTGTAAACCCTAGAGATGGTTTGTGCGTGAAAATCCCAGTAGATCAGCAGTTTCTGAAATACTCAGACCAGCCCTTCTGGCACCAACAACCATGCCACGTTCAAAGTCACTCAAATCACCTTTCTTCCCCATACTGATGCTCGGTTTGAACTGCAGGAGATTGTCTTGACCATGTCTACATGCCTAAATGCACTGATTTGCCGCCATGCGATTGGCTGATTAGAAATTAAGTGTTAATGAGCAGTTGGACAGGTGTACCTAATAAAGTGGCCAGTGAGTGTATATAGGTTAAGTAAGGGAATGCACTCAGTTGCAATTGGTAAATGTAACACATTTTTTAATCAAGTTTTTTCAAATGTGAGTTGAGTTTTCATCTTAATGGGTTTCTACGACCTTCTTTTAGTAGTACCTCTGAAACTATGAATATGACTAGTCTTTTGTACTCTGAATATTAAGAAAAGAAAATGCAGAACTTCACTCAAAATATTTTTGCATTGATTATGGTGACAGACATATTTCATACAGTGACTTCGGCCTTCTCTTTAGAAATATTAATTGATTGGGGTTGAAAAAGCTCTTTTTATTCTACTTTCATTCTGATCAAAACAATGCCCTGCACAATAAGTTTACAATTTGTACACTTTAGAAATTGGTGCTAGATGAGTTCCATTTGTTCAAAATTCATTTGAGAATAAAAACAAAAGCATATTCTCCATTGAAATTTACACCACAGGGAATCTTCCATTCAAAGAGAACATATTTTGGCCAATAGACTGTAGGCCAGAATGAATATGTCTTCGAAGACCAAAAACTATCTCTGGCTGTTTTTATGCCTGATTCCCCTGATCAATCCATTAGATAAAAAATTGTCAAGTTTAGCTCCTGATATCAGTTGACTGTTACAGACCTGGACAAAATACTGGCACCAAATATTTTGCCCATGTGAAATGTGTTAGTATGTTCTAGGTATTTCAACAACCACTAATAACAGACATATTTGCAACATATATTAAGTACTCTTCATTTTTCTTCAAGTACTCAATGATTTTACCGGCATTCTAAACAAGGTCTGTACCAGCTTTGCTTTTATTTAAGAGTGCATGTGCCATCCTGTACAGCCATCTTTTAGCTATAAATAGAACACATCTACATCAACAATTAAAACAGGAGTGAACTCAAATGTTGGTCTCAACAGAGCAGAATGTTTGCTTTATAACAGAGCAGTGCTTGTTCGGAATTTTCAGTAAAGAACAGCGCACTATTAACTGGCAAACAAGCTATTCTCTCCAAAGGCAACAAGAAACTTGTCCTTACAAAACTAGAACCCCCCCTTCACTTCTCTTGGTAGCAGAAATCTAATATTGCTCGAAACTTCCCTCACGTTTACAGGGTTTTTTTCAAACACCTTTATGTGAAAGAAAAGTTCCCAGAAAGAAAAGCTTCCCAGTGTATCCCGAAATGCTTAATAAAAGCAGTTCAACAAAAACAAGGCTTGGAGTTCCTTTAACTTGATATTTCACTGAATGTACTTGTTTCATGCTACATAAGTGTACATTTTGCGGTCCTCTGGTGTTCGTGCCAAATACTCTCGCTCAATGAGTCCTTCAATGCGCTTTTTGATCACAACAGGACTTGGAAGGAATCGTGCTCGCAACTGCTGTGTGACCTGTGGAGAAAAATAAACGAAGCTCTGGTTGTTCTGTCTCACTCACTTTTCATTTCAAAAGTAAACAAATTGTGGCCAATAGAATATTTCATTAATGACCAAATGAGACAATGGTTAAATAACCTATTTCCATTCAAAAATATCTAGTTTGGGCAACATTTTCATGATCCTATTGAGTAAATTTAAGTACATTTGATATACTGATCTACAGGAATGTAGCTTTTGGTTGATTTAAAATTTTTGTAGCTGAAGTTATCTATTGCAAATTTGGTGACCATCAGGTCATTTTTTGCTGACTCAGTTTTAGTTTTGCCTTTTTAGTTACTTCTTGCATAGTAAATTGTCTATGTGATCTTTAAATACATAGATTTTAAATTTAATTAAAAAATTTTAGTATAGATATTTACCTCCAATTTTGTTCCCAGGGACCTTGAATAGTCTATAATCTGACTAAAACAATTATTCCTCGATTAATTTTGCACCAACAAAGGGCAATCTGGTATATATTTTCAAGATTTAGATTATTGGCTGGTGTCCTTGGGTTTACTTGAAGCAGTAAATGGATAATTCAGCCAAAACTTACCTCTGCTACCAAGATGTTATGCTGCATCTTCTTTCTGGACTTCATGATGCGAACAATGGCAGCCTCAATCTCATGTTTCCGATCATCATCTACTTTCTGTCGTGTCTCCCTCCTCTCTGGGTCTGACTCCCCCTGTTTAGCAGCCACTAGAAGCCAGAAAACCATGGTGAAAATGGATGACGTGCAAAACTCAACAGGAGTTCACCTTTTTATAAATATGACACTGTTCATATTTATGTTTACACTACCCTCTTAATTGTCAACTCAAACCGAAATGCACTGTGGACAGCAAAGTAAGAATTTCATTGTAAAGGGGAAAACGTTTCCACACTGTACACATGACGATAACCACCTTTGAATCTTGAACAGGTCACTAAAGAAATTTCTTGCTGATTTTAAGAATGAGTGATTAGAAAGTTATTTTAGGTATTTATAGAAAACATTTTGAAAACAAAAGCAGACACTGTGATAACTGGTAAAGAAAATTAACTAAATTAGCAAGGAATGTTCAACCCACAAAGAGTGACCCCTGTGTAGATTAAAACTATTAAGTGGCTTATCACAATTTTCATTAATCGAACATAATCTACAATATGACACAAAATAGATGCAATCAGTATGATGTTAAATTGTTTCTAATTAGGTGTGAGGAGGTAGCACACCTGTCTGAATCTTGACACGATGCAGTTTGGAGGTAAACTGGTCATTGACTGTAAACATGTGTCCACTTTCAATTTCCTTGGACTTGGGCTCCTTAGTGAGGACTCTTTGAGTCGACTTCCCACACGCCAGTGACTGCAACGCTCTAACCAGCTCCCTCTCTGGGATATCTGTCTCTTGCTGAATCTCCTGGAGAGGAATTGAAACATAAATCATGAGTGTAACACAGAGAAGCATGAAATTCTAGTCCCATAACATATGGAGGCAAGAAATACGATAGTTCAATGATACAATTGAATCTGTTTGTGAATGAGCATTAAAATCTCTACCTCAAAAGTGGACTTCTCTTGGTTGTTGAATAGCATGAGGATAGTCATCTGAAAGGTAGAGACCTGCAAGATATGCTTCCGAGTGTTGGAACCTGTTACTTGTGCCCCTCCAACTCCAACTTCTGATCCATCCTCCTGTTGACAAGTAGAATTTTGGAAATCACACAACAATCATCCAGTGCGACAGGTGTTTGTAATACTAAAGTAGTACTTTAGTAGACGTACTAAAGTTTATGAAAACACATTTTAATATTTTCTCTCTCTCTCTCTCTCTCTCTCTCTCTCTCTCTCTCTCTCTCTCTCTCTCTCTCTCTCTCTCTCTCTCTCTCTCTCTCTCTCTCTCTCTCTCTCTCTCTCTCTCTCTCTCTCTCTCTCTCTCTCTCTCTCTCTCTCTCTCTCTCTCTCTCTCTCTCTCTCTCTCTCTCTCTCTCTCTCTCTCTCTCTCTCTCTCTCTCTCTCTCTAGCTCTAGCTCTAGCTCTCTAGCTCTGGGGGAAAAAATCAGGAAACCACTGCAATTCTTCATTCTTTTTCATATCGCTATTTATAGGTATAGGTAAGGGTTTATACAAGATATCAGTCTCCACAAGTATGGTTCATCCTTGAGTACAATTTGAAGATGCCAATTTCATCTCTTCAAACAATGATATGCAATATAAAAACTGCCCCAGCCATCATTTTGCCCAGGAGGGAGACATGCAGTGGGGCAAAAAAGGTATTAAGTTGGCCACCAATTGTGCAAGTTCTCCCAGAGAGGCCTGTAATTTTTATCATAGGTACACTTCAACTATGAAATGCAGCCTCAGGGCGCCACTGCCCCGTGTCTCCCCAAGCCTACCTTGGGGGGCGCTTAGGAACGTTCTGGAGGTGAAAAGAATGTCAGATAGACTTATGAGTCTGAAACTGGAAATTGAAGGTGTGATGCTCAATGTTGTTAGTGGCTATGCCCCACAGGTGGGATGTGAATTTGAGGAGAAGGAGAAGTTCTGGAATGAGTTGGATGAAGTGATGCAGAATATCCCTTGAAATGAGACAGTGGTAATTGGTGCAGACTTCAATGAACATGTTGGCGAAGGAAATAGAGGGGATGAAAAAGTGATGGGCAGCTTTGGTATACAGGATAGGATTGCAGAGGGACAGATGGTGGTAGATTTTGCAAAAAGGATGGAAGTCGCTGTAGTGAACACCTTTTTCCAGAAAAAACAGGAACATAGGGTAACTTATAAGAGCGGAGGTAGGAGCACGCAGGTAGACTATATCTTGTATAGACGAGGTAACCTGAAAGAGATCAGTGACTGCAAAGTAGCTGTAGGTGAGCGTGTAGCCAGACAGCATAGGATGGTGGTTTTTAGGATGACTCTTGTGACAAGGAAGATCAAGATGACAAATTTCTGGAAGCTGAAAGGGGAGGAGTGTTGTATGGTTTTCAGGGAGGAGTTGAGAAAGGGTCTGGGTGGTCAGGGAGAGCTTCTAGATGATTGGACAACTACAGCTAGTGCTATCAGGGAGACAGGTAGGAGGGTACTTGGTGTGTCATCTAGAAGGAAAGTAGATAAGTAGACTTGGTGGTGGAATGAGGAAGTGCAGGAGTATATACGGAGAAAGTGGTTAGCAAAGAAGAAGTAGGGGACTGAGAGGACTGAAGAAAACAGACAGGAGTACAGGGAGATACAATGTTAAGGTAAAGATAGAGGTAGCAAAGGCAAAATAAGCGTGTACGATGACCTGTACGCTTGGTTGGACAGTAAGGAGGGAGAATATGATCTATACAAGTTGGCAAAAAAGAGTGATAAAGATGGAAAGGATGTACAACAGGTCTGGGTGATTAAGGATAGAGAGGGAAATGTATTGACAGATGCTACAAGAGTGATGGGAAGATGGTCAGAGTACTTGAAGAGCTGATGAATGGGGAAAATGAAAGAGAGGCAAGGGTATAGAGGTGACTATTGTAGACCACAAAGTAGCAGAGATTAGTAAAAGTGAAGTGAGGAAGGCTTTGAAGAGGATGAAGAGTGGAAGAGAAGTTGGTCCTGATGATATACCTGTGGAGGTGTGGAAGTGTCTAGTAGAGGCAGCAGAAGATTTTCTGACTAGATTATTCAACAGGATCTTAGAGAGTGTGAAGATGCCAGAAGAATGGAGACAAAGTGTTATGGTGCCTATTTTTAAGAATACAGGGGATGTACAGAATTGTGGCAACTATAGAGGGATAAAGTTGATGAGCCATACAATGAAGTTATGGGAAAGAGAAGTGGAAACTAGACTGAGAGCAGAAGTAAGCATTTGTGAACAGCAGTATGGCTTCATGCCCAGAAAGAGTACTACAGATGCAGTAGTTGCTTTGAGAATGCTAATAGAGAAGTACAGAGAACGCCAGAGGGAGCTCCATTGTGTTTTTGTAGACCTAGAAAAAGCATGTGACAGGGTGCCAAGAGAGGAGCTCTGGTATTGTATGAGGAAGTCTGGAGTGGCAGAGAAGTATGTTAGACTGGTGCATGACATGTATGCTAGCTGTGAGACACTGGTACGGTGTGCTGTAGGGGTAACAGAGAAGTTCAAGGTGGAGGTGGGACTCCATCAGGGATCAGCTCTGAGCCCCTTCTTGTTCGCAATGGTGATGGACAGGCTGACAGATGAGGATAGACAGGAATCTCCATGGACTATGATGTTTGCAGATGACATTGTGATCTGTAGTGAGAGCAGATAACAGGTAGAGGAAAATCTAGAGAGTCTGAGGTATGCTGTAGAAAAGAGAGGGAAAGAGAATATATTGGTAGACGGATGCTGGAATTGGAGCTGCCAGGCAAGAGGTCTTGAGGAAGACCAAAGAGAAGATTTATGGACGTAATGAGAGAGGATATGGAGGTAGTTGGTGTGAGAGAGGAGGATACAGAGAATAGGGTGAGATGGAGAAAGTTGACTCGCTGTGGCGACCCCAAACGGGAAAAGCCAAAAGAAGAAGAAGAAGAAGAATTTGATTAAACATTTAACACAATTATCTTATTTGCAGCGCACAATGACTCAAAATCCCACTAATTCCACTCATTGCTGCCAATTGTCTTTTTGGTCTCACAAAATGGTACTCAATTAATAATGAATGGTTGTCCACAGCAGACCTTGGTTAATCTCATCAAAAATATTTATCAACTGACATCCAGAGTATTGTATAATACATAAATCTTGGTCTGTCAAATAATCCAAATATATGGATCTAAATTATCTAAATTCCTTTCCCCGCTGGAACACTTGCCTTCTTGATGGGACCGTAGAAGGTGGCATTTAGATCCGCTGAGCCCATGTGATGCTGTAGTGTGAGTTGTCTGCCACTGTGTTTACCAAGATAAAACCTATGAGCACAGAAGTTA
This sequence comes from Fistularia commersonii, assembly GCF_037954325.1. Taxonomy (NCBI): domain Eukaryota; kingdom Metazoa; phylum Chordata; class Actinopteri; order Syngnathiformes; family Fistulariidae; genus Fistularia; species Fistularia commersonii. Next base: position 5,724,166 of record NC_141301.1, read on the forward strand.
CTCCTGGTTAAAACAGTCTGTCTCCGTAATCCGACCACATAATTTGAAATTTAAGCAAGAGACCCAGGCCCATTTTGTAATTCTTGCAACTTCTGAGTCCTTCTGTGAGCACATTACATTTCATATAATGTACATTCCAATCATAAATCGTATTTGTGACACAACTGCACTGAACTAATACAAGAGTATATTATTGACTTTCAACTAACCTTCTAAAGACTTCAAATGCATGTCGAGGTGAAGGAGGGATATTACATTTTGGTGTTGCTGATTGTGTCGGCCAATAACCTGTGGTCAAAACTCTTACAGTGAGATCAACACCTCCAAGACATACCTGAAAAAACACAGCACACTATTCACTCCTCTAATGATAATATTCTGCTCTCGATTTAGTTTTTAGTTCACCAATTTGGTATTCATTACAAGTAAAAATTCGTCTCGCACTACTGAGCTTTTGCAGAAGAAAACATTTTCTGCTTGTCAGTTTTCTTAGGCAAAAGTAAAAAATAAGGAAACAAAGTAAAATTAATTCAAGCCAACAAAACAACCTGTAATTGCCTCTAATCTTCTGTTAACAGTCAGTAATTCTGAATATGCAACAGAGCTGTTGAATCATGCTAAATTTCAAGAGATTTTTTGACAAACAAATCTAATGACAAATCCATGTAAAGATTAACAAAGACTAATAACAAAGAGTAACCATCCATGTAAAATGCAGATATACTGTATATTGTCACTTTAAAGATAGACATGCTATAAAAATTGGGTAAACATATATATTGATTGCTCCAGTATCCTGAGTTAACTAAGCTAAACAGGGGCAAGAATCAGGGTTGTCATAATTCATTTATCAGCCATAAAATTATGACCACTGGCAGTGCAGTAGGTGAGATATATAGTGAAAATAGTTATTTCTTATTTACCTCCCTAAATTGATCCAATGGAGGGATACTGGTGAACCTGTTCCATGGTCATATATGGTTAAGGACTTGCCTGTGATGTCTGATCCATCAGGAGTAACTAAATTCATATTGTCTAGTTCAGGGGTCAAGGTCCTTTTTGACTGGGAGAGCCATAAAAGCCCAATATTTCTAAATATATTTTATTGAGAGCCATATAGTATTTTTAATGTAAAATAAATTAAAAATGTCTTACTTTTAATATTTCCTGTGCATCGTGTATTTGCAAGTGTATATGCAGTCCCTATGTCCTCTATTGTAAGTCGCTTTGGTTAAAAGCATCTGCCGAATGCAATGTAATGTAATGTAATGTAATGCGACCTCTGGTGCTGCATGGATTTGTTCACAGTGCTGCTTTACATTTGACTGTTTCATCTATGCAATTTTATCATTGCATATTAGACATACCGCAGATCCAAATGCAAATTCGTCTGTCCGCGCAGCCTAGAATGCATGTAAACTCTGTCCTCTTTTCTTTTTGTCATCTTTTCTGCTACAAGGGTTGAAGCGGAAAAACTAGTTGGCTATCTGATAAAATTTTTACAATTACCCGGACATGCTCGGAAGCCATTGGTTCCCGACTCGACCAACGGGTAACCGTGAAATTCATCTTCAAAACTAATTTTTGTTTTGTTTAAAATGACACAGAATTATGAAGAAGTATCACAAGTATTTTAAAATCAGTTCCAAACTGATTTTTTTTTCCAACTCTCCCGAAGAGCCATAGTTTCCCGACCGCTGGTCTAGTTTTATTGCTAGTCCTGTGCATTTGTGTGAAGGGTACCATATGTTGCTGAAGACTGGTTACAACAGTAATGAGCGCGCTTTGGACAAGTCCATGCCAAAATGGATCATAACTTTTAGCTGGCAAAAGGGGGAGCCCCAGAGTATCAGGCAGGTGATCATTATGTTGAGGCTGATTGGTTTATGTCATACTTTGAAACTTTGAACTCTAATAACGACTCACTTAGTCCAACAAAAGAAACACTGCAGTGACACCGTTTATCCTTTACTCTTGCCATGGACTATAGATGGCTGAATTCATATTTATGTTTATAAAATAGATCATGTGGCAAATCAGTCACCTAATGCTAGAGAACATCAAGTGAGCTCACTGTTTTGACCAAAGACGCAGTGGCATGTTTATCTGCTCACCCCAGTTGTCTGTAGATGCTGTCTAAACTTGTCCATGGTGGTATTGGAGATGCTCATATCCCGAAACATGCCCTCCAGTTTAGAGGTGAACTGGCAGCCACACTCAGTCTGAGCAACAAGAACCAGAAGAATTCTATCAATAAATGATGACCATGAGATGCAGTCATTTCAAATAATATTACAGATGAAAAACAAATGACCACAAACGCTGAATTTATGTTTCATAGTTGTAGGTGTAAATGGTAGCCATGATCAGTTCACTTTATTTGTGCAGGATTACAATTAGGTAAGCCTATTTGACATCAAAAGTTGACACAAAAAAAAGGCTAATTTAACAGTAACAGTGAATTCTTACCTGGTGAGATTTATTTGTACAATTATAATTGGTTGTGTGCCATTATAAATAGACTATTTTAAATCATAACTGCTTTCAGAAAGAATGAAAATGGGCTGCAATAAAGTATTTGATTAATCTTTCAGAGAACATGCTCTACAAATATGACAATGACCAAAATGTTTGGTGGGCCACAAGTACTTCTGAGTCCTTTCGAGGTAACTGGCTCACAGGAAAATCCATCCATCCATTCTCTGCCACTTATCTTAGTGAAACGGAAGATTAAGGAGCCTATCCCAGCCACCATCGAGTGAGATAAGGGGGACTGGTCGGCAGTCAATCGTAGGGCTACATATTGAAACAGACAACCATTCACTCTCTCATTCAAACATCAGGCCAATTTTCCCAATGTTTCCAATTAACCTGCTGGATGTTTTTGGAGTTATATGATAAGTTTTAGTGAAATAAGTATTTGCATTAATACATTAATGTTGGCCATGACATTTCTACCAGGGAATAAATGTTTTTAAACGTTTGCGCTCTTCAAGATATTTACCTATTCTTCTCCTCTCTTCATGTCCAGAGTCTTACCTCTTTGACTTTATTTCCAAAACATCCAACATGTGCTGTTCCTCTGATGAACTCATCCCTGATCCTATCCATCCTGGTTACTCCCAAAGCGAACCTTAGCATCTTCATCTCTGTGAGTTCTAGTTCTGCCTCCTGTCTTTTCGCCATTGTAACTGTTTCTAGGCCATTAAAGCATTGCTGGTCTCACCACTATGTTGTACACCTTTCCACCTGCTTAAACCTGTCTCTTCACCTCTTTTCCACACTCTTCATTGCTCTGGATGGTAAACCCAAAGTTCCTGAAATCCTCCAACTTCTTGATCTCCCAAGTTCCTCTAATTCACACACACATATACTGAGTCTTGCTGCGACTAACTTCCATTCCTCTATTTTCCAGCGCATACCTCAACCTCTCTAGATTTTCCACTACCTGTTCTCTGCTCTCATAATAGATTACAATGTCATCTGCAAACACCATGGTCCATGGATATTCCTGTCTAACCTCATCTGTCAGCCACTGCAAACAAGAAGGGGCTCAGAGCTGATCCCTGATGAAGTCCCACCTCCACCTTATACTTCTCTGTTACCCTTACAGCACACAGCAACACTGTCTCACAGAGAGCATACATATGTCCCGCACCAGTCTAACATACTTCTCTCCCATTCCAGATTTCCTCATACAATACCAGAGCTCCTCTCTTGGCACCCTGTCATATGCTTTTTCTAGGTCTACAAAAACACAATGTAGCTCCCTCTGGCGTTCTCTGTACTTCTCTATCAGCATTCTCGACTGCATCTGTAGTACTCTTTCTAGGCATGAAGGCTAATGCTGTTCACAAATGCTTACTTCTGCTCTCAGTCTAGTTTCCACTACTCTCTCCCATAACTTCATTGTATGGCTTATCAAATTTATCCCGCTATAGTTGCAGCAATTCTGCACTTTCACATGTCCACAGGTGTATATCATCAGGACCAACTACCTCTCCACTCTTCATCCTTTTCAGTGCCTTCCTAACTTCACCTTTACTACTCTCTGCTACTTTGTGGTCTTCAATAGTCACCTCTTCTTCCCTTGCCTCCCTTTCATTTTCCCAATTCATCAGCTCCTCAAAGTACTCTTTCCATCTTCCCATCACTCTTCGAGCATCTGTCAATACATTTCCCTCTCTATCCTTAATCACCCGGACCTGTTGTACATCCTTTCCATCTTTATCTCACCCTTGCCAACCTGTAAAGATCATATTCTAGCCTTACTACCTGTCCACCTGGTCTCCTGGACACACAGTATATCCACCTTCCTTCTCTGCATCATGTCGACCATCCATCTGTACCTTTTCCTGTCATAGTCCCAATATTCAAAGTCCCTACTCTCAGTCCCAGGCTCTTTCCTTTCATCCTCTCTCTCTGCTTCCGAACCCACCCTCCTCCTCTTCTTCTTGTTCTTGTTCTTTGACCCACAGTAGCCCAATATCCATTAGTACCCTGTAGGTCATCAGTACCAATGGCGGTCGTTGTTAACCCGGTCCATGACCGATCCGGTATGACATGGTTATGTTTGATTCGCATGTTTGGTTTTGGCAAAACTTTTATGCTGGATGCCCTTCCTGACGCAACCCTCTGCATTTTTCTGGGCTTGGGACCGGCTCAGGGAGACACTAATCCATACCCCTCGAGGCTGGCTTAGGGAGACACTGGCCTGTGCCGCCCTGAGGCTGCATTTCTCAGTCCTTTTTCATATGATTTTTCAAAATATAAGGCACGATACAGCTCCCTCTGACTTTCTTTGTACCCAACATTTCAAAACAATATTGCTCCTTTTTCATTCCACCAACTAATTTACTTTCCTGCAAGTCGACACACCAAATACTCTCATACCAGTCTGCCTGATCATATTAGCTGCAGTTTTCCAGTCACCTGGAAGTTCCTCCTGATCACCCAGAACCTATCTCAACTCCTCCCTGAAAACCTTTAACACTTCCTTTTTCAGCTTTCACTATTTTGTTCTCTGCTCTACATTATCTTCCTTATCATCAGTTCCATGATACAAACTACTATCTTATGCGGTCTGTATGCACTATCACCTATCACTACTTTACAGTCACTGATCAGATTGATAGATTAAATCCTCTCTACAAGATGTTGAAACTCTCATTTAAGATAAATTCAATTCCATTTCTCTGCCTAGCAATACCATGAAATAACAACTCAAATGCTGCTCCTAAGCTTCTAGCCTTGTTATCTCTCCATCTAGTATCTTGGACACAAAGTCTACCGACCTCGCTCCTGTGCATCATGCCAACCAACTCTCTAGCTTCTCCTCATTCATTATCTCATTCATACCTTCATTGTCCCAACAGTCAAACAGTTCCTAATCTCAGTCATAGACTCTTGACTGTCCTTTTATGCGTCACTTACAGAAAATACCTTTCTATGCCTTCTGACCCAAGCCTTCTAACAATTTACACATGTACTCTGTAGGGTTATCAGCACTGCCAGTGGTGTTTGTTAACCTAGGTCACATCTATTCCACGATGAAAGTTGTAGGCTTGATTTGTGTTTTCCTGGTACCGGTTGTATGTTGTATTTATTCGGGCTTGGGACTGGCTGAAGAAAAAGACACGATTGTGACCCCATGGGGCAGCATTTCCCATACAATGAGTATCATAATGATAAACATCTCAAATATTGCCTTTTAAGATAATTTTCTTAAATTTTGTGACCTAAAACATTTCATCACAAAAGGAATAACTTGAATTTTATCACAATAATTTCACCTTGAGCTTTGAGATCATGTTCTTTTCAGAGTCGTCTGAGACACTCTTGTTGGTGAGCAGCCTTCGTGCCAGGTGCTGCTTGTAGTACCGCTCAAACACATCTTTCTCCTGCATGAAGCGGAACAGCACCATGGCCTTATCTAATATGGACTCAACCTCCTGCTCTGTCAACTGATCAAGAACCATGAAAATGAAAAAAGGTAAAAAAACATTTTCAGGAATAGAGAAATGTGGTAACTATACATTTGGAAAATAAAAAATGCATCTTAAAATTTAAACAAGAAGTCAATTTATTGGCAATGATATGTTGAGATGCTATGTTGATATGTTGAGCGACTTACCCCTTTAACTCCTCTCTTCAATTTATCATCAATGAAGAGTGAGAGGTACTCAGGTGAGCGACAGTTTATGTTAAGGAAGTATTCAAAATCACCAGCAATAGTTTGTTTAAAGAGTCGATCATTATTAAAAGATTCCAGGAGGAATTGATCAAAGCGGGACTTCAGGTCCAGCAAGCCCTGTGGAATGAGGCAAGGATGAGGCATGTCACAAATATAGTTTTCTGAAACAATGATATGTGGAAAAGATACTAAACTACTATTTGTGGATATTGATTCCTGTTTGAAGATTTTTATTAGTCCGATTGTCATTCCATGACTGATTCATTCATTGTCAATAACAGTAGGCACATACAAATTTTGAGTGTTAAACCAATAGACAAAAAGACACAACATAACATAAGAACATGTTTAAATAAATTACAAAGTTCAATTTTTAAAAGGCTGTTGGGATATTAAAATTTGTTATATGAATGTAATGTGAGAATGATTAAAGATAATTAATTGTATTTAACTGCTTAAACCTTTAGATGTAGCACCAATAATATAATATCACCAATGACTTTGGCAGAAGATACCCTTTTAAGGCTGGCAGACCACTTTAAAGGGGACATAACAACATTCTAGAAAAGAAACCTGTTTGCCATGATCTTTTTACTGAAAGGAGAAAACAAATGAACTCTTGTTCTGTGTGTGCAATGTGAAAGTCAACATTTGATGAATGATGACTCCAGGTAAATGCTAGCCACCTCTGCAAACTCTTTTAATGCAACTCCAAATGCTCAGTTGCTGATGTATTTAACATGATTTCCTGTAATTGCTGAATTAACTAAATGTGGATGATCAAAAAAACACAATGACCTTAATTTCCAATAATGTAATGACATGATGAATGCCCCTGTCCAAACATGTACATGAAAGTTTAAGATGATGAAATGTGTATTAATGACTGTCAGGATGTTGGTACCTGCCTCCACATTTACCAATTGTTGCCTATGTCATCAATATTTTGCAAAAATCAAACACTTGTTAAATTATAAGTGGAATCAATTAGCTTGGAGGTACAAATGAATAGTCTGCTTGAAAGAAAACAATATACCTGTATGTAGTCCACAGGGTTTTTTCCTTCACCTTCTTCTGACACAACAGCCTTGCCTTGTTCCCGAAGATATGAACTCATACACTCACACATTGTCTTCAGACCATTGGGAACCCGACTGAATAGTTTGAACATACATGCCAAATCTGTGGGTGGAGATACATGAGTACATACCCATATTACATTTTTGCATCATGAAAAAGGTGATATTGTGGTGGACATGAAAGGGTGTGGCCTCTCACCCCACGGGACTAAGGGTTGGGGAACATGGTTAAGCTGGGTATATATGAGCGATCCAGGATGTTCAAGTTCTAGTTTTTTGTTGGAAGAGTCAAACTCCTTCACGCCTCCGCCATTATTTAATTGCTGAAACACCACATTAGGACCCCGACGTGATGGGGATGTTTATCATCAGTTGTTGGCGGATTTTCCGTCTCTGACAATGCCCACATTTTCAAACGGTTCATTGAGACACAGGGTGGAGGGCATTTTATCCCCACCACGGGGCTACCGGTTTATGCGTGGGCAAGGCGCCAGGACACTGCCAAACAAGTTACTGCTAGGGAGGAGTTCGCTACCATGGAGCGTTTGGGGATAATGAGGGGTCTAACATTCCTTGGGCCTCCCCGCTTCACATGGTGCCCAAGGCTGGCGGGTCTTGGCGTCCGTGTGGAGGCTATCGCAGGTTGAACAACTTGACCACGAGCGACCGTTACTCACATCTAGGACTTCTCCCTGCGGCTGTCGGGCGCCACCATATTTTCTAACGTCGACCTAGTGCGTGGTTATCACCAGGTACCAGTGCACGTCGAGGATATGCCCAAAACCACGGTAATCACCCCGTTTGGCCTGTTTGAATTTCTGCGTATGCACTTCGGTATAAGGGAGCTGCCTCAATGGCTCATGGACTCGGTGCTGCACGATCTCCCGTTTGTTTTCGTTAACCTTGACGACATTCTGGTGGCCAGCCCGTCGGCCAATGAGCACCTGGAGCACCTAACTCAGGTTTTCCAATGCCTACCCGAGCATGGCTTCATTATCAACCCAGCTTAGTGTCAGTTTGATCTGTCAGTCTGATTTCTTAGGGCACCGCATTTCATCGCAGGGCGCAGTTCTGTTGCCATCGAAGGTGAAGGCGGTGACTGATTTCCCGCGTCCGGTGTCAGTCAAAGCTTTGCAGGAGTGCTTGAGCATGGTATATTTTTACAATTGTTTCCTCCCTTGTGCTGTCCACCGTCTTCGGCTGCTGTATGAAGCTTTGTATTTCAGATGTGCAAAGGACGGGTTTGACCAGACTCCAGAACGGGTTAAGGCTGGCAGCCGCTTGCGTTCTTTATCTGCAAACTGAGGGACAGCGAGCGCAATTTACAGTGCTTTTGACAGGGAGTTGTTGGCCCTGCATCTGATTAAGCAGCACTACCCTTTTCTTCGGGAGGGCCACTCCGTCATGGCGTATGTGGATCACAAGCAAATAACGGCATACCACCCTCAAGCTAACAGCTTGTGTGAGTGGTTTCACCGGTCCCTGAAGGCGGCGCTCTCTGGCAACAACTGGGTGGACCATTTGCCGTGAGTCTCACTAGGGCTAGTGCTACATGTGCAAGGGTTTTTTTGCCTGAGAGGTCTGCTCCACCTTCCCGGCTATTTGCATCCCTAAGCTCTCGTTTTCTGAGCCCTGCCCACCACTGTTTTCCATGGTCTTTCATGGCAGTGAGCTCATGTCAGCTCGTTTTGTGTTCATTAGGCATGGCCGCTAGCCTCTGCAGCCCCCATACGATGGGCCATTCTGGGTACTTGAGGTAGGCACCATTAGTTTCGTGTTAGACGTGGGCAGGCGTAGGGAGCGCGTCACGCTAGATTGGTTGAAGCCGGCACACAGAGTGGCAGACGAAGATGTGTCCCCTTTCCAGGTGCCCTGCCGGGGCTGCCCCTGTCCAGGCCTGTAGCAGCACTCCTGCAAGCCCAGTGTCTGCCGCCTCCTGTCATTGTGCCCGAGGGACGTTGCAGCTGTTTCAGAAGACTCATCAGGACTCCCGTACGGGGCTAGTTGTGTTTCCTGAGTCCCCTCTGGGTGTTGGGGGGGGGCATGAAAGGGTGTAGCCTCTCACCCCATGGGACAAGGGTTGGGGGGCGTAGTTAAGTGATCCCGGATGTTTAAGTTCCAGTTGTTTGTTGGTGTTTCGAAATTAAAGAGTCAAACTCCTCCATGCCTCCACCATTATTTTATCGCTGAAACACCACAATATCCAATTATTTGTGAAAGTTGCTGCATTTGACTAATTTCTGTTTACACATATATGTATTTCCTTTTCAACAATAGTTTTAAAAAAATATTTTACAAGGTATGGTCCAAGTTGAATATTTATACATTTAGATTAGGGCTTGGAAATATACCGACTTAATATAGTAATAGGATATTTCCAAATTGTTTATTGATTTCTTTCTTCATGGAAGACTGTGATTTGCTTTATAAAATTTGGGTAGGAAAAAAACAGATGAGCTAGAAACTGGCTGTGTATAAAAAACAACTTCAGTCATCAAGAAATTACCTTAAAATTTTAACAAATTACTTACCATCAATCTTGCCATTCTTAAGCATGTGGACAAGGCCAGAGTTCTCCATCTCCACAATGGTCTTCATGTGTTTGGATATTAGCTCTCTTTCCACTACTTTGACAATTGGCTCCTCGGTGGATTTATCCAAGCAATGAATCACTCTCTCAATCTCTTCATTAATCCTAGCTTCTACTTTCTTTATGTAAACACTGGCACAGTTTTCTGCAAGGAATTTTTGGCTCTCCATCTGAGTAGAAGAAGAGACATGAGCTCTTTTTTTTTCAATTTACAGATACAGGTGATACAACAGATACAAGCGATAATTTGGGTTTCCTTTTAAATTTTTTAGTTGCAGGTCTCCGGAAAAGGCAAATTTTGAACTCATATCAACTTTAGTGTTTGGCAAACTGGAACTTGTGAATAAGACAAACAATTCAACAGTTCAACTGCTGGCAGACTTGGAGGTTTACCTTGGTAACTGCATTCAATTTCCATCAGCTGCTTCACCAGCTTTTCAGTGATAATTCATCATAATGTATGACAGCTCAGCTAGATAGTAAGAATGTTGATACTCTACCTGATCTGGATGCTCCTTTCCGATTATGTATGTATGTCTTACACACTGTCTCCCAACAGAACTACACTAATAACAGTTTGCAAGAACATTCAACAGGATATTTTGATTGTATGATCAACAGCTATTTGGTTGCAAATGATTTTCTTCCCTGATGTAGGTTTATAAGTTATCATTGCACCTACTTCCTTTGTGATGAAGTAAAACTGTATGCAAGTCCATTTTTTTTTTTACATCCTTCACAGTTCAAGGTATAAAAACACTTGACCAGCATTTGGCTGTTTTACTGTTAAGACACATGCAGCAAAATCTAATTTTATAAGGGTAATTATGTTTTGCTTTACCAAATTTAATGAATAGCTTAGCATTGTGCATTACAATTCTAAATTGTAATGCACATTCGACCACATAAGCCATCATCAACTTTGTTTTTTATTGCTACCATTTTGGTTGAAATCAGCCTTTATGCAATAAAG